>NW_028274818.1:34551969-34855000 GCF_037043125.1 Eumetopias jubatus
TTACCTTGTCTAGCCCTCGTGACTCCTCTTCTCTCTCTCATCTGCAGCCTTACTGCCCCACGGCCCATAATTTTATAGTTATACTCGTGCTTTTAAAAAAGATTTATTTATTTATTAGAGAGAGAGAGAGCAGGAGAATCCTCAAGCAGGCTCCCCGCTGAGCAGGGAGCCTGACACAGGGCTTGATCCCAGGACCCTGAGATCATGACCTAAGCCGAAGGCAGATGCTTAACTGACTGAGCCACCCAGGCGCCCCTATTTATTTATTTTTAAAGATTTTATTTATTTGAGAGGGCAAGAACAGGGGGAGGGACAGACGGAGAGGGACAAGCAGATTCCCTGCTGAGTGGGGAGCCAGATGCTGGTCTCGAACCCAGGACCCTGAGATCGTGACCTGAGCCGAAACCAAGAGCGGGACGCTCAACCGACTGTGCCACCCAGGCGCCCCCAATCATACCAGACTAGCAGACTATTTTTTAAAATTCTTTTTACTCTTACAGTTACCAAAGTACTGAGTATAGGGCTGGAAACCCAGGTGGTAACTACCTAGCGGTTAATTGATTAATTGATGGAATTATAAGAAGTTAAACCTAGCTTTCATGTGACTCTTGGTATTAGCTACAATCCAGACTCTGAAACACCAGCTTTCCCTTCTCCCTCTAAAACAGCACCATCTTTTTAAAGAGTTTGGCTAAAGATAGTTCAGGTGCTGAGAAGGAAAAAGAAAAAGGCAGGGGGAGTCAGGTCCTTTGATGTGCTTGCTACACAGAGAACTAACGAAAAATGCAAATGTTCCCTTCCACTAAGAGAAGCTTATCAATATTAAGAAGTACATGGAAGAGAAGAAAGAGGGAAGAAAAAATATATAACACTTAACAAGAGGATAATTTAGCTTGTTGGCAAGCACTTAGGAGTCTGGTTCATGAAAAATTACTCACACAATTGCATCGCAGGTTTTTCTGGGCTTTTGTGTGTGAATCATGGTATTGATTTCATGCAAATAATCACATTTTGTTGGGTGTTAGGCGGTAGAAGGGTGAGGTGGAGAGGGAGGGGTGGTTGAGGGAAAGATCAAAGAGGGTGGGGAAAGAGAAATCTGTTGCTCTTCCAGCCCTTGCTACAATGACCAGCAGCGGGACGCACACACATTTGCTAATTAAAAGGTGGGAGCAGCTTTCTTCTGCTTTCTCCCCTCAAGGGTTGCTCTGGCGAGACACTTGCCAAACAGAGCCTTTTGTTCTCCTGTTTTGGTTGGGATTGAATTATTGGAAGGGAGAAGAAAAGAAGATTGTGGAGGTACCTTAGGGATGAAAATAAACTAGACTTTCATTGAAAAGACAACCTATGTCCACAGCAACAGCAGAACACAATTGGGACTCCTTTGGCTGAGGGGATTCCACTAATGTGTTTGCCAGTTGGCTCGTTGTGGTGCCTTTCCAGAAGTGATGAAGATTGCCTTTTATTTTATTTATTTTTCTTAAACAGAATTAGTTTGCTTAGTTTTTCAGCTAACAGAGAGGAACATCCAGGGGAGCTCAGGTTGGAATACTGCCATGACGATGGCAAAAATATTTAAGAATTATTGGGTGTTCACTCTTTGCTGCTCACTTTCTAGGCACTTTACATATTTTTATTTCCTTAATCTTCAAACCAATCCTATGAGCTAGGGAACTGCTGATGAAGAGATGTTAAGATTCTGGCATTATGAGGCAAGGAGGCCCCAGAGCTCACTTCCATTCATATATGTCTCTTGGGTCCAGAAGGCGCCCAAGACTAATCCTGGGTGAGATGGCAAGAAATAGTCATAATGGTAAAGATTGCACAGGACTGAAATTGAAAAGCAACTGAAAATGGTACCCAAGGAGGTACCAAAGACAGGGTGAGAAAAGAAACACTGCATCCAGAAGTCATGGGCTGTGAGTCTCAGATCCCATCTATGCAACAGATGTTCAGTGAATGTTCAGACCACCCAACACAGCAGTGGATGAAGCCCCACAGTGAGCCGGTGGAGCCCTGGGAGCACACCGTGGGCCCCAACACTGAGAACCTGGCCCAGGGCCAGAAGCTAAGTCACCTCTCTTGAAGCTAACCACTTACACTGAATGATGCTAATGAAATTCAGTGGCTGGAATGAAATGTTTCAGCCCCTGGTGGGGATGATTCTGAGGCTATGTCTCTAGTTAGCTCAGGGAGAAAAAAACAAAATATAACAGAGGAGTCCATTTATCTCAAGTCTGGTGGTTGTCAGTGCAGGGAGGGTGAGGAACCCTGTTTGTCTGAGCTGGGATTATGGCTCAGAATAGAGAAATGATTCTTTCTCTTTATCCTGTTACATGGCTACACAGCAACTGGCTCTTCTAATTCATGTAGGGAGTAGATTGTCAAAATCAGGGATAAACTCTTCTCTCATTTTACACGTGTTTGCCAGTGCTATCCCTCCCACTGGGCCCCTCAGAAAGTCTTTTCCTTATGATTTTTTAATCGTCAGCATTTTGAAGCTAGACTAACTGCATGGGTAACCTGGTTAGCTAGTCCGAATCTCATGGCCATGCCACGTGGCTGGGAAGAAGGAAATGGTTTGATGAAGTCGCTGCAGAGTTCCTTTGAGCTTTGAACAAATTGCTCTAATATGAGAAGTCACCACTCTGCTTCCTGGTGTCATTAAGGAGCCCCATGTGAAGGAACAATATTAGTTTTCACTTAGAGAGGGAAGGCCACCAACAATGGGAGAGAAGAAAACTGAAATGTGGTTAATGGGCCAATTTGGTGACCCATTTGGGAGCCCAGACATTTTGCCTCCTGCCAAGCTGTCTTGAATTTGTATGACAGACCAAGAAGAGACTTGCAGGGCTTGGTGGGAAGAATAAATCAATGCATTTCTTCATTCTATTAAAGAGAAAAAGAAAAAGGGTAGTTTTGGTTTCTGTCTTTGAAAACCAATTTCTCCACCTCATAGGCATGAGAATTACATAGCACTGTCTTTTGTTCAGAAAGTTGGAAAGTGTCCCAGCAGGGATAGTTCAAATTTTATGTAAGAAAATTTGAACCAATAATTAGGCTTTCACCTCAACAATGTCCGTTGTATTAAAAACTTAATAAAAATTAATTACATGTTAAGTCCGGCCCCACTTCATTTTACAGCTCTAACACACCTGAATCCTTCTTAAGTCTGCAAAGAAAGGACCTTTTTTTTTTTTTTTTATGTTATAAGAAATCCTATAGTATGACTTGGCTTTCTGTTTTGTGTTTTCTTTCTAATTCTGAGGTTACAATGTAATTTGACTATATTTTAATGTCTAATGGAGTTGGTTTCTTTCTACCATGGACAATGAATGAAGGTAGATCTGACAGGGAGGCAGAGGACATGCAGAAAGTGGAATTCTGCTCAGAGCCAATATCTTCTTTCATTATATGAGAACAGGAAAAACCACTTACTAACCAACATTTTGTCCTCAATTGTCCGACCTTGGACCCTCTTCGCCCTTTCCAGAGTACTGAGTCTTATCAGATCATGGTAAGTGGGGAATTACCTCCTAGAAGTTTGCTTTTACCTCTGCAGCATTCATTCTCCTTTCTTCTGACAACAGAAACCTAATTTACTTGAGAAAAAAACCCTTTCTCATCCTTAGCTCCTGTCCTTTGAGCAGTGGCTTCAGGAGTAGGCAAGTGACCAAGGCTAGCTTAGCCAGAGCATCCAATGCCCTCACTTCATCAATGGACTCAGGGATGGAGGTGTGAACCAGCCCCAGCCAATCAGCCTAATCCTCATTTTGTTGGCCATGATGAAGAATTTAAGGATGGGCACACACCTAGGTTAGTTCAATAAAAATTAACTGCAGGGTAATCATTTGAAAGGGAATTTCCTTTCAGATAGGTCATATGCTGGAATTGATGGGGGCCACCCACAGAGAAGCCCTGCCTGAGAGTGAAGCCACCATGAAGGAGAGCAGAGTTAAGAGTTAAGAGGTCAGACTCGAGCCCCTACTCCAGCCATGCCATGGCCCAATTTTACTTCTGGACCTTCCTGAGATGTTAGCCAGTAAATCTGGCTAGGTAAATCCCTCTTTACCTAACTCTGTTGAGTTGAGTTTTTGCCATGTACATTTATTAATATTACAACCTCTTCCAAACATGATTAGTCCATTCAACAAGTATTTACTTTTTATCTCTTATTGCACTTGATCTTTTGGAAATTTTAACAAGGATTGGTTTGTTAAGTCATTTAATACACATTCAGGGAAATACGAGAGGAGACAACCAGAATATATATGCATAAAGATATGAATAAGTGTTCCAATAATGTGCTGAGAGAATTCCAACTCAAAACCCACTGAAGAGTATAAGTCATCTGGGCAAGCTCCATCTGGATTGTAGATCTGAATTCGACCCCTAAGGAAATATGGGAGTTGGTTTGGTAGGGAGTCAGAGAAGACCACTCACTTGAAGGGAACAGCATTGGTGGATACCTGAGAAGGAGAATGATGTGGTGAGTGGTGAAAGCATTATATGGTGATGAATATGACTGGAGAGAGAAAGGAGAAAGTTGGGTCTAGAAAAGAAGAAGTCTTGAATGTGGCTATGACCCATTTGGTGATGAGAATCCTGTGGGCTTGTAAGCAGGGATTCAGATGCCCACATGATATTTTGCAGAGCCTTCTGTCAGTAATGCAGACATTGGAGAGGAAGATGGGAGACAACAGGGCAGAGGAAGAAACAAGGAATGTGCGGCATGGATCTAGGGATGTATTGACAAGGATGTGTTGGCTGAGGTATCAGTGAGCAAGAGAGAGTGTGAGTCTTCCGAGCAAGCCTGACCGTCCTCGGGGACCGACCAGAAATGCTGGAAGAGGGCAATAAAATGGCAATGTCAAGGGTATAATACATTTGGGATATGAGAAATGAGGGGTGAAAAATCTGTTTGAAAAGAAAATGTATCAGGCTTGATTTTAGATGTAATCTGGGGGCAAATTTCAGTTAAAAATTTCTGTAGGTGGCTGGGAATGTGGAAATAATCTGCAGGTAAAAGGTAAAGCTTAAAATTAGAATGGAGACCTGAGGGTCTTTGTTTTGATGTCTTTTGGCCAAAATCCTCAGGAGGGAAGATTCTCTAAGGACATGATGATAAGCAGAGAGGAACCCCGAGCAAGCCTTGAATCTCATGGGTGCAGGCAGGCAGGCCTGAGAGGGAGAAAGGAAATGGTAACCAGCTTTGACTGTCAGGGAAGGAAGATTAAGTATTGCAGAATAGGGAGATGTGCTAACTTACTATGGAAAACCCTTTCCTTGGGCAAAGGGCCACACATACGAGCAGGAGAGAATTTACATATGCAGGAAAGGAAACCCAAATCAGTTTGATTGTACAGAGCATGCACTTAAAATACATCTCCCCCAATGAGCTTATATATATGTATCCGCACACTTATGATTTTATGGTTTGTAGACACGTATAGACACAGACACGAATGCATTAGGAGGGTGTCTAAATAGTCTGTGCGGCGAACAGAGGGAAAGGGATGCTATAAAAGCAATCCAGACAGAATTACTCTGTGTAAATGACAGCATGCATGGCTTGTTGCCATTGACAGCACAAAGTGTGTTGCAAACCAAATCAAATTTTTGTTTCAGTTTTCTTTTCTCTGATCTCACAAGAAACACAGTGAGGAACCTGCAATCCCTATTTAAACACACCCCCAAGACACCCACAGAGACTTCTAAGGAGCAGCAGAGTTTGTCTGAGCTTAGACCTTCAAAGTTAGCATGGCAATTTCTGAGGTAGGAGATCGAAAGCATAGAAGCTGATCCTCTGTATTAGTGGAGGGATGACTTCACAGAATTGTAGAAGGATAAAAACATCTAGACACACATCCACATCCACTGCCTACTCATACACACATGGAGACAGTCAAGTTTAATAAGATCCAGACTGATTTGACTTCAAAAATATATCTGTGCTTTTAAAATAATCCATGCTGGCTTCAGTTCAACCCTCCAAATAGTAACGAAAGTCAGCCCATCTTCCATAATATGTATTTGTTTTGTGTCCCTGAAATAGAGTCCTTCAGTTTCCTACAATAGAAGGGTCTGTGAAGCTCAAGTTATTAGGTACGGTTTCCTGCACCTTGGAAAAAATGATCCGGGTAGAAAGGGGTTGAGTTGCTTATCTCCTTCAGTGTGGCCTGTCTCAAGGAGGCTGGTTCAAGGGAGACATTGCTTTCCATTGATTTAGGTAATTCCCTGGGCCAAAACTGGAGTAGATATGATTCAGAGACCCTGGGATGTGCTAAGAGGACTTTTGGATTTCATCCCGTGCCTTAAAAGAATCTTAATGCTTCTTGTGCCCTCTTCCTGCCAAGTCCCAACTAAATAACAATAGACCTTAAGAAATAAGCCAGAAGAGGAAAAACAGATAAGGGAGGGAGACATGTCACCAAAAGGAGAAAGAGAAGAAGGGAAGGAACCGAGGGGTGGAAAGAAGGAAAGAAAAAAGGAAGGGAGGGAGTGTGGGTAGGAAGTCGGGAAGGTAAGGGGTTTCATGAGAGAGAGAGAAACCGAGAGCCTGAGACAGAGGGTCATCGGAGAATGGGGAGGAGAGGTTGTCTGAAGCAGCTCATCTGAACAAAATCAGGCTTCCCACAGGCAGCCGCTCAGGTGGCTCAATCCATCATTCACATCTCAGGCTCCCACGATCAATGGGAAAGTCAGTCATTTGGCCATCCATGTAACATCAGAATCATTATGGACCAAACACCAGAGGCCAGCATATCGAACTCCTCTGACTGTTTGCGCCAGAGGTAAGGAATGCTGAACACACAGGCCCCACAGACTGCCCTTCGGGGGCTACGTGCTTGGTTTTAGATGGCGTCATTTTTCTTCTGCTCTAAAAAAGTCCCAAGACAGATCAGTTTCTTCAGAGATGACTTTCATCTAGTCATTCCCCTGCTGAAGAAAGTGACCATGATAACTTCCCATGGCTCGAAAAGTCAGGCCCAGAACCCACATCTTGACATCACAACTTTCCTTAATCTGTCCCCAGTGACTTCCTAATTGCCAAATCCGATAGGCACTTCTCAGGTTTTCTCTCTCTTGTGTTTGGTGCCATCAGTCAGTCTCTCTGGAACTTTGCTTCCCTTGGCTTTTAGGAAATCAGACGCAGCCTGTCCTCTTCACGATAGAGACCAGCCATCCTGGTGTGCCCAGGACTGAAGGGTCTCTGGCACTCAGGACTTTTAGGTTAAGATGAGAAAGTGCCAGACACACTAGCACAGGTTGGTCATCCTGGCACACCTCACGAATCTTCCCTGCCCAGCCCCCAACACGGGCTCTTCTGTGCTGCCCATTCTTTGGAAGCAGAGTTCTAGTCTCGCCTCGGACAACACATTTCCTGGCATACCTTGTTTACTGGGCATTTAACTCTTCCTCTTCACTGACAGGCACAGAAGTACGTCAGATTCAGGGGCCCCATCTGTATGTGAGAGTTTCACGTACGCTCTTCTCCAATGTCACTCTCCATCATCCCGCTGACCTTTTGTGTCTAACTTAAGTGTGGCCTGTTCCCTATAGGTCTGCTTGATTTCTCAAGCCACTTCTGTTTTGTTTTTACTTCGACTTCCTTTCATGGAGACTGCACTCTATACCCTAGCACTCAATCATACCACATCCTAAAATGTTATCTAATTTTGTACATAGATCGTACAAGTCTTTGAAAGTATGGTGTGGAGACAAAAAGAACTGAGTTTCGAATCCCAGATCGACCAGTTATTCCCTAACGCTTACCGAGCGCATACCATGGAGGGCCAATATTTCAACTGCTTCACGTTGTGTTTCATTTATACTTTTACAGCGTTATGAGGAATCATGTTACAGATGAGTAAAATGTGATTCCAAAATATGAAATAAGTGTCTGTGGAGATGTAGGGGACAGGGTCACACCTGAGCTGTATGAACCCAAAACCATGCTCTCAGCTACTAACTGTTGTTGGGTTTCAGTAAAGCAAGCTTAAATATGTGGTGACTATTTTCCAGAAAATCTCTTAATACTCTAAAGTTTATACTACTAGTGACCAAATCTTTCCATAAATTCTCTTCTCATTCCCTCATAATCTGCCCAGAATGTCTGAACCAAAGCCCCGAGAGACCCCAGACCCATTAGAGCTTATCTTATGGCACTCTTGCCCTATACCACACCCCTCACATCTCCCCCCTTGGCCTCAGACCATCATAACCCACCCTGCCCCCCAAGTAAATATTTTATCTTTCACAAGCAGCTGGAAGGAGAGAGGTGCACTAGCAGCAGGCTGGGTCAATCCTGTTTAAATATTGATCACAAACATCGTTAAAATAAAAGTCTATCGACTCAGCCAGGGACTTTGCAGCTTCAACACTTTGCAGAATGCAATTTTCCATGTGCGGCGACTCCAAGCAACTTGCTTGAGTTATGATGTTAATAAGTGAGGCTCCTCCTTCGGGAGAGCTCTGGTGTCCTGAAGGCAGCTGCAGAGAGGAACCAGCCCTTTGGTCTGACGCAATTACAAAGTCCTTCCCTGAGCCTCATCATGCCTGTAGGTCGGTGTTCCGGATGCTCCTGTTTTACCTGTGGAAGCTGACATGGCGTGCTTCCAGGAGCTGGAAACGTGTGTCTTCTGTGGCCTTGAAAACACAAGGCGAAAGTGATGGGATGGGGAGTTGTAAGGGATCTGGGCAAACTGGGTTGAATCCATCCCTCTGCAGCAGTTTCTGGACTTGACTATCTGCCAGATCAGCCGGGGGACTTGTGAAAAGGCAGATGGATGGGGCTGCCTCTAGGGTCTGACTCTGTAACCCCGGGGTGGGCACGGTCTGCTCCAAATGCTCTTACTCTACAAACGAGGCAACCAAGACCCCAGATGAGGATATGACTCATTTTCCTATTTCCCTGAGCAACTACTACATCTGATGGATAAGTGACCACTACTGGTAGACATGGTGATGGTGGGTGGAGCTACCTTCCAGGGGAAAACCCATCTAGTCATCACTCTTGTGGGAAAACCTGTATTTTCCCACTTAATCATAGAAGAAAGGGCATTCAGGGCCTAAGTTTCTGAGGGCTTTTTCAGGTGGCCTGGCTGTGGGAATTCACACAGTTTCAAGAATATATCCAGGGATGCCTGGGTGGCTCAGTCCGTTACGCATCTGTCTCTTGGTCTTGGCTCAGGTCATGATCTCAGGGTCCTGGGATTGAGCTCTGCATTGAGATCCCCACTCAGCTGGGAGTCTGCTTGTCTTCCTCTCCTCCTGCCCCTCCCCCTGCTCCCACTCTCTCTCTCTCAAATAAACAAAATAAATCTTTAAAAAGAAAAACAGTGTATGCCCGGACTGCCTATGGCTGACCTCCAGATAGATAGAGACTATGGTAAAAGGGGGTAACTCCATGGAAGAGTGAAGAGAGATTGGTAGGCCGAGGCATAGCCCAGGAAATGGGAGGTCTGTCAGACATGGAGCACGTAGCCATAATCGATAGAAATTTGACATCGGAGAGATTCTAAGAAATAGAAAATGACAAGTCAGTCTGCTTTTCAAATCTTCCTATGTGGGAATGTAGGTAATTGGGCTGATTGGTTAGGAGTGGCGAAACGGCTAAGGACAGAACCCAAGCAATTCAACAGAAGCCAGCCAAGAGGCGAAATTCTCTTGATCTATGTCCTTTTTCCGCTCTGGTCTGCTTCTCCTTCCTGCTACCTCTTGGAGTCATGGCAAGCCCAGGGATCCTGAGTAGGCACATTCAGATAGTTGCCTTCTGGGTTCCTATGAGGAAAATGAAGTAGAATCTCATGCATGAGAGTTTTCCCTCTAAGAGGGAACATGAAGGCCGTAGAAGGGTCGTCATTAACTAGTTTAATCCTGATACAGTCACAAGGATCCTGTTTTCTGACCCTGTGGTGCCACGTGGCACCTAACTGGTGACTTAGGTGGCAGAGAAGAGGAAGGAGAGTTTGAGCTTTCTGTGCATTTGTTCTGGGAGGCAGAGTTGGCTATTTATGAAGTGCTCGCCCCCATATGCAGAGAAGAATGAGTTGGGCAAGTGGGTTTCCATCATCTGGTTTGGACTGGGGTCTGCCTATAAAAACAACACTAACGCAAGTGTGTGTGCCTCCTGCCATCCAGTGGAGATGGTCCATTTTGTTCCCTTCCAACTCTCTCTGCTGGTGATTTGTTGGGAGTCCTGCAGGGTGGTGATGAGGCCTTCAGTGGTTTCTGTCACTGCAGTGCGTACACGACCGGCCACTTCTCACTGAACTCTTGAAGATAAACAGGGAGTAGAGGCCTCAGGAGGTCTGAAGGGGATAAACGCTCCCAAATGCTCTTTCAGAGTTCGAGGCCCTTATTTAAAACAGCTGATGTGCTGAACTCAGCCAGCTTTGACTGGAAATTCCATCCCACTTGAATGCCAAGTTTATGTTGCTGCTCTATTACCCCTAAAGAGTGAATAAATAATAATTAAAAGACTAAATCTCTTCTAGGGAGACAAAAAATATGCTGAAAAGGATCTTGAGAAAGCATTTAATCTGAACGGGGATGGGTCTGAATTGTCTTGTTCTTCAAACACACCAAGCATATTCTTGCCTCAGGGCCTTTACGCTTATCTTCTTCTGGAACATTTTTTTTTCATCAGAAATCCATATATATTTCTTCCTTCCTCCATTAAAGTTTCCGTTCAAATGTCAGTGCCCCAGAAAGTTTTTCCCACACCATCCTTCCTAAAGTGGCACCCCATAGTTACTCTCTACTATTCTATTACCTGTTTGATTTCCCTCATAGCACCTAACTTTCCATTCTGTTTTCATGTTTTTTAATTCTTTCTGGACTATCTCTTAGGGGTATGTAAGTTCCATAGAGAAGGGGTTTGCTTGCCTTTTTCTACACTATACCCTGAGGGTCTCATTGTGATTTACATAGGGTGGGTGCTCCATAAAGATTTGTTGAGTGAATGAACTCTTAGAGCTGTTGCTGTCCGCTCTCCTCTTGGAAGCTTCCAGAGAAGAAGACCTGCCTTTCTAAACTGTAAAGTGCCATATAGATGTTTATTAGTGGTAATGTATTCGTCTCTAGTTTTAAGCCCCCTATATTGAAAAGTATTCACCTTTAACTTAAAATCTTCCACTGCAAATTAGTTTCTTTTATTTCATAAGGGAAACCTCCAGTGGCAGTCAGCTGCCTCCTTCAAAGAAAATCAAACTCCCATTTTATGATAGCTGGCATATTTGGTAGCAGGCTTCTCAGGACAAGGGAAGGAGAAGGGAGCCATGTTTTCCCGAACATTCCCAGGATTACAAATCAGGGAAATGGCCTAATTCCATTTGTATATAACTGATGATCCTGTTTACTCAGAATTTCTCAGGGAGGATTTTATGGAAGCTCCTCAGCATCCCTAAGAGAAGGACTATGACAGTCCTTATTTACTGAGGCAGACTGGGAGGGCTTAAGCCAGCTACACAAGGTCCCAGAAACTTGGCAACTGGAAACAGAACCAGTTCCTGAAAGAAATAGGCTTCAGACTCGGACAGTCAGGCCCCGAGTCCAGCATGCTTTCTTTCCACACTGCCTCTGCTCGAGAACGTGATTTCCAGTGAAGGAAGAATTAGCTTTCCGTTTCCTACCTGGGCACTCATCTAATAAATACCTATTCGTTTTTCTAGCTGCCCTTGGGATGAGGAACCAAGTCAACATTTTGTCTCCTCACACCAGCTCCTGCATCAGAGTTCCAACAGTCCAGAAGGAAGCAAGCATCCAGAAATCAATCAGAGACCATTAACAGACTGTGCTTGTTAATAGTCTAACAACAAACGGTAAATCCTTCTTTCAGCCCAGACTCACCATGCCGGCCCAGCAGGGTCATTTCCTGGGGGGAAGATGGAAAGGCAGGGAGCAGTGTTGCTGAAACAGCCGAGCACAGCCTCGGAGAGCCCAAGGGCAACAAGGATGCCTCCCTGCCAGGGGCGCCCTTCCAGCCTGGTGTGCTTCCTGCAGCAAGAGCCCGAATTAACCAGGTGCGGAGCAGAGGCTCCATCCCGGCTCTGCTGGGTGTGAGGCTGCGGTGCTGTAATTGTGTGACTCAGGGCTTGCGGCCAAGGAGGAGGTCAGGTGCCCAGGGCCTTCTTTAGCTGAAAAGCACAGTTATCGCAGACAGCTGCTGCTTTCCCGGTGGGTGATATTCCTTTTAGGAAACAGTTTATCAGGTGATACCCCAAACAGTCAGCATGGTGCTGTTATTCCACTTCTGTTCTCCAATATTAATCAGGCAGGGGAACTGGGTGATGGCTCAAACCCCAGAAGGGACTTGCGGGGGTCCATGAGGGGGGGCAGACTAATTTACAGAGGAGACTGTGGTCTTCTGAAGGCAAAATCTAGAAAGTGGAAAGGAAGTAAACATTATATCTTTTGGATGAGAATCAGTAAGTTAAGTCCTTGTGAAGACCTATCATGTGTCCAATAAAATGTGCTATACACTATGGGGGATGCAAATAAGGATGTAGCATGGCCCCTGGCCTCAGGGAGCTTGCAGACTAGGTGGGGAGAGAAACTAAAATATGTACCATATATAAACAGAATAGAATGGAACTGAGTACTGAATTGAATTAGTGATGAGTATCAAAGTGATATTTGATAAGTGGACTTTTGGCATATCTAGTAAGTGCCAAAAGGAGGCAATGAATGGTCAGGGAAAGAATGTTTCATGGCAAGATGTAGCCTTCACTGTTCACCTTGAATCATGGATTCAGGTTGACTAAGAGCAGGCAGGTAGAGAAACTTGAGGAGACAGGAAGACACAAGAAGACAAACAGAAGCCAACCCAATGATGACATTAATACATATCACTATGACTTTTCATAGTTTACAATGCACTTTTACATAGTTAGCCCTCATAAGTAAATCTGAGTTAGGCTGGTTTCATTAGATGAGAAGTCTAAGGCTTAGGAAGTTTAGAAAAAGAGACTTAATATTACTCAGTCAATAGGAATCAGAGCTGGGGGAAAAAATCCAGTTCTATGCTTTTTCCTATCATGATCCAGAAGACTTTCACACCTTTTTGATGACAGCTCAGAGCAAGAGATGCATTTTACATCATGACCTAGTATACACATGATATTGCTTCATAAAACAGTGTTTGCCTTTCCCGAGGGACATGTTTCCTGATCCACCCTATTCTAGACGATTCTATATTAGATAGTTTTGGTTACATGAAGACCACCACAAAACATAATGGCATAAACCAAGAATCATGTATTTTGCTCATGATTTTGTTGGGTGATTTTTCTAGACCAGTAGTAATCAACTGGGACATGTGGCCATGTCTGGAGATATTTTTGCTTTTTGTAACGGGGGTAGTGGTGCTACTGGCATCTAGTCGGTAGAGGTTGCACGTGCTGCTAAACATGTGCAGGACATGTGGCCATGTCTGCCCTCAAAGAATTATCAGGTCACAATGTCAATAATGCCAAAATTGAATAACCCTATTCTTGACTGGACTAGGTTCAGCTGACCTTGGTTGGGCTTGCTCATGAATCTGATCAGCTGGTGGGTTGGTTGTGGGGAATAGGAGAGGCTGATTGGGTCTGGATGGGCTTCAATCACATATCTGGTGGTTAGTACCTGGCAGTCCAGGGTACAGATTATTGAGGCATGTGTCTTTCTTCTTCCACAAGCTTGTCCAGGTTCATCCACATGGTGATGGTCTCAGAGTTTTCAACAGCTTCAAGAAAGGTCAAGTTCCAATGCCCAAGCATTTGGAAGTCCTTGCCTGTGTCATGCTTGTCATTGTTCCATTGGCCTATGAATCACATGGAGGCAAGAAAACATTGAGGGCCATGACTCTAGCATTTTGCCACAATTTCATTAAAAGAAAATGATGGTCACGACCTACCTACTGACCATAAGTTATCTTATGACTTACAAATGGATCACTACCTGCAGATTGAGATCTTACTTTATATTAGACCCTTTACAAGCTATTCAGTGGGATTTTTCTTTTTTTTAATTTTCAGAATATTGGACAATGTCATATGAATAGTAGGTGTTCATTATATATTCTAAGAATGGCATTAGAAATTAGAGGTGCCAGTAAAGAAACTAGTCTGACTCTGTAAGAGAAAGTTGGCCGATTGAAGTGGAACCAGGGGATAGCACCTCTAAATGCCAACCAGGGTAACGTCATTAATGCAGCTAGCAGGATGGAGACCGAAGCTACCAGATTCTTAACCAGACTGACTTCTCTGGATTTTGTAGGCTCTCTCATAACTACCTTTCCCGTCTGATTGCTCCATTCATTATTAATTAGGTTAAAATCCCTAGGCCTTCCCTACCTAATAAGGACACATAATATATAGGACATAGAAAAAAAAAAAAGGATGTTTTATACTATAGTGATTAAAGATGGTTGGGAGAAAAAAATCATCGACACTCAAGAAGTTGTGAACCTATTAACTTTCGCAAAGAAAAGTTTTGCTTCTTTTGGAGAAAACATGAAATGACATGGGCATAAATCAATGAACGTTCTTTATTAAAAGTCCGGAAAATTTGGCTTTTTGCTAATGGAATTAAACAAGCTGTACTTTGCTGCCCTTGAGAAATCAAGAGACTCTGGGAAGTTGAGAGATGGGTAAAGAGGTCTGCTGTACTCTAGTCAAGCTGTGGCCTGCCTTGTATTGTAGGATAAGCCATGGCTCCTCCCTCGGCCTCAGTTTCCTCCTCTATAAAGTGAAGTGGTGGGAGAGATGGGGCATGGAGTTCCCTTCCACTGGGCAGTTCTGATAGTGTGTGCATTATCTGTGTTTCCGGTGACTAGGAAAAATTCTGACCTTGTCTCCCCGCTTCCATCATTCTTTCAGGCACCAGGCACTGTCCTGCTTTGAGCAGAGTGAATTCTTGATGTCAATCACGGGGTAACAGAATGGTAGTCTTCCTGTCTGTCCCCTGCAGGAAATTGCAGGCAGAAAATTAATCCAGATCTTTACACCAGATCTCCCTCCATACAACATCTGACAGGGAAGGCCTCTCACTTCCCTTCTGGTTCCCACATGTCAGAGAACCTGTTGCTGCCTGATTCAGTCCCCCATTCCCATTAAAGTTAACCATCCCCTTGAAAATGAATGCACAGTTAACAAAGTGATAAGTTGATGCTTAAACTTTAAGCAGATTGCTTCCAGCTAATCTCAGTTAAGTGGCAGATGAAATCATAGGCTCTCTCAGCGCTCCATAAGCCCCAGTGCCCAAGAAAATGAGTGGGCTCCTAAGGGAAAATCTTTGCAATGTTTCTTTTTCCAGAAGCTGAAATGGAGTGGTGCCAGGGTGGGGGCAGGGAAGAAGGAGAATAAGAAGAGGGCTCAAAGTTAGCTCTGTGTCCTCAGGAACATCACTTAACCACTCTGAGAGTCAACTTCCCTACCAGTAAAATGGGGATAATGAGATCTTTGTTTCAATTCATTGACACTGGAGTGTTATAGCTCATTAACAAGGAGTAGACAGCATGGGAGTAAAGTGATTTACCCAATCCGTGCACATCTGAGGTTCTCAATGATAAGGACGCGAGGGTTGGGATTTGCCCAGGCAGTCCCTTATTGCCAGTGGAAATCTAAGAGGAGACTCCCTCCTCCCCCGACTTCCTGCTGAAGATCTTTTTAACAGAGAAGAGGCAGAGGCTTGTTTATACTCTGGGGGAAGAGGGGAGTGAAGGCAGAATTGTTTACTTGTCCAAAGATACTTTTTAAATATATAAATTCTTATCTTTTTGTGCCTAAGATGGAGAAACTTTTCACTCCCCCCCGCCCCCGCTTTGGATCACCAGAACAGAAAAGTACTTTCTTGTCCCTGGCATGAGGGCACACAGTGCTTTAGAAGAAAGAAGGAGATATTAACAAAGACGAAGGGAGGAGGGAAAACAAACAAACCTTGAGAGGAATGAAGGGATCAAGGGAGCTCTGAACAATGCAGTCAGTCTCCTTCCTCTCTCTCAGCTTCAGCTGTGCCAATACCGACATTTCCTGCGAGTAAGGATGTCTGCATATTTACTGAGCAGCAATTATGTTCCCGCAACTGTGTCAGCAAGCACCACGGACCCAGTAGTGGGAAGGGCAGTGGTAGCTTGTCCTCAAAGGGCTTCCAGGCTAGAAAGGAAGACTTATCCAATGGCCACAAAAAAAGTGATCCCAGCTGGTTAATCTGGGACAACAGGGAAGTTCACAGGTGCAGGGACAGGCTGGGGATCAAAGGACAAGCAGGGATTTCTAGGTAAAGAGAACGGAATGAGGAAGTTTTCTAGGTAGATGTACATCATAGAGAATGACCTGGAGAGTGAAGTTGGAGACAGGTTAGGAACAGAGAGAAGTTACGGATGGCTGAGGTAGAGAGAATGAGGGAGATAGGGGCAGTGAGCAGTGGTTGGGGAGGTGGACCTCACTGGATTGGGCAGGATCTTTTGAGCTGGGGATGAGGGAGGGAAGTCACTTTCTGAGATCACAGAGCTGGTTAGTGGCGGAAGAGCTATGCGTCGCTTCTTCCAAGCCCTTTTGTCCATAAGTATCCAGAAAGGGAAGGAGTAAGCTTTAAGGTAGAGAACAGTTGTGGCTTCCAAACTGTCTGCCAAGGCACCCCACAGTAATGCAGCAAACTCACAGGCATTCTGCTGGATATTAAAAAAAAAAATAAGATTTATTTATTTGAGAGAGAGAGAGAGGGAAGGGGGAAAGGGGCAGAGGGAGAGAATCTCAAGCAGACTCCCCGCTGAGCGCAGAACCCGACTAAGGCTGGATCTTAAGACCTTGAGTTCATGACTGGAGCCAAAACCAAGAGTCAGATGCTTAACCAACTGAGACACCCAGGCACCCCTGGATATTTCAAATTTTTTAAGGAAAATATAGTAAGACTCAGCATCTGTCAGATACCATACAAATTATTAGCTCAATGTAGCTCATGCTTCAGCATTAGATTGCACTACATGTCTTTAATGTCATTGTATCTTTTTTTTAATTATTGTGGTAACAAAATTTACTATTTTATTAACCATTTTTATGAGTACAGTTCAGTGGAATTAGGTATATTCATGTTTTTGAGCAGTCATTCCCACTATCTATCTCAAGAACTTTCTTATCTCAGACTGAAACTCTGTACTGTGGAAAGTGGAATCAAATGGAGTCACTTATGTCAAGAGGTCTTAACCATGGAGGAAGTGGGCTTTATGTACTTCCTCACTGAATGGAACCATGACATTTTGAATGGCAAATACCTCAAGGACTTTGCAAAAATATCTATAACTCGCTATAGGAACAGACTTTTGTTTTGTGACAGCTTTAGAAACAAATTATGTTTACCCAAGTTTAGCTAAGATTTCTGCCACCAACACCCATCAAAATCCTTTGTAAACAATATATACAAGCATTCCCTTTTTGTCTTTAAAATTCCCTGACTTTTGCTTCTTAGTGGGACACCATTTGGGTTGCTGCCCAAATCTGTGGAACACCAATTGCAATTCTTTGATCCCCCCAAAATGCTTTTGCTTCATTATCGCCTCCTGACAATTCTAGGGTGACTGTATCTGGTAAACAACAACTCCCATTCTCCCCTCCCTTCAGCCCCTGCTAACTACCATTCTGCCTTCTGTCTCCATGAATCTGACTACTCTCGGTACCTCATGTAAGCAGAATTATGCAATAGTTGTCCTTTTGTGTCTGGTTTATTTAGCATAATGTCTTTAAGGTTCATCCCGGTAGCAGCAGGTGTTGGAATTTCCTTCCTTTTTAATGGTGAAACATCCCATTGAATGTATAGACCACATTGTGTTTATCTATTCATCTGGAGATGGACACTTGGCTTGGTTCCACCTTTTGGCTATTAAGAATCATGTCGCTATGAACATTGGTGTACAAGTATTTGTTCGAATCCCTGCTTTCAATCCTTTCAAGGATATTCACAGAAATGGAATTGTTGGATCATGTAATTCTATATATAACTTGCTGAGGAGCCACCGTATCATTTTTTTGCAGCAGGGGTACCATTTTACATTCCCACCAGCAATGCACTGTGACACCGTTGTGAAGTTGTGTTGATAGTAGCTACTATGATAATAAGCAAGTGGTAAATTAAAATAAAAAAAATCACTGTGGAACAGGAAATAAAAGTGACTGTATTTAATCTGACTCCAAGGCCTAAGAGAGTTCTGCACATGTCCCATGTGTCAGCAATTGTGGTTGTTTGAGAATAAAATACACATTTTTTTCTTTCAATTAATGTGCATTATTTTTCAAATGGCTACTATCTTGTTAGGACATAAATAGTATAATGTATTTAACCTAACTTTAGCTAGGTATGTATTTAACCTAAGTACTTAATAATAAATGAAACAGATGTTTCCCTTGGCTTAGGGACACCACGAAAACAATTACTGTGGCTCTAAGAGTGCCCTGAACTGGGAAAATCTAGAAACCTCTGGGCCACAGGGTGAGTGAGAAGGAGACAGTCTCAGAAACCCTGGGGCTTTCTCCACTCTCTTCTCAGTGGCTTAGGACAAGGTGCCTCTGATACCCAAATATTCCAAAATAGAAACAGCTTCTTTCCCACTTCAAAGCACTACAAAGTTGAACGATGCCTCTAAGGCCCTGAGCTGCTTCTTCAAATTGGGGTCAAGTGACTCAGTTTGTTTGTATTGGGTAACTTGGTTGTACATGTGAGGAATGATTATTAAATTAGTTAATAGTTCCAGTAAGTACATCTTAAAAATATATAATCCCTGGGCTCCTTCTTCTATGTTAGGAGCTCCAGCTTTAACAATCTCCCAGCTCAGACTGGATCAGACCTAACGGTCGTCTCTCTAAAATGAAGTGTGGAATTACACTAATAAAAACATATTTCAGAATTCCCTTACTCTGAGATGCCCCTCACTCTCCCAGAAGAGATGATTGTTTCCTGCACATGGTCCTATAGTTTTGCTCACACGCCTTTCAATTAAAACACTTGCTCTACTGTGTTTTGTTCTTTGCCTACACTTACTTACTTTTGCTCTAGAAAGTGAACCCCTGAGGACAGAGACTTTAGCTTATTTATCACTGAGGTCCTAGCTCCTGCAAGTATTAGTTTAATTATCTGGGGAAAAAAGGAACAGCAAAAACGTTAGTGACTTTAGACCTAGGAATTCCACTGTTGTAATTTATCACTAAGAAATAAAAGTAGGGGCCCCTGGGTGGCTCAGTGGTTAAGCGTCTGCCTTCAGCTCAGGTCATGATCCCAGGGTCCTGGGATCGAGCCCCGCATCGGGCTCCCCGCTCGGCAGGGAGCCTGCTTCTCCCTCTCCCACTCCCCCTGCTTGTGTTCCCTCTCTCGCTGTGTCTCTCTCTGTCAAATAAATAAATAAAATCTTAAAAAAAAAGAAATAAAACCAAATATGTAAGTTTTATGGCCAGAGATGTTCTTAGCAGCGTTATTTCTAATCTGAAGAAGAAATTTCTACTTAACTTTAAGTGTTCAACAATAGGGAGATGTTTAATTAAACCATCATACATCTGTTTGATGATTAGGGGGCCATTAAAAATAATGTTTGCAAGTAGTTTATAATAACAACAAAATGCTTGTGTCAGTATATATACAAGTTTCAAAAAGTAGGATTCAAAATTGTGGTTACAATACGGTCTTCAATTTTGAAAAACAGAAACCTATGCATTAGAAGGGAAAAACCTTGGGAGAAAAATAGATTAAGACTATTTTAATAACTTGTCTCTAAATAATGAATACTTTTCTTCCTTCTGCTCTTGTTACGTTTTCCGTGACTTGTCGAAACATGCAACTTAGTTTATGATGCTGTCCTCTCTGGGAATACCTTTCTGTTTTCTTCGTATTTGTGGACAATTCTCTTGAGTCAGCTCAAATCCTAGTTCCCCCATCATGTCTTTTCCATCTACTACTCTGACCTCTTAGCTTTCGCACAATAAAGGTTTGAACTAAAAAGGATGTTGGGGCGCCTGGGTGGCTCAGTCGTTGGGCGTCTGCCTTCGGCTCAGGTCATGGTCCCAGGGTCCTGGGATCAAGCCCCGCGTCGGGCTCCCTGCTCGGCGGGAAGCCTGCTTCTCCCTCTGCCTCTCCCCCTGCTTGTGTTCCCTCTCTCACTGTGTCTCTCTCTGTCAAATAAATAAATCTTTAAAAATAAATAAAGAAAGAAAGAAATAATAAAAAGGATGTTATTCTTTAGATTTCTCTTTAGTATCGCAAAGCAGTCTGAATCTGGAGGCGGCGTGCCCAAATGTGAATGTTCATCCGACCACTTTTTCCCTGAGTGACCCTGTGAAAGTTACTTATTCTCTTAGTGCCTCCTTTTCATTATCCATACATAGAACCTCATCTTGTATTCTTACAGTCAGAGACCATGTCCTTGGCGCCCATGCTTTATCCTAAGTCTTTGCTACATAAAAAGTAAAAAATGTAAAGTCCAGTTAATTACATGTGACTTACCTAGGGAACATCACATTGGCAGTAGACATATTCATAGACACGAACTACGTTGCCATGAAGTAGATCAGTAGTAATTACAACTGGCCGTGCTTGGTATTACTTTCAATTTTAAGGGTCATTATGTTTTATTTACCTATGATAATTCATATTAACTCCAGGAAGACTCCCATTTGTTCATTTCCTGAACACAAGCTTACTATTGAATCTGCATTATGTGATAGTCACTGTTCTAGACTCCAGGTGTACAAGTGGGGCCCAACAGTTCTTGCTTTCAAGGAACTTTAATTTAGTGATCATGGTAGCGGTGAGC
This sequence comes from Eumetopias jubatus, assembly GCF_037043125.1. Classification (NCBI taxonomy): domain Eukaryota; kingdom Metazoa; phylum Chordata; class Mammalia; order Carnivora; family Otariidae; genus Eumetopias; species Eumetopias jubatus. The sequence continues at coordinate 34,572,746 of NW_028274818.1, forward strand.
GCAGACAAGGTGACATGTAATTACAATGGGCAGTGTGATAAAAGAGTAGAACTATGTATAAGGCACATGAGGAGCACACAGGCAAGACAGCTCTGCAAATTTTAAAGAGAAGCAAGAAAACAGCAAAACCTTTCCCGAGGAAGAAGTGATGCTTGAGCTGAGTCTCAGAATGATGAGGAATTATCCAGGTGAATTGGGTTTGAAAATGCCATTCAAGGAAAAGAAAACAGCAAGTTCAAAGGGTTGGCGTTTATTTTTCCTCTGACACTTTATTTTGGGGAGACAACTGTTATTTCTGGTTGAGTAAGAGCTGTTGAGATACTTAATAGTAGTGCTACTGACCCAGAAGAAGGAGCCTCAGAGACTATACATATTTAAGATCGATTCTCATTGTGAAATCGAAGGTAATTCAAAATGTCTGGTGCATATATTATAATCTAAATCTACTGTAAATGTGAAGGTGTGCATGAATGCCATATTGCTGCCTGAAGCTGGAAAGCTGAGCATAGGTCCTGTGCAGAGAGTCCTAAGTCTGAGGAAGTGAACATGGACATACATTCTGCTATGGCCTGAGTCTCAGGAGATAAGCATATGGCCCACCGAAAGGTTCTGAGTCTATGTAGGTGAGTGTGGGCATATATTCTGCTATGATCTGAGTCTGAGGAGGTAAACTTGAGAAAACACACTAAGGGCCCTAAAGCTGGAGAGGTAACCATGAGTACCATGCTATGGGGGACCTGAATCCATCCTCACAAGGAGAACAAGCTTGAGAAAGGCTTTAAAAGCCAAGTGCCATTATTGGATTAATTTCTTTGAACGAACTGATTGGCGGAAGGGAAATTTATTATTAGGAGGCACTGCAGGAATCCAGGAAGATCTGAATAAAGGTGGGTGTGGCACAGAGACAGTGGAAAACTTATCTGAGAAATAGTAGAGTCAAGGTCAACAGAATGATAATGGATTGAGTATGGGTGGTTAAAAAGAAAGATATGTAAGTCGTCCCAAATATGTGGCTTCAGAAAGTTAGTGAATGGTGGTGATATCACTAAGACAGAAATGCAGGAGGATTTGTCTGTTTTAGAAGGAAAAATAAAAGTATGATTTTGAATTTGATTTGGGCTTGGGTTGCTGTAGAATATCCAGGCAGAGATTCACAGATAGTGGACAGCTGGGTATTTGGAGTTTAGAGCTCAGGAAAGATAATCTAAGACATACTTCAGAGAGATAATGATAAAATAAGGCTTTAAAAATAGCAGTAGAGGGATGCCTGGGTGGCTCAGTAGGTTAAGCGTCTGCCTTTGGCTCAGGTCATGATTCCAGGGTCCTGGGATCGAGTCCCACATCGGGCTCCCTGCTCCGCAGAGAGCCTGCTTCTCCCTTTGCCTCTGCCTCTCTCTCTCTGTCTCTCATGAATAAATAAATAAAATCTTAAAAAAAAATAGGAGTAGAGAACAGAAATAATCCACTTATAGAAAAAATAGAGGAAGTGAAAATTCTAATAATTATTGAGGGTGAACATTTAATGTCGTTTGGAGCTTCCTGGAAGTCTGGACAAAATGAAAGCTGATATTCTGTCCACATTGTATTTCTATTTGTCAGAACTTGTGGAAAAAGTGAGTTTGCCCAATACAATATATCAGAAAATTTGGGGAAATGGCATAGTGCTAACGACACTCCCTGCAACAGAAGGCTGCAGAATGTAATTTGAGGACTCGGCATTCACATTACCTCCCTGAAAACACTTCCCAGTAGAGAACAAATACTTGACCCTGTCAGCAGTCATAGAGAAACGTATCAATATGTTGTTAAATATTTGTAAGAATTGGATATCTTAGGGAAAACAACAGTTTTTTAAAAAATGCCTTAAATAACCCTTGTGATTCTCAGAAGACTGATTGCTTAAAGCTGACTGGAGTTTTATCTGGAACCCTCTGAGAAGCCACTCAGACCCAACTATCATGTTCTTCCCCCATTTGCAGACATCCCTTCGTGCCAGATGCTGGACACCATAATCACGTTTGAAGTCTAGACCCAGTAGGGTGTTCCTGCTGAATAAACACGCAACCCACACCTCCACCATGGCTTGGTCGGGTATATTTTTTGGAAAAGATTTGATTATCTCAACTACTGCAAATGTATGCCATTCCCTTTATCCTCCTTTGGATGGGAATGCATGTCTCCCCAGTGAAGACAGCTCATCTTTAGAATTGGTTAGTTTTTCAACCTAGGTATGCTTCGAGCTCAAGAGGAAAAATAGAAGCCTCAGGAATCTTAGCCAATTCTATTATGATCTTATTAAATAGAGCTCAGCTTTATGTCACCTGTGGCCTTAGTTGCAGCGACATGTCAGGACCTTGCAAATGTGCGTGTACGAGACTGCAGGTTCTTTAAAGGAGGGATGGTGGATTTGCTTCCCCAGGCTGCTATAGCAAAGCACCTCAAACTAGGTGCCTTAAACAACAGAACCATATCGTCTCGCAGTGTTGGAGGCCAGAAGTCCCAGATCCAGGGCAGGGTTGGTTCCTTCTTCTTCTTCTTTTTTTTTTTTAAGATTTATTTATTTATTTGTCAGAGAGAGAGAGAGAGAGAAAGAGAGAGAGAGAGAGAGAGCACAGCAGGGGGAGGGGCGGAGGGAGAGGGAGAAGCAGGGAGCCCAATGCAGGGCTCAATCCTAGGACCCTGAGATCATGACCTGAGTTGAAGGCAGATGCTTAACCAACTGAAACACCCAGGCAACCCGGGTTGGTTCCTTCTGAGGGCCATGAGGAGAATCTGGTCTGTGGCTCTCCCCCGGCTTCCAGTGGTTTGCTGGCAATCTTTGACTCATAGCTGCACCGCCTCGATCTCTGCCTCCATCTTCCCATGGCAGGCGACCGAGTGGCATAGTGTCCCTCCCTGAGTCCAAATTTTCTCCTCTTATAAGGAACCAGTCATATTGGATTAGGGCTCACCTCATTTATAACTCGATTATTTCTGTAAAGACCCCTCTTTCCAAACAAGGATACATTTGAAGTGCTGGGAGGTAGAGCTTCAACACATCTTTGTGTAGGGACACAGTTCAATCCATTTCACTTTCTTAGACAGCGTGGGATTCTCACACTTTGCTTTTCTTATGTGTTACCCTTGCCTGTGGAGCAATACTTTAGGGCCCCTTCTTCTTGCCACCAGGGTAACCTGACCCTTTGCTCTTCTGCACATCGCTATCATTCCTACAACAGCCGAGAATAATAGGAATGGTTTCTTATATTTCTTTAGGGAAACATTTCCCAAAGTGTGCTCTGCAACTTTAGTCATGCAAAATACTCTGCAATAAAAGATCCCACAGTCAATTTAGTATTGGAAAGATATTCACAAATCTGACAATTAAAACAACCACAACCCTTTAACTTTATTGTTGTTTTTTTGACTCGAGAATCTCACTAACATCCCATGGACTTAATGTTCTACAGAGAACATTACGGGAAATGCTAGTTTAATGTTTTACTGTTTACAAAACATATTCACAGTTAGTATCTCATTTGGTTCTCAAAACAGGCTCTGGTGGAGGCAGAGTGGTTATTATGGTTTTATTGTGGAAAAGCCACCGTTTGTAGAGGTCCTATCTTTGGCCAGGACTGGGTGGCCAAAAGCAGCGGTGAGAAAGCTCGAGTCTATGCCTATTGATTCTCAACCCAGTGTTTTTTTGTTTTGTTTTGTTTTGTTTTGCCTGGTAGTAAATTTCTCAAGAGTAAGCAGCATGTTACATAATCTCTCCCTGTCTCTTTCTTTGCTACCACCATTGAATTCAAGGCAATTCTGTAACCCTTTCTGAGAGGTAGCACATCTATTTCTGGGTGGGAGAAGAAGGACAAAGCAGAGAATAGGGAACAGGCCAAATCCAGAGCACCCTGCCTCATACTGCCTGTCTACTCCTCTCCCTCACTTTTGTTTTATAGTTAGCAGTGGGTATGCTCTCTTCCTCCCTTTTACCTCCGCCCTTTGGGGAGAAAGTCTACAGGCTTTGTGTATAACCCGGCCTCAAACTCACCACACATTGTCCCTACTCCTATGTCCTCTTTCCCTTTCCCCGCCACATCTTGAAGTGACCCTACTTCATCAGTTTCTGAGATGCTAGGGGCATTCAGAACATACCTTTCATCTTTTAGATGTTGTCTGTTGCCATAGAAATTTGTCTGAAGGGAGTCTTCAGGTTGCTGGAACATGCCTTGTGGGGATCACAAAAGCTTTCAGACACTGTTGGGACTGGCTGGTCCCTGCACTATTATCTCCCAAGCTACGAATGGGAAATAATCTACGGATCCACCATCCTGCCCACAACCCACTGCCCAAAGGCAGTGCAAGGGACAGACACTCCCCGTGTAAGGAGGAAGTTTTGTTCAATTTAAAGAACATCTATGGGCGCTCTATTACTCGAGGTGCTAGAGGGACAGTTCCCAAGCACACGTGGAGTGGAAGGGGAGCTTATGTGACAGACGGACGTGATCTGACTGTGATCTGACACAGCGACCTTCTTGGTAGAATAACCTCAGCGTCATCTCTGGGGCGGATTCAGCAGTAAGCCATCCCGGGAAGGAATAAGGAGCTGGGGCTGATTTTGTGCGCTGTTGGTTCACCCCTGGGGTATAGCAAGTGCTGCAAAAATCAGTCTCCAAAGGCATCTGTGAAGCCCATTTGGAGCCATCGCAAAGGGTGTCCAGCCAAGTGGGTACGCAGGGCAGGACAACTATAGACAGTGAGCAGGATCCAAGGTCTGGGCAGCAGCTCCAAGGGTGGCCACCTATTACGGGGACCCCTCCAGGCACTGCCTGGGGGCCCTGGGAAAGGGCTAGGGGTGATTAGGGAACGTAGACAGACTCTTGCACTAAGGAGACATTTCGCCTTCTGTTTCTCCTCCTGTTTCCCCTGTTCTGCCTTGTTTTTGGCAGTTGGTGTATTACTTTCCTTCCGTATTATCCTCTAGGGCAGTGTTTCCAACCTCAGTACTACTGCTATTTTGGACTGGGTAACTCTTTGCTGGGGGAGCTGTTGCCTACATCCGAGCATGTTTCGAAGCATCTCTGGCCTTTACGTACCACGTGTCAGAAGCAGCAACACCGCCCCCCCAATCGTGTCAACCAAAAACTATCTCCAGACATTGCCACATGTTCCCTGGGAGGAAAAATCACCTCCCCCATCCCCACTCCAATTTAAGAACCACAACGTCAGGGGCACTACAAGGAGGTAGTGACTGGAGCGAGGCCCCAAGCCAAAAGCCTGGGGTTGAGGGCTGCACCCCAGTCATGACTGGAAAATGAAGAGTCAGAGAGGAGTCTTGGGGCTCTTGCAGCTGAGTCGCAAATACAGAAGCTGTTCACTTGCAATTAATGGGACACTTGCTAGGGGCCCAGTGGACACCTGGGGTTCATAGGGCTCGGTCACTCAGGGCACATTAGGTATGGAGCCCACCACAACAAGATGAATTCCAAACTTGACCTGCTGCAGGATACCGAATTCTTGAACTTGGTCAGTCTTGGTCAGAATGATTCGAGACTGAGGAGTGCACTTAGGTCTCTATTACCTCCAGCAAAATGGACTCAGGGAAAGTAATCATAAATACTATGGGATGGTGATGATAAATATTTATAGGAGACTGTGCACCAGACGCTATTCTAATAGCTTTGTTCTTTTTGTTCCCTCATCTACATATAGGTCCAGTTCATTTCCTGATTTCCTTCAGGTCTCTGTTTAAACGTTAGCATATCAGAGAAGCTTTCCCTGGCCATTTTATGTAAAACAGCAAGTGTCTTCCCTATTACTCTCATCCCTTTTACCCTGTGTGCTGGTTCCTCGGGGCGCCTATCACCATCGAACATACTGAATATTTACTTTTTAATTACCTATCTCCTCGCTCATGAAAGTAAGCTCTATAAGAATGAAATCTTTTTTCCACTTCTGTACAACACTAGTAACATCATTTGGGGGACTATTATGGGCTGAATTGTGTTCTCAAAATTCATATGCTGAAGCCCTACCCTCTGTACTTCAGAATACAACTAAATTTGGAGATAGGGCCTTTAAAGAAGTAATTAAGTTAGAATGAGGCCATTAGGATGAGCTACAATCCAATCGGACTGGTGTCCTTATAAGAAGAGAAAATTTGGACACACAAAGAGATACTAGGACCGTGCACACTCATAGAAGTGTGTCCATGTGAGGATGTGGCGAGAGGTGGCCATGTCCACATCAAGGAGAGAAGCCTCAGAAGAAACCAGACTGGCCAGCACCTTGATCTTGGACTTCTAGCCTCCATGACTGCGAGAAATACATTTCTGTCACTTAAACCATTAACTTTGTATTTTGTTATGAAGCTTTCGCAAATTCATATAGGGGCCCAGTACAAAATGAAAATGCAAGCGCTTTATTGAAAAAGCAGGGAAAAGGTGCTGTTCAAGGTACTAAAATATAAAGCTTTTTTCTTTTTTTCCAGTCGCTCTTGGACTGTCATGGTGGTTTTTACTTGCTGCAGAAGGTTGCACTCTGTCGGGCACGGGCAGAGTTGCTGAGCCAGTGCAGACCCTCACAGGTGCCCACATGACCACCCGATGACTCAAGGCAGTTGAATCCATGAACAGCCAAGTTCTGGCTGCTGGACTGATGCACTGTGCCACACAGAGGCGGAAAAGCCAAGCCAGGGATCTCCCCTTCCCACAAGCCCACTACTCCAACCCATGATGGATGGGCCTACAATACCTAAGGGTATTGTAATCTTTGTGCTGCAATGCTCTAGTTACCTGGCTGGCCTGGGGGTGGGTGAAGGCTGCCTGCCAACTTACACATTGGCATCGCTAGACCAGAGCGGGAATGGTCACTCTCATGCTCGGAGCCAAGATGCTACGGGGCAGGCACGCCTGACTCTCTCCAGGGATACACTCAGACCCCCACCAGGAGCAAAGGGCAGCACTGGTTGCTGGATGAGAATTGGGAAGAGGAGGCCAGGTGGGGTCAGAGCCTCAGGGAGCAGGGGAGCTGGTGGTCATCATCTGTTCCAGGGAGAGAGGACCGCATGTGAGGCTGGGGCTCTAAGCCGTCATGCATGCTCCATTGTCCTGTCAGACTTTGCTTACAAAATACAAATTCAAAGATACAGTGACTGCGAATTTTAAGTCAGCAAGCCCAGAGCACTGAACCCCATGTGTGAGGCTTTTCTTAATACAGGATTCCATGCACCTGCACAGGTTGTCTACCCATGAAGCCAGAGCCCTGCTCCTACATCCCCAGTGCCCAGAACACTGCCTCGTGCATAGTGTGGAATACATCATTCAATACATGATAATGTGTTAATCATGATCATCACGATCATCATTAATCATGAATACATTTATATCATTTGATCTTCATGAGCAGTCCTAAGAGGTAGGTTCCCTCCACTCAACAAATGAGGGTATCGAGTCACATCGAGGTCAAGAATTTACTCGGCAGTGAGAAGCTGACCTTGGAGGTGGCATCATGGAGCAATGTGAGAGCTGCAGCTGGGACCTAGTTCTTCTGCCAGGTGCATGGGGAGGACATGCTCTGATCGTAGTTCAGAGAACGGGCTTTGTAGTAGGACAGACCTGGGTTTGAGACCTGGCGCTGGCACTTCCTAGCTGTGGGATTTATGTAATTTTCTTTACCAGTCTGGGCCTCAGTTTACTCATTTGTCATGGGAATAATAACACCTACCTCATGGAATTATTCTGATAGTTAAATAATACAACGTTTCATAGCACACTTGGCACTTGGTAAGCAACCAACCAATGGTGGTTAACATTATTATTATTATTATTATTATTATTATTATTATTATTATTGGAAGGAGCACAGCACTTTGTATGGACTGCAGAGTCAGGCTGCCTGCACTCCAATCCCAGCTGGATGAACCCTGAGAAAGCTTCTTCGCCACACCCCAATTTCTTCATCTGTAACAATACAGATAAAAATAGTCCCTCTCCTCCAGGATTATTTTGAAGATTAAAGGAACTGATGTTTACAAAACACTTAGAACAATACCTACTGCACAAATACATACTCTCTCCATGTTTGTCTAATAAATAAAGATCAGTCTATGGGACAACGCTACCAACTCACTCTTTTATGTTTATTCCTTAAGACTCGTATCTTGAACCCAGTGTGTGCTAAGGCTAAGAGTGGGCCAAGTCCTGTGCCTTCACCTGAGTCTGTTACACTCTCCAAAGCAGTGGGACGTGCACCGAACTTGGAGCGAAATGACCCACTCCATCACACTTGCCTTCCTTACCTTCTGTTTCTCGCTCCCCTTCTCCAGGCCTGGCTTTCCCCAAAATGCATGGGCAGGGGGAGGGGCAAGATGGGGGGACATTGTACTAGAGTCTTTCCCAGACCTTTTCCAGTTCTAATTTTCTACTTATCTGACCCCTTTCTAAAAATCTCCCAAACACTCCCAAACCTGCTTGGTTTTCTCGGCTTCCATTTTGCGGTGGACAAAGAGTGCTTCTGGTTCCGGGAACGTTTCACTCCTGATCTGACCCCATAAAAAAGAGCAAAACAAACATATGGGTTCATTCTCCTGGGATTCGGCAGCTGGGTTACCCTGTAGAATTGCTGGCCTCCCCCGTTCCGGCTGCCTTCACTCTGAAAGGTCATTTATAGCATTGTCCTCAGTTCCAAAGATCTGTTTCCCATTTCGTTACCAATCTCCCCTGCAACCCACCTCTGGCTGACTCCATCTCTCTGTGTTGGTAATCCCTCCTAAGCACTGTCCCCTTGGGGCCCCGACACCCCCCAAACCCCATGGATCTGTCCTCTGATTCTGATGGGGGGAGGATGCAGAGGGGTGGGTACCCCGAGAGTGAGGCCAGGTTGAAGACTTTATCTGCTCCTTGCAGCTGCATCTTTTGTGACTTGCATTCTCCGGCTCGTCAATACTGCTTCCCATTAAATTAAATAGCTTATTGACTGGTGTGCCACATGGCAATGGGGTTGATGGGATTCACAGAGGCTCCGCACTCCTCCCGCCTTTCCCTCACAATCACAGGTCACTGCTCAGTAAATCAGCAGGTAATGGAGTTTGAACTCTCAGAATCAGCTCTGTGTACCCTTTTTATTTGTTTTTAATTTGTATCAATGGTAATTCTGTCTGTTTCAATTTATGTGATGGTACAGGCTGCAGAGCTGAGGAAGTACCCTTTTTTTACCCCATTAACCACAGAGGGGGCAACATCCTTTCCCACTTTCTTTAGAGCAAACCTGCCCCAGTGGGCAGGGAATGTTCTCCTTGCCCGAATGTTCCGCCTTTGTCCCGGCTCACCACGGCGCCTCCCGTGTCCCGCGAATGCGGGGCTGAGCACTGAATTTGTTTTCCTCCGTCCATACCCCCTGTACTTCTTCGTTCAGACGCACTGTGAAATGAACAGAGGGTGGAAGTGTCTGGAAGAGGGAGAAACTTGCACCCCATGAGCTCCAGAGTCCTGTGGCTGGCGAGCTCCTTTCTGTCTTGCTGGTTAAATAGTTTGCATATCACTCCTGCTGGAAGCTAAGTCAGCATCTCTAGTGTGGCCAGTTTATTTGTCTGCAGGTGAATGCCATTTACAGCTTATTAGCGTCAGGACACAACTGTAAAGTAGATATAGTTTGCTGCAGCGCCCTTTCACTTCCTCCGGCTGCCCTCTTTTCTCCCCTCCGGCCCTGTAACAAATACACAGATACAGAGGTACAGAAGGAAAATTAAAAAGCACATAAAAATGGTTGAAATGAGATGGAGAATGTAAATCCACCAGGATTCCCCAAGCCGGGGGCGGCCAAAGTTGGGAACGGTTCAGGGCTAGGACGGTAAACCGACTCGACAGGGCTGCTCCCAGGAGGGAAGCAGAGGGGTCTGGGTGCCATGGGAAGGGTCACACATGGACTCTGTGAGTTTCTAAAGGAAGTAAGATAAAAGGCATGAGGGGGTCAGCAGTGAAGTAGAGAGAGTAGAGGAGGGGCCCCTCTGAACTGGGACCCCACCCCTACACCCCCTGTAAGATCCCACAAATCCTCAAAGAAAGTAAAAAAAAAAAAAAAAAAAAGGTGAAGAGGATGACCTTGATCTCCAACTAAGAGATAAAACCAAGAATGGCTGCCCGGAATGCAGAGGGCTAGGGGGAGGAATTCAACCTTGCAACGGAAGGGTTCACCCAAAGCTTTGAGGAGCCTGGACCAGCCCCAGCTCACCAGTGTACAGAGAGTGGGTTTGTGCTCCCACATGAGCCCTGGTGTCTTCCGGGCTCTGTGGCTCCCCTGTCTTGGGATGACCTGCTCTGAGCCGTGACCGGCCAGCACCACCTGTGTGTCCTTGGGTGCCTTCTTTTCTTCCTCCTCTTTTAGCTGTGAGAGCTTCACGCTTTGTCTTATCCCCTGAATTCTAGAAGCTGGCTCTTAAAGTCTGTGTTGTGTGTGGAGGCAGCGGGGATAGGGGAAATCTCTGAACCTTCCTCTCAAGTTTGCTGTGAACCTAAAACTGCTCTAAAAAAATTGTCTTAAAAAAAATGTCTAGGCGTGCCTGTGTGGCTCAGTCGGTTAAGCATCCGGCTGAGGTCATGATCTCAGGGTCATGAGATCAAGCCCTGGGTCAGGCTCTGTGTTGGGCATGGAGCCTGATTAAGATTTTCTCTCCCTCTCTCCCTTTGCCCCTCCTTCCCCTGCTCACGCGCTCACTCTCTGTCTTAAAAAAAAAAAAAAAAAGTCTATGTTATCCCAACTGAGGACAGACTTTTCATTGTTTGACTTTAAAATTCAAACTCTCTCCTGATCCAAACCTCTCAGAGTTCTGGGACTTCTAGCTGTTTCCTGGTCTAAGGGGCACCTTCGGTAGAATTAACTGGCTGGTTCCTCGTAACTGAAACTCCACTAATCATGACATTTAATTGTTTAATTATATCGAGTTCTTTTGATCCCCCATTTATTGGTTCTTCCCATCACTAGTCAGTTTACAAAAATGGACTCGAAGGGTCAGACTCCTACGATGTACCCATCTCATGGATCCGATACCAATCAGACTGCTGATTTGACAGTGGGAATTTAGAATTGAGCTCAGGGTAGATGGAGAGAGAATTTTGGACAGAAGCTCCTTCCCACTGAGGAAAATCTCAGTGGAAGAGAAGTAATATATGGGGAGTGCTTACTAAATGCTAGGTATTTCACAGGTATGACTTTGTTTACTTCTCACATAAGCCTGTGAAGCTGACTGGATGAAAAACTCCCTTTCCTCCTCTGTAAAATGGGGATAATCATTTTTACATTATTGGGTACTTTTGAGGAGCCAAGAAAATACAGCCTATGTAATAAGAGTCTGTAAACTGCATACACTTTACAAATGTTAGCTGATCCTTCAAATCCAACCCTGCAGACAAGCAGTAATTTCAGGCACAATTTCCCGTCTCTGTATAATTTGCTGCCTCCCTCAGACCTAAACTACTCAGCTCTGTAGCCAGAGTTGTGAATTTGATTACAGCTCCTTGCTTTGCTCTTAGGCACCAACATTTCTTTTGTACATTAAAGAACGGTGTGATAAGGTGGGAGTTTCTCTCCTAGAGCAGCGCCTGGGGTCTAACTTAGCTTCTGAAGGGAATAGCTTCCCAAGTCCTTGGATGAGCCAGCAGGATGACCCTCAGGTAGAATGAGTCTTTCCTCCAGTTGATGAAGTCGGTCGTGCTGGAAGTGGTGCAGGTTTGCCCATTTGATGCTCTCATATCCGACTCCTGGAAGCCTCTAGCTGCTTAATGGATTCATTTAAGTGATAATATGAGCCGATCGTATGTCAGGTTGTTAAAATGGCGATAACATATTGCACTAGGAGAGCATTATCTACAGTAACTGCATTATAATGGTTAGGGAATGTCGACAGAACTACACATGATATTCCCATAAACACCGAATGAATTCAGAGTGACTGGGCTATTCATTCCAAGTGTGGCCAAGGCAAGAGGTAACACTTCATCTTCTAGACCCTCGTTTTCCAAACACTGCAAAAGGAGACATATGCAGACAAGTGTTGACACATCAAAGTCAAACAAATGCACATGCTTCTCTGATCCATAACCAATCTGGAAACCCATTTACCCAGCCTCGAGGGAGTATGTGAACTTGCAAAATGTTCTCCCCCAAGGAACAGCGTGAACAGAGGGAACAGAGAAAGGAAGGTGTTGGGGCATGAAGCGTGTGAGGGCTGCAGGGTCCATGTGTAAAGTTCTGTGACACTCTCCTAGAGGATTTAAAGGGGGGAGTGGGCTGCAGGGTAGAGCATCAAGATACACTCGCTGGCCCACCTCCCCACTCCTTGCACTCTCTTAAGACCATGTTGAAAAAAAAAATGCTTGGATCAGTAACATTTATCTTTGTCTCCTCCCCTGCAGCCCAAATTTTGGTTCCCCTCTCTATTCTGGTATTAACTCCCCAATACTGGACTCTTATACCTTCTGCTCTGATAGTCCAGTCTTAAAGTATTATCCTTCCCCGGGCATTGACTACAAGAGCAGAAGTGCTTCTTTAGAAAATGCAGACGCAACTTTTAGCTTCCAACTTCCAGCTAGCAGCAGGAATAGTTACCATGCATTCAGTGCTTACTATGAGCCAAGCAATGTATTTACATTATCTATAAATCTCAGCAACTCCAGCAAGGCAGGGTTTACAATTCTCATTTTTGAAATGAAGTAACCGTGGCTCAGTTAAATCACGAGCAAGAAGGGACAGAACTAGCATTTAAATACAGTTCTGCAAAGCCTTTCTGGGGGGCTGGTTTGCCCGGCAAATTGCCTGACATCTCTGAGACTGTTTCCTTATTTGTTCAGTTCAAAAATGGAGTCCCTCCCTCACGAGGCTATTATGGAGGTCACTTGAGACAATCTATATGAACGCCCTTTGTAAACTGCGAACAACACACGCATGTTTATAAGCACCGCTGCCAAGTGAAAAGCCCTGAGTCTGAAGGTAACAAGACTTGGGTTCAAGCGTTTTACTGAATTGTGTCCTTCAGGAAATCACTTTCTATCTTTACAGGCTTAAGGCCTGGTCTTCTTCCTGTAAACTGGGTTGTGAGCCCCGCCATTTTTTACTGTCCACCTACTATGTGTCCTGCAGTGTGTTGGGTCCAGAAGCTTCTGCTTGTGATAGCTCATAGTCTGAAGGGGCAAGTGGGTCAGAAGCTTCTGCTTGTGATAGCTCATAGTCTGAAGGGGCAAGTAAACTGTGTAAACAAATAGCTATAATAAAAGGTGCTAAGTGCTATAATAGAGGTAAGTGTAAAATGTTCTGGGAGCACCAATGAGGCAAAGCACCTCATCTTCCACAATCTCGTTACAAGGAAGCAGATGGATAGTGCTCTATCAAAACTAATAGAATGAAAGATATTACAAAGGCAATATGTGCCCAAGTGCTCGGGAAACAAAAGCGCTGAACATGTGGAGGGAGAGTTTATGATTTAGCCAAAGAAAAGAATTGCTATCTAAGGAATTCCAGTGCCAGCAGAAGTGTATTTTTAGGGGAAAATCTTCCTGGTAGCTCTGCCATGAGGCACTGGGGAGGTTGCTTGGTCCCTGTTCCACAGCAAGTCAGCCTGAGTTGCTCCCGCTTCTAGTATAACCCTGAATGATAAAGGGCAGAGAATTGTGACCTGAAATGCTTGTAGGCCTGAGGCTTTCCCATCACCTGGAGCGGGGAGCCCCAAGGAATCCCCCAGGGCTGGAAGGAAGGGCCTTTATGCTTTTCAAAAAAAGTGATGACATAGGGAGCTCTGAAATCCTGATTCCCTGTCCCCGGGGAACCCGGAGGGACGAGCTATTTCTGGCAGCCCCTGGAACACTGCAGCTCTCCCAACTTGTCTGGCTGTGATTTGGGGTCAGGGCTGTTGTTTTTCACTGCTTACTAAGGGAAATCCTCTAGAAAGAGCAATGCATTCCTCTCTTAAAACAAAACAAACGTTTGTCATAAAGGACCCCATATGGTGTGCCCCCATTTATGTGAAGTGTCCAGAATAGGCAAAGCCAGAAAGAAAGAGAGTAGATGAATAGTTGCCTAGGGCCCAGGCAGCCAACCTGGTGGGTAGTGGGAGAGGGTGGGGTGTGGCTGCTAATAGGTTTCTTTCTGGGGTGATAAAAGCAAGAAACAACAAATGTTGGAGAGGTTGTGGAGAACGGGGAACCCTCTTACACTGTTGGTGGGAATGCAAATTGGTACAGCCTCTCTGGAAAACAGTGTGGAGGTTCCTCAAAAATTAAAAATAGAGCTACCCTATGACCCAGCGATTGCACTACTGGGTATTTACCCCAAAGACACAAATGTAGTGAAAAGAAGGGCCATATGCACCCCAAAGTTCATAGCAGCAATGTCCACAATAGCCGAACTGTGGGAAGAGCCGAGATGCCCTTCAACAGATGAATGGATAAAGAAGATGTGGTCCATGTATACAATGGAATATTACTCAGCCATCAGAAAGGATGAATACCCAACCTTTACATCAACATGGATGGGACTGGAGGAGATGATGCTAAGTGAAATAAGTCAAGCAGAGAAAGTCAATTATCATATGGTTTCACTTATTTGTGGAACATAAGGAATAGCACAGAGGACATTAGGAGAAGGAAGGGAGAAATGAAGGGGGGGAATCGGAGGAGGAGATGAACCATGAGAGACTATGGACTCCACGAAACAACCTAAGAGTTTTAGAGGGGAGGGGGGAGGGGGGATGGGTTAGCCTGGTGATGGGTATTAAGGAGGGCATGTACTGCATGGAGCACTGGGTGTTATACGAAAACAATGGATCATGGATCACCACATCAGGAACACTACATCAAAAACTAACGATGTATTATATGATGACTAACTTAACATAATAAAATAAAATTAAAATAAAAAAAAAGTATTCTAAAATTGACTGGGGTGATGGCTGCAAACTCCGTAAATAGGCTGAAACCATTGAACAATTTAAATTGGTGCACTGTATCTCAATAAACCCATTAAAACAAAAACACAGTAATGCTCAGGTTTTATCCCAGAAGGCACAGAAAGTCACATTTTGCTGGTGAGAGAATTGTGACTTTGCAAAGTGCTGGGGTCTGACCCCCCACCCCCAGTTTTGGTTCCCATTTGGGGTTCTGTCATTCTCTTCCAGCTGCCATCCCCAGAGAAAACTGATGCTCATCCAGGACAGAACCCTGCCTGGCTGGCTCGCGCCTCCTCTGCCTATGGTCTAATCTGCCCCAGCCAAGGCGAGAGATCTTTCTTTATAAGGCAATTAAAAATGTTACAACTAGGGATGCCTGGGGGGCTCAGTTGGTTAAGCATCTGCCTTCAGCTCAGGTCATGATCCCGGGGTTCTGGGATGGAGCCCCATATCGGGCTCTTGCTCAGTGGAGAGCCTGCTTCTCCCTCTGCCTGCCAATCCCCCTGCTTGTGCTCTCTCTTGCTCTCTGACAAATAAATAAATAAAATCTTTAAAAAAATGTTACAACTAAGTTAAAACCACTATTAGCATGAAGTGGGGGATGGGAAGTTACTGTTTAACCGGGACAGAGTTTCTGTTTTCAAGATGAAAAGAGTTCTGGAGATGGATGGTGGTGATGGTTGCCCCTCAGCGAATGCGCTTCATACCACTGAACTGTACACTTGACGGTGGTCAAAAGGGTAAATTGTATGTTATGTATATTTTAACACAATTAAAAAAAGACTATTATCACGCAATCGAGGTATTCTCTAAAATGTTATCAGAAGTAAAAGAATCATGGAAAGGAGAATGCCTTGTAGAGAGGGGAGGGCCAGGGTAAGGAAAAGTGAGCAACGGATCATAGCTTAGTTCATTTTACAAATGCTGCCTTTTGAGCGAATCTTGAAACCCCGGCACATGAAAACAGTGCTTCCTCCTTCCTGGTCTCTTTGAGCCCGGAGAAGAGCTCTGTGCCGTGTTGTACTATCTAATCAGAGTTGATAGAACCTGTTCCACACCAGGTGCTGTTGAAGGATGTATTCATAAACACCGCTCACAGAGAAAAAGGAAGTTACCATTGTAGCTCTGCCCCATGTCACTCTCCAGACATGACATGCTGCTCTCAGCTGGCCAAGATGTTTTTTTTTCTTATTCTCAAATTAAAATTATGATCCCCAACCACTCCAAACTCCTTCAGTGTTCCCAAGTTCATCCGCCCAGTTGCCCAAGCCAGGAACCTCAAGGCAATCTTTTACATCTCCACTGCCCCCGATCAGTCATCAAAGGCTTCTTAATTCTACATTCAACGGACTTCGTGGGTGTGTCTGCTCATTTCTCTCCATACTGCCTCTGCCCTAGCTCACACCACTGTGGTCACTAATCTAGACTCCTACAAAGATTATTAAGTGGTCTCCCTACTTGCGTCCCTGTGTCCCAACCCTCCCTTCATTCTTCAAGCAACAGCCGAAGTGATCATTTTAGAGATTAAATCAGATTAAGTTCCTCCCGGGCTAAAGCTTCCCAGGCTAGCCATGCCAGCTAGAGCAAACAAGCCCCTGCCAGGGGTCTGTGGTGCCCTGCACGATCCACCGCCCACCAGCCTCTGTCCTTCACACCACCTTCTTCCTCACTCACCATTCTACTGGCCTTTTTCAGTTCTTTAAAAGTCCCAAGCTCTTTTTCTTGGTTAATTCCTAGTCATCCTTCACTTCTCAGCTTAAATATCACTTATGCGGAGAGACCATTAATTAATGCATTTACTACTGATTCATTCACTCAATAAATACAAACCTAGCATGTTCCAGTGTTAGGCACTCTACTCATCTTTGAGCCTCTCTTCCTGTATAATTCAGGCCTCCTGGTATATTCTCTTCTGGCACCTTGCTCTATTTCTTCATCGTACTTACAATTTTTTGTATGTTTATTGTTTATTTTTTTTAAATGTCTATCTTCTTATAATACACTAAGGTCTTTGAGGGGAAACTATTTAGTGAACTTCTGTATTGCTCCCAAAAATAGCGACTCAATAAATATTTGCTGAATGAAGAAATCTTTAAATAGGGTTTTATTCCCCCTTCCGATAGCATGTGGCATATGGAAGGTTTAGTGCTTCTTTTCTCTTCCCGACTTATTCCCCATCATAAAATAACATGCTGAGGGTGGCTAAGTGGGAGACAGGTTCACCAAATTCTTCCTAATGAGAATCAGCACTGGCTCATAAGTGACAATATCAATGACTAACATTTGTAGCGTGTTTTACATTTAGCAAAACATTTTCCACATGCGTTACTTCCTTCAATTTAATAAAGACAATCTAGCTTTTGGCTGCCCTATAAAAAGAAATGAAAAGTTTAAGGACAACAGGAATTAGACTGTTATGATATTTGAAGTCTATTGGTAAAAAATTGGTGAGTTAGAAAAAAGAGAAAACCCTTCAACATGGTTGCGCCTTTCAAATTCTGAGGGCACTTTAGAGGTTTGTAGAAACAAAGGTCCATCTTTTAAGTCCATTGTATCTGTGCCCTGTCAGAGCTCAGGGCTGCTTATTACATGAATTAAATCCCATGGTGCAGTGTATGCAATATGATGGATTCCACCCAGTTTCCATCTGCATCAGGAGTCCTCCCAAAGGCACAAGGACAAAGAAGCAGCTCTGCATGTAGAAGTTAGAGTCCAGGACTCTTTGTTGATTATAAGGAGAGGGAGTTTTCCCTGAACTGAATATCCCACGCTACAGCAGCCAAATGTGGGGATGACTTAAGTTGACTAATCCTCTCCTTTCTTTCCTCCCTCCCTTCCTCCCTCTTTGTTCTAAAAGTCTTGTCTTTTTACCAATACTGTATATGGAGTGGGCCTTTCCACATGCAAGGACCCATGATACCATTAGAAGCGGGCACAGGAAGTTGATCTGGGTATCTGGACAAATGATAATGCACAGGCTTAAGGAGAAGATACCCCCAAATGCATATCCCTTTACAGCTTGGCAACTGTTTTGCTCTACAGAATAAAGGTCCAAAGGTCTTTAACTCTGTAAGTTCTAATCAGTTTACCTTTATCAATGCGGCATGGCACTTTCAAGGATTCTGCCTGGCCTTGCAATCTTCTCCTCTTGGTATTGATTCTTTGGTGTCATGATCAGCAAAAGGCCAGCCTGAGGGGTAGAGGCCCCTGGGAGGCAACAGAGAGTAAAGTGACAGAAAAGACAGATCTATCACCTTGAACGTACTCCAGCCCAGCCAATCATGGAGTTGGCCAGGGTCAGACCCGTGTAATGCTTGGATAAGAGACCAAGCTGAAATAGCAGGAGCTGTAGACTGAAAGACCAGATGCTACAGGAAAGACAGCACTGGAACTCATCCAACAGCTGGAGCCATGAGTTTTGGCAAGTTACTCACCTCCTCCCCTGGAAACTGAGTGATTTGGTCTGATGGTCTCTAGAGGCCTTCTTGCTCTAACGTTCTCTCTCCCTAGGTTTTATCTTCTCATTCCACAAGTCCTCAAAAAATGAGGACAGAGTCAATGATGTCAAAGTCTAAACAGGGATAGGATAAAACAAAGAATGAAAGGTGTTCGCTGATTTTGGCACTTGGTGAATGGGATGGTTGGGGTGGAAGAACACACTGAGTTGGGGACTGAATGGAAAGAAGTGGAAGTAGGTTGTAAAGGAGAAAAAGGACAGTAGCCAGAGCTGAGATGAGTCTGATGAAATTATGGAGCAGAGAAACAATAAAACTATGAAACATACCTCATCATAAGATATGTAAAAGCCATTGAAGTAGTCATATGCTACTCGGCTTACAGGATACTTTTCAGTTCTTAGAAAAATACCCACTAGTCTTGGCTGAAACATGGCATTTCCAAGGGCTTCCAGTGTTGTTTTAGGATGACCTGGCAAGAAGACAATGCTCAGAGAAGCAGAGGAGAGTGACTTGTGCTCAATACAAGGTGATAAGATCTTTCTTCTTGGGGGGAGGAGCAAGATGGCGGAGGAGTAGGAGACCTAAATTTCATCTGGTCCCAGGAATTCAGCTGGATAGGGATCGAACCATTCTGAACACCTACGAACTCAACAGGAGATCGAAGAAAAGAATAGCAGCAACTCTCTGAACATAAAAGCAACCACTTTCTAGAAGGTAGGACAAGTGGAGAAGTGAATCCGAGGTGATATTCAGGAAGATAGATGGCGGGGGAGGGGGCCTCCGTCGGCTGCTTCTGGCAAGTGATAGAGCCGCGGAGCACAAAATCGGACCTTTTAGAAGTCGGCTCCGCTGAGGGATGTCGCTCCAGTGGCTAAGTGGGGCGTGGAACCCTTGCAGGACAGTGTGGTCTGAGGACCCTCGGGGTCACAGAAAGACTGGGGGTGCGTGAGTGCAGCAGAGATCCCAGGTATCGGAGCGGGGCCCTGAGCTCTCAGCTCCTCTGGAGCGGAGATTGGGAGGCCGCCATTTTCACTCTTGTCCTCCAAAGCTGTACCGAAAGTTTACAGGAAACAAAAGCTCCTGAGAGCAAACTCGAGCAGATTACTTAGCCCAGACCCAGCAAGGGCGGGGCAATTCCGCCTCTGACAAAGACATTTGGGAACCATGGCAACAGGTCCCTCCCCCAGAAGATCAGCAAGAACAGCCAGCCAAGACCAAGTTTACCAATCAATGAGAATGGCAAAACCCCAACGCTAGGGGTATACAGCACATAGAATTCATGGCTTTTTTCCCATGATCCTTTAGTCTTTTAAAGTTAATTTTTTTAATTTTCTTTTTTTTCTTTTTCTATTTTTTTTGAATTTTTCTTTTTTCTTTTTCAACCAACATCTTATCAATCCCTTTTTAAAAAAATCTTTTTTATTTTTCATTTTTAGAATCATATTCTAACACTTCATAGTAACTAACCTTATTTTTGGTATATATATATATATATATATATATATATATATATATGTATATATAAGTTGTTCTCTCTTTAAAATTTTGGGATACAGTTTCTTCTAACAGACCAAAATATACCCTAAATCTCTAGGGTATGGCTTTGTTCTAGTCTCCTGCCTGATCACATTCTCTCGCCCCCCCCTTTTTTTAAATTCATTTCTTTCTTTTTTCAACCAACTTCTTATCAATTCCTTTTATAAAATCTTTTATAATTTTCATCTTTACATTCATATTCCATCCCTTCATCATATTTACCCTTATTTTTGTACATATATAAGTTTTTCTTTCTTTACAATTTTGGGAGACACTTTCTTCTAACAGACCAAAATATGCCCAAAATCTAGCGGGTGGCACTGATCTATGCACCAGCCTGATCATATTTGATCATATTTTGTTTTTTGTTTCTTTTTATCTTTTTCTTTTTCTCTTTTTTTCTTTTTTCTTTCTTTCCCTTTCTCTTCCCCCAGTTTCAGGTCTCTTCTGATTTGTTCAGTGTATATTTTCCTGGGGTCATTGTTACCCTGTGAGCATTTTGTTCTCTCATTCGTCTATTCTCCTCTGGACAAAATGACAAGACAGAAAAAAAAATCACTTCAAAAAAAAAGAACAAGAGGCAGTACTGACTGCCAGGGACCTAATCAATATGGACATTAGTAAGATGTCTGAACTAGAGTTCAGAATGATGATTTTAAAGATACTAGCTGGGCTTGAAAAAAGCATGGAAGATATTAGAGAAACCTTTCTGGAGAAATAAAAGAACTAATATCTAACCAAGTCAAAATCAAAAAGGCTATTAATGAGGTGCAATAAAAAATGGAGCCTCTAACTGCTAGGATAAATGAGGCAGAAGAGAGAATTAGTGATATAGAAGACCAAATGATGGAAAATAAAGAAGCAGAGAAAAAAGGGATAAACAACTACTGGATCACGAGGGCAGAATTCAAGAGATAAGTGATACCATAAGAAGAAACAATATTAGAATAATTGGGATCCCAGAAGAAGTAGAAAGAGAAAGAGGGGCAGAAGGTATATTGGAGCAAATTATAGCCGAGAACTTCCCTAATGTGGGGAAGGAAACAGGCATCAAAATCCAGGAGGCACAGAGAACCCCCCTCAAAATCAATAAAAATAGGTCAACACCCCAACATCTAATAGTAAAACTTACAAGTCTCAGAGACAAAGAGAAAATCCTGAGGGTAGCTCGGGAGAAGAGATCTGTAACCTACAATGGTAGAAACATTAGATTGACAACAGACGTCTCCACAGAGACCTGGCAGGCCAGAAAGGACTGGCATGATATATTCAGAGCACTAAATGAGAAAACTATGCAGCCAAGAATACTATATCCAGCTAGGCTGTCAATGAAAATAGAAGGAGAGATAAAAAGCTTCCAGGACAAACAAAAACTAAAGGAATTTGCAAACACGAAACCAGCCCCCCAAGAAATATTGAAAGGGGTCCTCTAAGCAAAGAGAGAGCCTAAAAGCAGCATAGACCAGAAAGGAACACAGACAATATACAGTAACAGTCACCTTCCAGGCAATACAATGGCACTAAATTCATATCTTTCAATAGTTACCCTGAATGTAAATGGGCTCAATGCCCCAATCAAAAGACACAGGCTATCAGATTGGATTAAAAAACAAGACCCATCAATATGCTGTCTGCAAGAGACTCATTTTAGACCCAAAGACATGCCCAGATGAAAGGGAGGGGGTGGAAAACGATTTACCATGCTAATGGACACCAAAAGAAAGCTGGGGTGGCAATCCTTATATGAGAGAAATTAGATTTTAAACTAAAGACCGTAATAAGAGATGAGGAAGGACACTATAACCTACTTAAAGGGTCTATCCCACAAGAAGATCCAACAAATGTAAATATCTATGCCCCTAACATGGGAGCAGCCAATTATAGAAGCCAGTTAATAACAAAAGCAAACACATTGACAACAATACAATAATGGTGGGGGACTTTAACAGCCCCCCCTCACTGAAATGGACAGATCATCTAAGCAAAAGATCAACAAGGAAATAAAGACTTTAAATGAAACACTGGACCAAATGGACTTCACAGACATATTCAGAACATTCCATCCCAAAGCAACAGAACACACATTCTTCTCTAGTGCCCATGGAACATTCTCCAGAATAGATCACATCCTAGGTCACAAATCAGGTCTCAACCAGTACCAAAAGATTGGGATCATTCCCTGCATATTTTCAGACCACAGTGCTTTGAAACTACAACTCAGTCACAAAAGGAAAGTCAGAAAGAACTCAAATACATGGAGGCTAAAGAACATCCTACTAAAGAATGAATGGGTCAACCAGGAAATTAAAGAAGAATTTAAAAAATTCATGGAAACAAATGAAAATGAAAACACAACTGTTCGAAATCTTTGGGATGCAGCAAAGGCAGTCCTGAGAGGAGAGTATATAGCAATACACGCCTTTCTCAAGAAACAAGAAAGGTCTCAAATACACAACCTAACCCTACACCTAAAGGAGCTAGAGAAAAAACAGCAAATAAAGCCTAAACCCAGCAAGAGAAGAGAAATAATAAAGATCAGAGCAGAAATCAATGAACTAGAAACCAAAAGAACAGTAGAACAGATCAACGAAACTAGGAGCTGGTTCTTTGAAAGAATTAACACGATTGATAAACCCCTGGCCAGCCTTATCAAAAAGAAAAGAGAAATGACCCAAATCAACAAAATCATGAATGAAAGAGGAGGTATCACAACCAACACCAAAGAAATACAAGCAATTATAAGAACATATTATGAGCAACCCTATGCCAGCAAATTAGATAATCTGGAAGAAATGGATGCATTCTTAGAGATGTATCAACTACCAAAACTGAACCAGGAAAAAATAGAAAACCTGAATAGACCTATAACCACTAAGGAAATTGAAGCAGTCATCAAAAATCTCCCAAGAAACAAAAGCCCAGGGCCAGATGGCTTCCCAAGGGAATTCTATCAAACATTTAAAGAAGAATTAATACCTATTCTTCTGAATCCGTTCCAAAAAATAGAAATGGAAGGAAAACTTCCAAACTCATTTTATGAGGCCACCATTACCATGATCCCCAAACCAGACAAAGACCCCATCAAAAAGGAGAATTACAGACCAATATCCCTGATGAACATGGATGCAAAAATTCTCACCAAAATACTAGCCAGTAGGATCCAACAGTACATTAAAAGGATTATTCACCACGACCAACTGGGATTTATCCCTGGGCTGCAAGTTTGTTTCAACATCTGCAAATCAATCAATGTGATACAATACATTCATAAAAGAAAGAACAAGAACCATATGATCCTCTCAATAGAGGCAGAAAAAAATTTGACAAAGTACAGCATCCTTTCTTGATCAAAACTCTTCAGAGTATAGGGATACAGGGTACATACCTCAATATCATAAAAGCTGTCTATGGAAAACCCACAGCAAATATCATTCTCAATGGGGAAAAACTGAGAGCTTTCCCACTAAGGTCAGGAACACGGCAGGGATGTCCACTATCACCACTCCTATTCAACATAGTATTAGAAGTCCTAGCCACAGCAATCAGACAACAAATAGAAATCAAAGGCATCCAAATCAGCAAAGAGGAAGTCAAACTCTCACTGTTTGCAGATGATATGATACTTTATGTGGAAAACCCAAAAGACTCCACCCCAAAACTGCTAGAACTCATACAGGAATTCAGTAAAGTGGCAGGATATAAAATCAATGCACAGAAATCAGTGGCATTCCTATACACCAACAAGATAGAAGAAAGAGAAATTAAGGAGTTGATCCCATTTACAATTACACCCAAAACCATAAGATACCTAGGAATAAATCTAACCAAAGAGGCAAAGAATCTGTACTCAGAAAACTATAAAATACTCATGAAGGAAATTGAGGAAGACACAAAGAAATGGAAAAATGTTCCATGCTCATGGATTGGAAGAACAAATATTGTGAAGATGTCAATGCTACCTAGAGCAATCAACACATTCAATGCAATCCCTATCAAAATATCATCCACTTTTTCCAAAGAAATGGAACAAAAATCCTAAAATTTGTATGGAACCAGAAAAGTCCCTGAATAACCAGAGGAATGTTGAAAAAGTAAAGCAAAGCCGGTGGCATCACAATTCCGGACTTCAAGCTCTATTACAAAGCTGTCATCATCAAGACAGTATGGTACTGGCACAAAAACAGACACATAGATCAATGGAACGGAATAGAGAGCCCAGAAATGGACCCTCAACTCTACGGTCAACTAATCTTCGACTAAGCAGGAAAGAATGTCCAATGGAAAAAAGACAGTCTCTTCAACAAATCATGTTAGGAAGATTGGACAGCCACATGCAGAAGAATGAAACTGGACCGTTTCCTTACACCCCACACAAAAGTAGACTCAAAATGGTTGAAAGACCTAAATGTGAGACAGGAGTCCATCAAAATCCTAAAGGAGAACACAGGCAGCAACCTCTTCGACCTCAGCCACAGCCACTTCTTCCTAGAAACATTGCCAAAGGCAAGGGAAGCAAGGGCAAAAATGAACGATTGGGACTTCATCAAGATAAAAAGCTTTTGCCCAGCAAAAGAAACAGTCCACAAAACCAAAAGACAACCGACAGAATGGGAGAAGATATTTGCAAATGACATATCAGATAAAGGGCTAGTATCCAAAATCTATAAAGAACTTATCAAACTCAACACCCAAAGAACAAATGATCCAATCAAGAAATGGGCAGAAGACATGAACAGACATTTTTCCAAAGAACACATCCAAATGGCCAACAGACACATGAAAAAGTGCTCAACATCGCTCGGCATCAGGGAAATCCAAATCAAAACCTCAATGAGATACCACCTCACACCAGTCAGAATGGCTAAAATTAACAAGTCAGGAAACGACAGATGTTGGCGGGGAGGCAGAGAAACGGGAACCCTCCTACACTGTTGGTGGGAATGCAAGCTGGTGCAGCCACTCTGGAAAACAGTATGGAGGTTCCTCAAAAAGTTGAAGATAGAGCTACCATATGACCCAGCAATTGCACTCCTGGATATTTACCCCAAAGATACAAATGTAGGGATCCGAAGGGGTACGTGCCCCCCAATGTTTATAGCAGCAATGTCCACAATAGCCAAACTGTGGAAAGAACCAAGATGTCCATTGACAGATGAATGGATAAAGAAGATGTAGTATATATATACACAATGGAATATTATGCAGCCATCAGAAAATGAAATCTTGCCATTGGCAACGACATGGATGGGACTGGAGGTTATTATGCTGAGTGAAATAAGTCAATCAGACAAAGACATGTATCATATGACCTCACTGATATGAGGAATTCTTAATCTCAGGAAACAAACTGAGGGTTCCTGAAGAGGTGGGCGGTGGGAGGGATGGGGTGGCTGGGTGATAGACATTGGGGAGGGTATGTGCTATGGTGAGTGCTGTGATTTGTGTAAGACTGTTGAATCACAGACCTGTACCTCTAAAACAAATAATACATTATATGTTAAAAAAAAAAAGAAGAAGATAGCAGGAAGGGAAAAATGAAGGGGGGGGAATCGGAGGGGGAGACGAACCAAGAGAGACTATGGACTCTGAGAAACAAACTGAGGGTTCTAGAGGGGAGAAGGGTGGGGGTTGCGTTAGCCTGGTGGTGGTTATTAAAGAGGGCACATACTGAATGGAGCACTGGGTGTTACACGCAAACACTGAATCATGGAACACTACATCAAAAACTAATGATGTAATGTATGGTGATTAACATAACATAATAAAAAAAATTAACCCCCCCAAAAAACTATCTTTCTTCTTATTCCCCAAAGTCCTAGAATTCAAGATATAGGAAGCTGCTGGACATTGCAGATGTTAACAGATGTAGGGGAAAGAGCATGGGATTAGAGTGTGACACATCTGAGTTTCTAACCACAGCCATGGGGACAGTGTTGGGCAGGGACCTATGGGCACCCAGGGAAGACTCATGATTTAGCCCCTCTTCAATCTAAAAATTTTAAAAAGCTATGGTCAACACAGACTTAGTTGATGAAGGGGAGGGCAGAGAAGGAGGATTGCTAGAGCCCCTGGCTCAACTAAGACCCCACACTTACAGCCCTCATCCAGCAAAACAAAAGCTGACATTTACTCAGAGTTTGGTTTTTTAAAAGGTAGTTTACTGGGTTCCCTAGAGGTCTTGCCTCTTCTCTCAAGTGGTTTTTCAAAGTCTTCCATTCCAGGAGTATCCTTGAAGATAAATATGTACGTGTATATGTATGTGTATATGTATGTGTAATTTTACTTGAAAGTGAAAAAAAAAGTTGATTCTCATTATTTGCAGCTTTTTTGTCCTATAAAGTTGCCATGAATATGAATTAGTGATTATGGAACCATCGCTCATAGGAAAGATGCAGGGTTCGGTTCTTGTGAGTCTCTGGTCATGACAGTTTTCATCCCTTGATCAACACATAACCTTTATTATGTGCATTTTTGTTTAAAGGCACCTTATTTACTGTATATTGTTGATTTGTTCACATTGAACTCACAGCCAACAGCACTATAACTCATGCCTGAGTGAAGCTTATCCAACTAACACACACATATTTTCTCCAGAAGGCACATCACAGCCTTCTTGTGCTTAGAAACACTAGCACTTCAGCATTGTGCTTGGGGCCATTTTACACAGTGAAATCATCAGCAAAAAGCACAAACATAAAAAATGTGGCACTAAACAGACCATGAAAAGAACAGTTGTTTACAATATGAGAGCTGAAATGAGAAGGGAGAAATCACCTCATTCAACCTTATCTGAGAATGTGCACTTTGGGCAACTCTAATTTTTCATCACTCTACACATGTCTTTCAATAACTATAAAAATTCTGTGCGTATTGGTTTGGGGTTACAAATAAATTTTAGCTAGTAGGTGAGTTCTCAAATATAGAATTAGTGAATATTGAGGATCGGCTGTGTTTATATGTGTGCATATATTGATACTGGGCAATTTCCCTCATCTCTTTAAGTCAAACTATAAAATAAGATGAATAATATTTCCTCATAGTGTTATTGTGAGGATTAAATGAATTAATGCATGGGACGCATCCGCAAAATATGTGGTACACTTTCTCAGACACCAAGGAGTGAAGCTCTCACTCTTTCCCATTCACTTCCTTTTCTCTCCACTTGGAAGCCTCATTTTTTTTTTTTTTTTCACCAGACTGTCCATGGTGAGTACCTCCAACTTTTAATCTGGCTAGAACATTTTTTCCTTCTATTAAAATTATCGTGAAAAACTATCAGTTTGATTTTCAAACAACACAGCTAATATGTCTCCTATTGCAAATGCCAAGTATTCAACGCTTGCTTTGGTTTCTCAGATTTTCTACCTCACATTTTGCATTTTGTACTTGAAGGTGAAATCCATGTCTAGTAAAACAGCCCCTTTGTATCCAGACTGGCTGCATCTGAGACTTGAATGCCTTTGCTTTCTCTCCTGTTTTTATATTTTGTTTTGTTTCTCTTCTCTGCCTGATCAATACCTTCCCATCTGAAGAAGCAGAACATTCTCTCTGTTCTGTTCCTCTTGCTGCTGATTCTGACTCAAGGGGATTGGGGTGGGCGTGGGGGAAAGAGAGTCAGAGTCTATATTTAACCACAAAGATAATTCCTTCTCCTTGACACGTCCAGCAGCACCAGAGAGAATTTGACATTTGAGGGGACTGAGTAGCAAGAGTAATTCTCATTTATCGGGCTTTTGGAACAGAAGAGATTGGAGCAGCAAGTGAACTGCAGGGGTGAGAATGAGTCAGGGATTTGGGGGAGGGGATCTAGTACAGGAGAAGAGGGAGAAGTTATCCATCAACACTGATGGAAGGACAGACAGCAAGACTCCTGAACCTGCTTCCTCAAATGCTGCACTAAACTGCCTCCAGGAGGATAGCACAGCCTTGGAGTAGGGCAGGTGGCATGGATGGGGAGAGTCATGGAGGGCCAGCTGCTTAAATGCTCTGCACCCTATATCAGCACTTCTCAAACTTCAGTGTACACTTGACCCACTCTGGATCTTGTTAAAATGCAGATTCTAGTTCAGTAGGTTAGGGTTGGTCCCAAGATTTTGCATTTCTAGCAAGTTTCCAAATGAGGCTGATGCTGCTGGTCCGTAGGCCACGCTTTGAGTAGCAAGGCTCTACTATAGTCTTTTAGGAGAGCACGGGCAAAGGACAACAAGGGAAGGTGATTGGACAGCTATTTCCTCTTCTCCCCTGTCTATCAGTGGCCCTGTCCATTTTGAAAACAACATTCATTTTGTACTTACCTCCCTACTGGCCTTCCCCATCTATGCTCAAAGTGCTTGGAGATCAGGGACTGAGTTTTGTTAATCTTTGCATATAAGGTTTTGCCTAGAATAGGCACTTCATGAATATGAAAGTTGTACTTAAGAACCTCCTTCTTTCTCCATGAAGCTTTCCAGATCATTCTAGCATTTATTATCTGCATCATTCATTTGGCAATTAATCTTATACAGTCTTATGACAGTTTTTTTATTGTTGTACTGGACTGTTATATATCTTTTGAATTGTTATTTATTTTTTAGCCCCTCTATGTATTGACTCTGTAGCTAGATTGTAAATAAATTCCTTGAGTTGAGTACTGTATTTTCATTTATTCCTCAATCACTTGGTTTGTACCTACCTTGTGTAAGTCTAGGGTCTTGATACATAAAGATAAATAAGGTGAGGTTCACTAAGAGACAGAAGAGTATAGTGAGAAAGGCTCAGCTCTTGGAGCCAGAAAGAACTAGGCTTGAATCCCAGATCTGCTATTTTCTAACTGTGTGACTGCAGGCAAAATACTTAACATATCCTAACCTTGACCTTTTCAGCTATAAAATGGGCTAAAACTATCAATCTTATAGAATTATGATGAGTTTGACTGAAATGATATATACACAGGCCCTGTGATCAGTACTTGGTGGGCACAGAAAAAAAAGTAATTCCTTGCACTTCAGAAAGTTTCTGCAAATAGTTTAGAGAAAATTATAAATATAGAAATAGTCAAAGCACCAGAGAGACTATATCAGTGGAGGCTTTCTTTGTAATTCCCCCAGGGTCTAGCGGGGAAGGCCTTAATAAATGCCTGTTGTTTGATGAAGGCAATAAGACACCTTCAACAACAAAGGCATTTGAAGGACATGAGTGAATTTAATCCAATTTATTAATTTCAATGCAACTTACTTTTATGGACTCCTCCTATGATCAGGCCACAGACTAGACTTTTATGAAGTTATAAGGATTTGTTAAAGGCAGTCCTTACTTTATGGGGCTCTTAGGATGAGCTCTGTTTACAAACAAATCTGTAATTAAAGGATGCATGGCACAAGCAAGATCTACAAGTAGTACAAAGGAAAAATAAGCTGAGGAGAGTAAAGAACTATCCATTTTGTTGATGGTGGGAAGGAGAAGGAGATGGCATTTGATCAAAAGAAGGACCTGAGCGGCAGTACAGATGATGACAGACAGGGTCGGGTAGCTTCGGAGGAAGTTAGGGTTGGCAGAAGGCAGCACAGAGGTGTTCCTGTTGCAGTGAAATAGCAGGATACATGACAACGGTGCCAAAGGAGCCCCGTTTTCTCTGACACCCACACGTGAAGGATAGTCTCTCCCTCGGTCCAGGTGAGGAGCGTGAAGCAGAGTCTAGGAGATGACTGCCCCTCACAGAGATCAGGCAGAGTGGATGTCTGCCACCTCTGTCCGTCAGTCTAGAAATTCAGTTGGGTCCAGAGCCTACTCCACTTTGAAATAACTGGAAGGAGGAAGATGAGGAGAACAAAAGAGCACAAAGTTTGTTCTGGCTTCTGGGCCAGATTATTGCCCTTGTTGTCTCTTTGGACCAAGGCCAAATATTTCTTCCGCTCTAGTTTGATGTCTTTCCAAGAAAGCACTGGAAATGTGAATTGAGGAACTAGGGTCTCTAGTTTGGGCCCATCCAGGCAGGAATTTCTGGTTGTGGCTGCTCCAAGGAGGCAGTGAGACCAGAGAGGTTCACAGTGTAAGTCTGTCTGAGCCATCGCTGTGATTGATTCTTAGCTTCTAACTAAACCCTCGTTCTTTAATACAGCCTCGGGAATCCACTAGAGTAAACGTGGGCCTAACACGTGGTCAGTATCCCTGCTGTGCCTTGGGATGCCATCCAGAAGTGGCACATGATGTTTCATGTGCCAGGTACCAGGTTATATCAGCCCCATCTTTAATGGTGCTACCTCTCTCGGAGAAGCTTTGCAGAATATTCTTTAATCCAGAAAAGCCACTTGGAAAGATTTTACTTAATCTAGCCTCAACAAGAAATACTTCTCAGAGCTGTGTGGGCTTCTCCAAACACACCTAGAAACTAACAGATTCCAGCCTCACTTCTACCAGCCAGCAAACAATCGTGGGTCACCAAACCATAAATCAGCAGTTAATGGATTTTCATCTGGAATAGTTTTGGCATAGTTTTTAATTTGTCTTGATCTCCTCCTGCTTCTTTGATCCTCTAGCACCTTCAGATTAGAGGATGCTGCAGTGATCACCCACCCCCAGTCCTACGTGACCTGGGAGGAAGGAAGGACACACGACTCTATCTTCACACTCAACCACTCTCTTCTACAACTGGATGGCAGAGTCTGCGAAGGAGAAAAGATATGTGCGTATAGAGGCCAAGGAGAGGAAGAAGCAGGCTGAGAGCAGGCTGGATCTTCCCAGGATAACTCGGCACAGGAGGAACCTGTCTTGCAACTCATGTGATGTCTACTTCCAGAGAAGAAGACTGGGTGAGTGGTTAGAAACATAGAAATTAGAGCTGGGGAAGCCTTCTGATTAAAATGGGCAGCCCAGTGACCTGAGTGTGGCATCAACTGAAAAATTCATCTCCAGAACCAAGCCTATTAAAGACCAAGGGTGGAAATTAACCTCACTTAGTACAATGATTAAGATGATGTCAATTGAGGCCTTTTCCACTAACGCTAAAAACTTACTGATTTTTCTTTTCTTTAATTGGATTAAAATGAAGGAAATCCCAGACCTCGGGGGAAAGAAAGCCGAGCAGAAACCACACTCTCCAGGGGCTCCAGACTCCGACAACTGTGCCATTTCAGGTGTGAGAGTGCTCTATGTGCCTTTGATGCCCAGACTCAGCAAGCTGGGTATCCGACTCTCAGGACCGGAAGCCAAGCTCTGCTAGCCTGTGGTCTGAAATGGACTTCCTTCAAACCCTACTGACCACCAGAGTCAGAAAGAGAAGTTAGGGTGTCCTCCAGCCTACAGGTAGTTTTATTCTCTTGCTAAGAGAGTTAAGACATTAAGTTTGAAGACATTGGGAACCTCTGGCTAGTGATGAGCACCTGACCACATTCGTCTTCCCACTGGATTCAGCCCTCACATATAGCTCTCTCTTGTTTCTGGAGAAGGCCTGGATCTTGCTTTCATTAGCCTGAGATGAGTAAGGATAGCTAAATAAAGAGGACAATGAATGCCCTGGGGTGTTGGTCCTGAAAAGGACCCTCTGGGCCAACGCAAGCCTATATAGTATCTTTGGGTGAATTAGAAAAAGGTGCTTATGTGGGTGAACATAGTCACTTGTCCATACTGTTTGATGACCAGATGTGTGCAAAGAAAAGAGTGGCCCTTCATGGGAGTGAAGGTGGGGTCAGGGGAATCAGACACAACCCTGAAGGTGCAGGGCTTGGTAAGCAGAATGCAGCCTAGATTCCAGCCAACCCTCCCTGCCTCTGTTGGGTGTCCTGGGGGAGGGCACATCTGCATCACCCTACATGGTGGCCCGGGTGACAACCCAGGAAGCAAAGAAGCAGAATGGGATACTCCAAGGCACCAGGGCCACAAGTGGAGGAGGAGGGATCCTTTATTTTTGTAGACTGACTTCCCAGAGTCTATAGGACTTTGCTGGCTCTGGGCTTGACTAAACCTGTTGGGTAATTAGGAATGCAGGGCTTTTAAACTAAAGCAGAATTGAGATTACAGATAAGGAAGGGGTGTCCAGGGAAAGAAATGATTTCTGTTTGCCAGATATGTCCTGATCAGCGCGGACTCAACCTTCCCTGGGGGCTGACACCTCCAGCCTTCCCCACAGTCTCCGCGGCTGTCGATTCAGAAAGACAGCTATAAAATCCCTCCAACCTTCACCATGGATGGAGTCCAAGGCCCCTCTCACAGACGGGAGATTGTGCACACCCCAGTTCTGCGTGCCACACGCTCTTCCTGTGCCATTGTGTGCTTCTTTTATGTCTCAGTCCTCAGCCACGAGGACATGAAAGATTTGGGAGGAGACTGTGGGAAGACAAATTATTTCAACCAATGACGTGAACAATTGAGCAGAGTTCCAGAGCTTGACAATGATCACAGGTGCAAGAAAAAAATCTGTTAGGGGTGATCTGAAAGTGATACTATACATACGTATATTTCTACTTAGACCAGAAGGACAAATGCTTATCTTTCTCTTTCTGTCCTTCTCTCATCTCTGTCTGTCTCTCTCTCTCTCTCAAATGATGATCCTATTGCAGGAATAGAAACTAATTGTTTTCTTCTTCCTAAGTATTTTTCCTTCCTGCATATTGCCTCTTCTTTATTATCCTAAAAAAGCATCACCACATGAATAGGTCTCAGCCAGCACCATCAGGAGCCGTTCCTGGGGTTGGCCAGATGCTTACAACAGACTGCGTATTTGCGAGCACCAGTTAAAAATTGAAAGCTGTTGTTCATTCCCCTTCATCCCACCCATCCACACACCTCCCTTCTTCTGTGGGAATACAAAGCCTTAGTCCCTCCTGAACCTTCCTCAGTGCCTTTTTTTTTTTTAATTTCTAAGACAAGTTTAATTTTCTTTAGCACATGTGTATCAAAATTTAAAATACATTTATATATTTTTTATTTAAATTCAAGTGAGTTAACATATAGTGTAGTATTGGTTTTCGGAGTAGAATTTAGAGACTCACCACTTACGTATAACAGCCGGTGCTCCTCACAAGTGCCCTCCTTAATGCCCATCACCTACTTATCCCATCCCTCCCTTCCCCCCAGCAATCCTCACTTTGTTCCCCATAGTTCAGAGTCTCTTATAGTTTGCCTCCCTCCCCTATGTTCATCTGTTTTATTTCTTAAATTCCACCTAAGAAAAAAAAATTCCACATATGGATGAAATCATATGGCATTTGTCTTTCTCTGATTGACTTATTTCGCTTAGCATAATACCCTCTTAGCTCCATCCACATCATTGTAAATGGCAAGGTTTCATTCTTGTTTATGGCTGAGTAGTACTCCATTGAATATATATACCACATCTTCTTTATCCATTCATTAGATGATGGACATTTGAGCTCCATAATTTGGCTATTGCTGATAATGCCGCTATAAACATTGGGATACATGTGCCCCTTTGAATCAGCATTTTTGTGTCCTTTGAATAAATACCTAGTAGCTCAATTGCTGAGTCACAGGGTAGTTCTATTTTTAACTTTTTGAGGAAGCTCCATATTGTTTTCCAGGGTGGCTGCACCAGTTTGCATTCCAACAGTGTAAGAAGGTTCCCATTCTTCTGCATCCTCACCAACATCTGTTGTTTCCTGTGTTGTGAATTTTAGCCATTCTGGCTGGTGTGAGGTGCTATCTCATTATGGTTTTGATTTGTATTTCCCTAACGGTGAGTGATGTTGAGCATCTTTTCATGTGTCTGTTGGCCATTTGGATGTCTTCTTTGGAAAAGTGTCTATTCATGTCTTCTGCTCATTTCTTAAATGGATTATTTTTAGGGGTGTCCAGTTTGATTTGTTCTTTATAGATTTTAGATACTAACCCTTTATCTGATATGGCATTTGCAAATATCTTCACCCACTCCATCAGTTGCCTTATAGTTTTGTTGATTGTTTCCTTTGCTGTGCAAAAGCGTTTTATCTTGATGAAGTCACAATAGTTCATATTTGCTTTTGTTTCCCTTGCCTCTGGATACGTGTCTAGCAAGAAGTTGCTGTGGCCAAGGTCAAAGAGGTTGCTGCCTATCTTCTCCTCTAGGATTTTGATGGTTTCCAATCTCACATTTAGGTCTCTTTGAGCAGAGCCAGCCTATGTCAGTGCCTGGGATGAGTTTTCTTTGTATTTCTTCTGTCCCTGCATTCCTGAGGACACAGGCTCAGTCAGGGCCCTTTTCCAGCTCTGGCAACATCCCCTTAGCTAATGTGGGGATCAGCGAACTATAGCCCCTGGGCTAAGTTTGGCCTACTTCTTTCTTTCTTTCTTTCTTTCTTTCTTTCTTTCTTTCTTTCTTTCTTTCTTTCTTTCTTTCTTTCTTTCTTTCTTTCTTTCTTTCTTTCTTTCTTTCTTTCTTTCTTTCTTTCTTTCTTTCTTTCTTTCTTTCTTTCTCTCTCTCTTTCTTTCTTTCTTTCTTTCTCTCTCTCTTTCTTTCTTTCTTTCTTTCTTTCTTTCTTTCTTTCTTTCTTTCTTTCTTTCTTTCTTTCTTTCTTTCTTCTTTCTTTCTTTCTCTTTCTTTCTCTCTTTCTTTCTTTCTGTCTTCTTTCTTTCTTTCTCTCTTTCTCTCTTTCTTTCTTTCTTTTCTCTGTCTTTCTTTCTCTCTCTCCAGAGAGCTAAGTATGGTTTTTACATTTTTAAAATAGTTGAATAAAAACCAAAAGAAGAAGAATATTTCATGACACATGAAAATTATATAAAGTTCAAATTTCGCTGGCAGAGTGGACCAGTTACAACAGAGATGGCATGGCCAACAAAGCCCAGATTATTTACTCTCTGGCCCTTTCTAGAGAAAGTTTGCTGGCCTTGAGCTAACTGAGCTCATGGAAGAAGAACACTGCCAGGCCTGTTTCGTAGGCTAGGCCAGCCCTCAGGAAGCAATAAACTAGGAATAAGAATCCAACTGGAGGGGCACCTGGGTGGCTCAGTTGGTTAAGCATCTGACTCTTGATTTCAGTTCAGGTCATGATCTCAGGGTCCTGGGATTGCGCCCTGCATCAGACTCCACACTCAGTGCAGCGGAAAGTCTGCTTGAGGATTCTTTCCCTCTCTTTCTGCCCCTCCCCACTCTCACATGCTCTCTCTCTCTCTCTCTCTCTTTCTCTCAAATACAATAAATAAATCTTTAAAAATAAAAGAAAGAATCCTACTGGAGCTTGGAGTAGGGGATCGGGATTGATATGGCAGAGGGATTTCTACACATAGGTTTTAGAAATGCAGGGTTGATGCACATAACATATGCACCCTCCCCCCAAATCCAGGGTCTTTGATTCAGGGAACTGTGGCTGCATCTCATATCTTCTTTATTAGGCCAGGTTGTCAAAGGGGCTTCCACGGCCAATGGCAATGTGGCATGTCTGGATAAAAGACTCTGTTACTGATCAGTTCATTTCTGATCATTGTGAAATATGCAGGATCCATTTGCTCTTATAATAAAACAAAATCCACAAAGAAAATAGTTAATCATTATAAGGACACTCTCTTCCCTCCTTATGTCTGCCACTCCTCTCTGCCTGGACACTCCAGAGGAAATGAGTTTTTGGTAGCTAGGAGCAGTTCAGTGCCTTACTCCTGTGGGTCTCAGTCTTGGCTATGCAGCACTTTTCTGGCGGGACCTTTAAAAAAAAAACCAGATACCTAGGCCTCACTCTTAGGCGATTCTGGTTCTGTGGGCCTCCATGAAGACCAGTCATTTGCATATTCAAACACAGCCCAGGTGATGCAGACATTCATCAAAGACTGAGAACTGTTTTCCTTAGAGGTGTCATTGGTCCAGAGATGTCAGAAAGGTCCAGAAGAAACATACCCCTGCCCCTTTTCTTCCTCCATACTGTCCTTCAGTTCTATTTCGTTAGTTCATTAAGTGTGCATGGAGAGCTTACTAGAAGTCCGGCCAGGTGCTAGGACACCTGGTCACCAAAGCCACTAAGCTGCTGCTCCTGCCTGCAAGAGCCTATAGTCTGAGTGGGGATGAGTGGGGGTGGGGCATCTCTGCAGACTCTCACCCAGTTACATGCTCTGTGGGGTCATGCAGCCAGTGCCATGGGAAGCCAAATCGGGGTGCCCCCGGTGCTGTGAGTCACAGAAGAGGGCATGTGCCTACTTTTCCACTCACATTCACCTGGGTGGGCTCTCAATTTCCATGTAGCTGAGGCACCATGCTGCCCCTTTCCCATGGTTGTCCAACTCTCCTATGGCCAGGCTCACAGGAACCCCCCAGCTCTCCCTCCGAACAGGAAGGCTCTTCTCTGCCTCACTCTGCTCCTCATCCCAGGGGCAGGAAGGAACAATGAAGTCTGCATGCAGCTGTCGATGCAGCCAATGATGCATGAGGCTGGGAACCAGGCACGGGTGCTGTCTTCCGTGGACTGCTATATTGGCCCCACGGCACTCAGTTGGGAGATAATAAAAAACTTCTTCTTTTCTTTTCTCTTTTTGTTATCAGTAAACGGAGCAGATCCACTGCCAGGGTGACACAGAGAAAGACGAGATGTGTACTGACAAGGTGCCTGAATACATATTTTTCTGAACTATGATGAATTTTTTTTCAACAGTGTCGGTATTCTGACCACTGTCCCACGTTGACACTTTTATTATCCGCAGCTCAATTTCATGGAGCAGATTTGGTTTTCTTTTCCAATCGTAAGATTCTTTCAAAACAAATCAGCCTCACTCTCTGGTGGTACCTTTGTTTTGTTCCTCTTCCTGGGAGGACACTTCTTGAGGACGGAATTCATGTAGCTCCGCGTGGAATAAGATCATTCTTTTTTTTCTTAAGAAGTCTCTTCTTTCAACCCCCCTTGGTTCCAATAAAAAAAAAAATCAGGCCTTCATTTTATTATGAGAATAACAAAAATATATATATAATATTTATTGAATGCAACTCTATTAACAGGCACCTTCCCTTTGGCTCTCTACACACATTGGCTTTTATTCCTCACAAAGCCCCCTGAGGAGAGCACTAATATTATCCCCATATTACAGAGCAAGAGATGCAGGCTCAAAGGGGTCTAGGGAGTAACTTGCCCAAGATCAGAAGTTCACAAATGGCAGTCAGGATTCAAACTCAGGTGCTTCTGGCTACAAAGCCTGGGTTCATAAGCCCCACATGACACTAATGCCCCAGACACAAAACTTGAGTTTTAATATACCATTTCACATCACATCCCTCCACTCCCTGGAGACTGAAGGCGTCTAACACAGAAGAGGACAGAAGTGACTCTGTGCCAATGGCCTACTTATATTTTGCTTTCCCCAGAACTAGTGCGGAGTTTTGATTGAGCATGGGGATGAAGCCGCCCCACACAGCTCAGGATGAAAGTACTGATGCTCTATCCCCAAAGACCCAGTGATCCTTTCTGCTTGGGTTTTATTTAGTGGGGAGGGAGGTTTGTTATAGTTATAACCTCACTGCCTGCAATCTGTCTAGTTAAGATGAAAACGTGAATTTGATAAACTCTGCAAGTGACTTTATTGGCTATACATACTTGGTGATGGCTTATCGAGGGAAACAGGAAGCTTTTATCAACACGAAGGTATTCAACCTCATTAGATCTGTGGCTGTGATCAATTCATTATGAGCTCTCACCTGGAATTAAAAACTGTGAATTATCAAAGTGAGGGTGAGGATGAAGATACAGGATAGTACCTCTGAGATTCTATTAAATAGCCAAGAATATTTCATCAATTTCTCCAGGGAGGGCATCCCCTTCCCTCACCTCCCCCTCCTGGCTTCACTTACTCACATTCTATCAAGTTACAGCCTGGAAATTACTTACCTGTCTCTGTTACACAAGCTTATTAAAGGTCACTCTGAGCTGCCTGGCACTAGCTACCTCATCATCTGCTGCGGAGTTTGGACAATGGTTAATCATAGAAGCAAGGAAGGAAGAGGCGTAAAACCACCTACATGACCAACCTCAAATGGTACCTCCCTCCACCTAAATCACCTAGCCTCATTTACCCCACTCAGCCATTCATTTATTCACCAAACATTAATTCAGTTCAACAAACATACATTAAACAACTAATGTAGGCTGGGCATTGTGCTGGGCATGCAAAGTGGATAAGAAATGGTCCCTACTCTCAACATGCTCATAGTTGAGTGGAGTTGACAAGCAATAAAATAACGGCTGTAATTCAGTGTGGTCAGGGGTATATAGAACACATTGGGAACTCCTGGCGAGAAGGTGAAAGTGTCAATATGGCATCCTAGGTAGAAAGAATTGTCTGTGCAAAGACTTCCAAAAATGAGAGAAAACAAACATATTGGGGCAATAACTCCCTATTCTTTGCTATTTCAAATGCACATTTTACTGTAGTATCTGGCAGCCCAATGCTTCATGAGCCCTTCCCCAGGTCCTAGGGGTGAATTTTGATTTGTTTAAGGCAATCCCATTCTCCATTGCCAGTGATCAGTCAAGACATGGACAAGGGGTGCTGTCCTTTGTCCTTGTCCAATGACAAGTCGGCTATGGCTTCTGGGGATGTTTTTCACATTTGTAAAAAGAATTGCAGACAGTGACAAGCCCCTTTAGCCTTTGAACTTTATTGCATGAGGATATGATGCTAAGAGCTTCTGGAGCTATCTTACAGATATGCAAGGGGATCCCAAGAAAATTGCAGAGAAGCTGACACAAAGTGTCATTGAGCTGCTAAATTAACTAATTCTGGAACCATTTATTTGATATAACAGTTAATAAATGTCCTTATTATTACACAAATGTTAATTGGTTTTTCCATTACTTGCAGCCTACAGAACCCTACTTGATGGAGCAGGTGTGAGAAATCATTGCATACACCTCCCCACACACACTCTTACTTAACTGCCTTTGCTCTCGTGCTTTCTACCAACTCCACATGTTGAAATCCTACACACTCTATGAGACTCACCTTAAATGTCACCTCTCTCCACTCAAACCACTATGATTCTCCCTCCTATCTGATTCTATACACATTTTAGAAGGCGATGAATCATCGCATTCTTCTTGCTTCACAATTATTACTGTGCTGATTTGACTTCTACTGCTAGATTGGAAGTTATCTGAGGATAGAGACTCTGTCTTATACTTTTTTGCAAACCCTGAAGTGCTTCTCTGGTGTCTGACCTCAGTAGGTGCTTGACAAATTAAATGGGATGGAATGGGGGTCTGGGGAGAAGTGAGATATAAGCAAAGGGAAAGCTGCAGTAGGTGAAATATGAAGTTAAAGGGAGACCCATCGAAGCAGAGAAAGCATAAGGCCTGGGAACTTCTGATATCAGGGCACAAGGAATTGTCATGTTTAGAAAGCCATGTTGTGTGGCATCTTAGTTGAGAGCTGTGAAAGGGTCCCTGGACCCAATTTCAGTGCGTGCGTGTGTGTGCGTGTGTGTGTGTGTGTGTGTGTGTGTGTGTGTTCCCCACACCAACAAGCAATTCTCCACACCAGCAGCATGTCCTACAATTCAACTCAATTCTGATACTATCTACCCAGAGATAGCACCAGATTCCATAGGCTAAGGGTTCAGTCCCTCAAGACTGTGTCAACACCCACCCCCCACACACTTCATTTTGGATGCCTGCTGCAAGCCCAGGATGTCACCTGAGCTTCTGACTGACTGACTATAAGTCAGAGGTTCCCAGGACCTCCTACTCAGGTTCAGTTAATTTCCTAGAGCACCTCACAAGACTCAGAAAAACAATTTGCTTCCTAGATCAACTGTTATTACAAAAGGCTGTAACTCAGGAACAGCCTGATGGAAGAGAACCACAGGGCAAGGTATGTGGGAGAGGCCCAGAGCTTCCATACTCTCAAAGCATGCCATTCTCCCCAAATCTTCATGTGTTCACCAACCTGGAAACCCTCCAAACCCTGTCTTTTGTGGTTTTTATAAAGGCTCCATTCAATAGGCATGATTGATTAACCCTATTAATGGTTGGTTCTCTGGCAGCTGGCCCCATCCTTAGCTGCTTTGCAAAAGTCAGCTTCCTTAACATAAACCCAGTTGTGGAAAGGAACTTTTCATGAATAACAAGACAACTAGTTCACCTTTATGGCTATGGGGTGGTTTCAGGAACTGAGGACAAGAGACCAAATATCATAACAAAAGGTGGTCCCATTGCTCTTGTCCCTCAGGAAATTCCAAGAAGCTGTAATGCAGGAACTGTGGCTGAGGACCAAATACCTCTGAGAAATATATTTTGGCCATCTGAATATATATATATATATATATTACACATATATATATAATTTATATATATAAAAATCACAATTTTGCAGGCTGACGGCACCATGTTGGGTTGGAGTCGATAGCTGAGGATGAGGGACTCTGAAGCTAAAAAGTAACAAGCACAGAGATAAATTTATACATATATACTTACAGCTCATCTCTAATAATGTCTTTGCACCTTAATAATGTAGGAAACAGTGCCTGACTTTGAAATCGGGGATAGTTGCTGTGATGCGTACCTAAGGGTTGAGATGGCAGGCAGATAGAAACATCACTCATTGCTAGGTTCGGCTCAGCCAGCCTTGGGGGCTA
Source organism: Eumetopias jubatus (assembly GCF_037043125.1). Lineage (NCBI taxonomy): Eukaryota > Metazoa > Chordata > Mammalia > Carnivora > Otariidae > Eumetopias > Eumetopias jubatus. Next base: position 34,613,163 of record NW_028274818.1, read on the forward strand.
TGATGTCACCTCGCAGCAGCTGCCCAGACTTCAGAACAGCTCCTCTCCTGGTTGATGCTATGTGGCTTTGGAAAGCTAAGAATGTGTGGGAGCTGCAAAGAAAGTGGTAAAATATATTTGCAACTGAGCAAATTTCAGAACTTCTTGTGACATTCAAGGCTTCAGGGGAGTGGGCCAGACATGACACAAGGGTAGGTGTGGAAGATGCTACTTCTAAGATCTGAGCTGGACGTGAAAAAAATGAGGAAGTGAAAGGTTTGAATTTTATTTTGGGTGGTGAAATGAGAAAGCAAAACTTCATATTCCAGAGCTTGAAATGTAAGAGAGGCATCGCAGTGTTGGTACTGAGAAACTTTTGTCTAGTGGATTCTTTTATTCTAGGTAAACCAGAGAGTTCATGTACCTCCTTCCTTTTTACATCTGCCATTGTCTCCTTTGTTTTCTTTCTTTCCTCCATTTCTCCTTTCTTCCTTCCCAAAACATATGGCTCCTACATCTGTGAGGCAGTATAGTGGCCTCAAGTGGATAGATTAGTAGCTCAGTCAATTTATGTCTGCATCTACTTATAAGAAAGTAGAGATGCAGTTTGTGTAAGAGCCAGGTCAGAATTGTGGAAGTAGGCTAGGGGGGGTGTCCATTTCTTAGGTGAAAACTCAAATTTGGCCTCTCAAAGTATGCATCATTTATGCTGGCACTTTCCATGATACATTTAGCTCTTTATGGCATATTTCTGTGTCTTTGCTGGACTGATGGACATGCAGATAGACCTGATGGGAGACCACAAGAAATGATTGCTAAGTAAAATTGTCATAGGGAAAATAACAACTTTGTGCTCTTCTGAAAAGAACTGGGTGACAGCCCACCCCACTTTATAAAGACCTGGGACTAGAAGTCAAGATCTAGTCTAACTGCTCACATGCAGCCCTATGCTGAACATGTCATTTCTCCTCCCTGGGTTTCATCTTCTTTTACCTGTGAAGTGAAGGAATTGGACTGAATGATCCCTCCAAACCCTTCCAGACATTTTACTTTATATTTCTGTGATTCCTGACTATGCATTCCTAGGTTTGCAAGGCAAGAATGACTACAGGCAACATTAAAGCCCTTCCAGGCATGCATATTTCATCCAGCGAATGTGGGCCCATGGTGACTCATAGAGAACCCACAGGCTCTAGATAATTCTAGACCACAGAGAAGGGCTCTGCTGCCCCTTGACACAAGCTGAGGTGAAGCTCAATATGATTTTTTTATAAAAGGAAATGTTTTGTCTGATAGGCATGTATCCAGTTCAGTGATGTTGAGTGGCCTTAACTTTATGCTGATATCCTGCAGGCATTTGGAAATCCCATGGGTCAAATATGATTCATACATCAAAATGTTTCATGATCCTTAAGCTGCAAAATTGTTTTGCCATGTTTAGGAAACTGGCCTTGCCCTTGCAAAAACCTTCTCCCATCTGCTATTTTGGCCCCTGTAACTACATCCAAGGGATCCCTGTTTCATGTTCCCATTCAAGCTCTTCTCCTTCCCACTCCCCAGCATATCCCTTGTTTTCCTCAAATCCTCAGCTTCTTATGTTCCATGGAGATGAAACTGAATGGAGTTCCACTCACTGGATTGATCATCTAGTGGTCATCCAGCCTGCTGTCTGATTGCATAATATTCTGGTTTTGGGAGCCAGCACTGCTTTATGACTATAGCTTGTTTAAGTTTTATGTAAAACACACATATACACAAACATCAAGCAATTCACATTGCGCTTAATTTTAAGTGCCAATGTAAACCCACAACTAAAAACCAACAGTTAGCTTGAGCCTAAACCATGAACCCAGCTCCATGGTATTATATTCAGGAAGCCACCTTGCCTCTGCCTTCATCACCTGGGACAGTTCTCTCCTCTCCCTCAGAGCCCAGAAACCACGAATAAGCATTGCCATCCTGGCACGGGAAGTGACAACTGATCTGGGGCCACCTGGTCTGAACACAAAGCTCATCATACTCAACTACAGTATTTGTCCAAAGGCCAAAAAGACCAATGAGGAACAAAATGGCAACTCCCATCTGTCTGCAGGACACTCTACAATTTGCAAAGTACTTTCACACAGGTTTTCTCTGGGAAGGCTTTACTCCCACCCTGGGAGGATAGACACTTACTATCTTCTTTGTGGGGGGAGGAAACCAAGGCCCAAAGAGTTTAACTTCTTTTTTCGAGCTTTCTTAGTTATTGAATGGTGAATTCTGAATTTAAGCCCATAGTTGCCTCCTGGACGGTTCATGGGATTTCCGTGGTATGGAAATGATGTCCATGATAAAGAAATGTGGGCTTTAGGAGAGACTGATAACTATTTTACCTGGATTTATTGGACTAAATATTAGTATTCCTTAGAGATCAGTGATCCTAAGAAGTCTACTAGAATTGGTAACTATAGGCTTCAACATATCATAAGCTTTCCTTTATTTATTCATTTATTCAACAAATACTTTTAAAATCCATGTTGACTTTAAGGTCTCATGCCGGTTGTTATTGTGAGCACGCACACACACACACTCCTACACACCCACCTATGCAACCAGATGTGTGCTACAGTTCTCTCTCCATCCCCAGGGGGCTTTGTTACAGCCAAGGCCTCTGAACACTGGTCTTCACAAAACCTTTCCAAGTTACTGTTCTGCCAAGGGCTCTGAGGAAGTAGCTTGAAGGTCTTTCAAGACTCCTGAGTAAGGTCAATTCAAAGGAGGCTCTGGGAGTGGGTGGTACCACCACCTCCTTAAGATCCCCTCGTGTCACCCCCACTCTCCCTGGGAGCACCACTCTTAGATGTCATTATCTACAAACAAGGGCAATTTATTTTCCCCTCTGATTCATAGATTACAAGGCTTTCTTCGAGGCTGCAATACATAGTTGGTGGATTATAGGTACAATCTAGACTCTCAAGCTGCTGGTCAGCACTATGCCTTGGGATGAAAAACAAAACAAGAGCAGGTGGCCAGGGAGCCAAAACACTAGGGGGTTGGGGGGCAGGGCTATCTGGTCCTGCTTTGTGCCTCAGGGAAAGTCAAAGACCAGGCCATTGTGTTTGTTCCTTAGCTTTGCTTTGGTTTTGTTCTGTTCCCAAAGGCCTGATTGCAGGGCAGGGGGCTTGCATCATTGTTTGGGTTGTATCTTCTCTGTATTCTCAACAGCACCCACCTACAAAGAAGGAAGGAATTGTTTGTTTTTGCTTTTGTTTTTTTCTTTAAAAAAAAGAAGATTCTTTTCATTCCTTTCTGGTTCCCTGCAGCTAGGAAACAGCTCTCAGGAAGGACTTTTAAAGAAATGCCACATAATTCAAGGTTAGGTCAGCCTACTTAGCTCTGGCCCCAACAACTTTATGATCTAGATTTCTCTCCAGTGCATCTTACCCACCACCAAAGAAAGTCACCTCAAACCTGGGTTCTAGAAAAACCGTAGATAGTCACCTTAATAAGGTGGGCTGCTGCCCGGCACCACCACAATTTACTGATTGATTATAATGGGTAGAAAGTTGGGTTATTTACAACAGAGTTTCCTGAGCTTTCACTGATGCTGCTAATTCTTGGCAGCCAGAAGGGAGAATTGGCAGGTTTGGTAATCCAAAGAGAGGCACTATGAAGATCTCTCCTCAGAAGGGCACCAGAGAAGCAAATGATTTGTGATACTCAGAAGCAGTTGTAAATATTCAACTAGTTCAGGATTTAGGTTGAGGTTATTTCGCAAACAAATCATCATAGAAGAAAGTTTCAAAGGGAGAGAAAGTGGGAAATAAGGAAAGGTATTGCTCACAGTGTTTACCGGTGCCCTGAGGCCAGGCTGAGTCTATGTAACCCTGAGAGAGCAGAAATGCTTGGCATTTGATGGCGAGTTTAGGTCAATTAAGGCAAAAGACAATCTGTAATTTTCATTTGCATCAGATTTACTAGACACTATCTATTTGGTGTCACTCACTGGATGGAATCTTAAACTTAAGAAATAAGGAAATCAATTATTAACAAAGAATCTGACATATTGGTAGTTGCAGCCATCCTAGCTGGCATATTATAAGTGGAAACTATCAGATGTTGGATTATAACACCTACTGGTGAAGTTTGGGATTGCATCTCATCATGGACTTTATTCTTTCATGGAGTCAGTATGTTCATTCAATATTTATTAAGTAGCTATTATGTGCCTGACACTATTCTAGGCACTGGGGATACAATGGTAAGCAAAAGTTGACATATTGCCTGTTCTAATGGCAAGCAAATCAATTGAGGAGAGATAAATAAAAACCAAATAAATAAGATTATTTCAGATAGTGGTAAATGTTACAAAAGTAAAAAACTTGGTAATATAACGGAAAAAAAAAAAAAAAAACAGCTGTAGGGTCAAGTGTGAGACTTCTTTACCTAGGATAATTCAGTAAGACTTGACGTTTGAACTGAGACATTTGAATTGAGACCAGGGTAAGAAAAGGTGAACCATACAGGAACGAACAGAAACAACATTTCAGGAAGAGGGGGTACCAATTACAAAGGCCCTTGGATGGGAACTCATGTGTTTGAGAAACAGAGAGGTAGTTGGTGGGACTGAGGAGGAGGGGGCCTGAAGTATATGACAAGATCACGTCGGAATTAGGACTTTGGATTCTAAGTGTCTTGGGAAATGTAGGTGATTTCAAGCAAGTGGGAAGATATTATTTCACGACCATCACTCAGGCTGCTATGTGGACCATACAAGCAAAGTAGACCAGCCAGGAGGCTGGGCAGCTGGGCAGGCAGAGATGAGGGGGCATCGCATGCAGAGCCAGAGGTGTAGGTGGAAGAGGTCACTTCTGAGAGAGGTAAGAGTATGATTTTAAGGATTTCTAAATTATAGAATTGTAACAGTTGTTCTCACTTTATTATTTTTGAATTGGGAAATCAATATTCAAATTAAGTGCTTTACTAGTAGTGAATGCTTAGCATTAAACTCAGCTATGTCATCAACACTCCCCCCAATTTGACCCCCAATTCTCCCAAACAGTAGGTATGTTTTATCAATAGCACAGTGATTAAGAGTTTAAACTTAAAAATCAAATGGGCCTGTTTTCAAATTTTGGTTATGCCCTGAAGTGTTTGACAAGTCATTAAATTTCTTGATTTTCATTTTTATTAACTGAAAGTGGGAGTAATAAAAGTACCAACATCACAGTTGTGGGGCTTAACTGAGATAATGATTGCAGAAAGTCTGGTCGCAGACGCATCGCATGTTCTTAACAGATATTAACTAATATTCTTAGTACTTATTCTAGGTAGGGAGAGAGATGCCTTGCTCTTAGAGTCTAATTTGTAAGACACACACATGTCTTGTCTGACCTGTATATTCATAAAGCAATTTTGAAATTTTCAAAAATGTAGCTTTTAATTTTTCCTCATTTTTAATTAAGTACAATTGACATAGTAATCTGCACATACTTAAAGCTTGTAATTTTTTTATAATTTAAGTTTTGATGTAAGTATAAACTTACGAAGCTATCACCACAATCAAGATAATGCACATATTCTCTATCTCCAACAGTTTCTTCATGTTTTCTTGTGCCACCTCCCTGCCCCTCCCTGCACCCCCCACCCCAGTCCCAGGCAAGCACTGATCTGCTTCTGTCACTACAGATTGGTTTGCATTTTCTACAGTTTTATATAAATGGAATCATACATTCTGTATTTTTGTTGTTCTAGCTCGTTTTCACTCACCATGATTATTTTGAGATTCATCCATGATATTTATGTGTCGATAAGTCCCCACCACAGCTTGCTTATCCATAACTATTGATGGATGTTGGGGTTGTTTCTAGTTTTTGACTGTTACAAATAAAGCTCCTATGAGCATTCTTGTACAAGTCTTTGTGGGGACATATGCTTTCATTTCTCTTGGAGAAACATGTAGCAGTGGCTAGCTGGATCTTATGGTCAGTATATGATTGACTTGTTCAGTAACTGCCAAACTCTTTCCCAAAGTTGTTGTATCATTTTATACTCCCACAACAGCACTGGGGAGTTCCTGTTGTTCCAACACTTGGTAGAGTCAGTCTTCTAAATTTTAGCCATTCTAACAGGTGTGCAATGGCTTCCCATTGTGCTTTTAATTTGCAGTTTTTAATGACTAATGATGTTAATTAAGCATCTTTTCATATGCTTACTTCTTCTTCTGAACTCTTGAAATAATTATTTGCCTCTGAATTTCATAAGCTATTATATGTTATTATAAGTATATAAAGGAGTAGATAAGGGATAGATGATAGATAGATAGATGATAGATAGATAGAACAAATATGAATTCCTATCATGTGCCCCGTATGATTCTAGGTTATAAGGATAGAGCATTGAATAAAAGAAACTCCCTACCCTCACAGAGTTTCCATTCAGGCAAGGCAGACAATAGACAATGTCATGTCATGTTAGGTACGCATAGAATCGATGAAGAAGAAGAAAGCGGCATGAGGTACCGGTCATGAGAGGATGGGGTAAAGATGGAGCAGCATTTTAAGAGGACCTCAGATTGTAATATTTACCACCTCCAATGCATTGCCAGGTCCTTGAGGGCTCCTTACAGCACTGCCTCTCTGCAGTAGTTTGCACTGTGGATTCTGCTCAATGCATGTTTGCTAATTAATTATCCTTATTTCTACGCCTTCTTCCACAATGGCAGGGATCCTCCCATCTGTCTGTTTTGTTCACCACTGAATTTCCCTCACATAGCTCAGGGCCAAGAACACAGTAGGCATGTGTTTAATAAATATTAATTAGACCAATGAATGGAGGAAGGAGAAACGCAAGCTACATAGGCAGAAAGTGATACACAGAGAAGACTCAGAGCCAGAACCGAGGCAGGAATCTGGATTGGATAGTCACGGTCAGCCGAGGCTGCTTCTGCCAGCTTCTTCCTCTGGGCGGACACCTGTGCCACAGCTCCCCCAGACTTTCCTTCCCATCTGTTTGGCACTGATGGGATGTGGGTGCTCTCCCCGGAGTGCTCGTCTCCACCACAGGATTGCCTGGTTCCAGGTACAAATCAATGGCCCCAAATCCCTCCTCATGTGGAGTTACTATCTCATTGACTACATTCTGCATGATTAGTGATGTCAGAATGGCCCTCCTTCTCCAGCCTGAGAGCTTCTAGAGCATAGGTGGAAGACAGTCATATCAACCTTGTGACCCTCTTGGCCCCATTTCAGTATTAGATACAGAAGATCTCAGTAAATATTTATTGTATTAAATTGAATCCTGAGTCCCTCTAAATGATTCAAGATGTCAGTGAAATATCCTTCACCACTCTCGAAGGCAGAGCACAAAAAAATAGCCTGGGATCCTGAAGCTTCAGTGGTTAAGGTTAGACTTAAGGAAACCTCTTTTTTTTGTCATCTACAGTTGTTAAAATTAACCCACATACATAATTCTATACTTGGCAGTTTTTGAAAACAGAAATTTTTGGTCTGAAATGGTTTTGAATTGATCCAAATAAGAGACAGAGACATGAATGAGATGACCTTTAAAAGTTGTTTGAATGGGGGTGCCTGGGGCACTCAGTTGGTTCAACGTTGGACTCTTGGTTTTGGTTCAGGTCATGATCTCGGAGTCCTGGGATCAAACCCCACATCAGGCTCTGTGCTCAGTACAGAGTCTGCTTCAGATTCTTTCTCCCTCTCCCTCTCCCTCTACCCCACCCTGCTTGCTCTCTCTCTCAAATAAATCAATACAATCTTTAAAAAAGAAGCTGTTTCAAATGTGTTCAAATATGTCACTAGGTCTTATTTGTAGGCAGCATTTGTCATGAACGTGAGTTTCAATCCCAAGGAGCTGCCTGGGCCATTAGAGTCCACTGAGGCTCCTGCTGAGAACTGTGGACCCTGCCTCCTGGTCCCAAAGTTTGTAGCTGTTGTAGAGCTCAGGAATGGTGGCCCTTGCATGGCAGGGAGGAGACAGCCTGACAGGTCTGCAAACCAGAGTTCCCTGGAGGGTCCCAAGTAAAACCACCACCCAAAGCACATTGCCTCCATCACAACCTGTGCGGTGCAGTGTGGAGGAGGTTTATGGTGGCCTTGCCCCGGAGCTGTAAAGTTTATTTCTGCACATTAGCCGACCCATTGCCCCCTGCCCTGCTGCCTCTTTCATCTTCTTTAGGTAGGCCTGTCAGGATCCCCTTTCAAACACAGACCTCACTGGGGTAGGCCAGAGCTGCATTGAGGGTGTGGGACGTGGGGAGGTCTGCTCTATCAGCACCTGAATAAAAACACCAATGTGGCACCTGCTGCATCCTGGTAGGTCTTAGCATTATTAATTATCTGCTGTGCTGTGAGAACCTAAATAATCTTAGCACTCCCACCTGTGCATTGACTTTGAGGCTGCTATGAACCAGTAGGTAGGATAAATGTAGACAAAAGAAATTATCTTCTCATTGGATGGAAAGTTGGGGAAAGGGCAGTTGTGTCTGTGTTCACAGTTTTACTTCTAGGAGGACCTGTGTTCCTTCCCAGGTCATGATCCCTGAATACAAGAGGGAATATTTTAATGCAATGAGGGAATGAGATAGAGAAAACAAGATGATGGCAATATTCTTATCCATAAAATGGGGACAATAATGCCATCTTCTTCATGGCTTTTGGGGGGATTGAAAGAGAAAGTCCACATAGAGAGCTCAGCACAGAGACTGGCACCTAGGAAGTGAGCCATAAATGTCACAATGAATTATTATCTACCATAACCATTAGATCCAACATTCTGGGAAGTCAGTTGGGCACGTAGACAGGGAGAAGGGGATGCAAGACTAGAAGTCAAAATAAGACAAGTGAGAACCCGATTCTTGCTGAGAAGCAGTGTAAAGTAGCAAAGAAAGTGCCAACGTGGAGTGCTAGACAAGCGTGCTATGCTAGGGGAATGAAAGGTATGTCAAGAGTGCCCCGAGGAGCGGATACACAATCCATGGTGGTTCTTTTCTCTTCTTTCCTTCTTTTCACCTCACTGACTTGTTTCTCAACAGGAAACTCTTTCTGTCCAAAAGTACTTCACGATTCATTCATAACGAATTCCACCATTGGAGATCCTTTTTCAATTGTGACCATCCTGGTGTCCCACTTCCGTTGTTCTGCTTATTAAGCATGTGGCTTTGGGGATGTGACTTAGCCATATGGAGTCTCAGATTCCTCTTCTAAAGACATGAGATGTTTGCACCTATATCAGAGGGTTATTAGGATAATCGTATGAGATAATGCATGCAGAGGATGTAGCATACAGTGGCACTCAATAAATGGCATCATTGGTAGGTGTCCATAAATATGCTCGGGTATAGGAGTGACTGCTAAAACAATTATATTGGCCAGAATTTATGCAATTTTTACTAACAGAGGAAAAATGCATTGCTTCATCTAAAATGTTGACAAGTGAGCTATAAAGGAAGGAAGAGGGGCACATCCCAGAGCAGGAGTGCTAGGGAGGGCATTCAGCTTCTTTGTCTCTGTTCCTGAAAATCACTTTTATTGCCTCTTTTGGTGAATGAGAAACATTCCTACCAACTGACTGAGGAATACGACAGCTTCTCTGGCTTATTTCTTGCTTCTCACTGAACTCTTGGGAGACATTGCACCCCACTCTCCCATACGTGGTCCTCATTTTGGGTTATTAGACTCTTCTCTCCACAAACACACACAGGCGTAGCTTGTGGCAGGAGCTTATGACTTCTGAGATGTGCTAACCTCAGGTTTTATCTGACTGGTATTTACCACAATGCCTCTGTTTTGTAGATTGAAAACCTTGAAGCTCACAGCTTAGAAATCAGTAAGTTAAAACCCTAATGAGAAAATAACACAATGAGAAAGATAGTGAATTTCGGGCCGTTTTCAAACTGCAGTGGATTTTGGGTGTTGTGGGTTGTTTTTGTTTTTTGTTTTTTGTTTTTGTTTTTGTTTTGAGTCATGAAAGCTGTTTGTATTTATTGTTCTAAAACAAATAATGCAGTTCACTATAAGAGTAGCCGGGGGTCAGCGCTGGTGTGGAATACATATGGCAACCACCAACATCTACAGAACCTGTATCACCCTGAAAAATAAGTATAATTGCAAAAACTATTTTTATTTTGCTCCTACTAATGCAAGGCTTTAATCACTTAGTCTCTTGGAAGTAAAAGTTCCTGGTATTCTGGCCCTCATTGATGCAGACCAAGAAGGCTTCTTATAACTGGAAAGAAGGCAAACAGTTCTGAGGAACAGTGATTAAATCCAGTTTGCTCCTATGGAACCCCAAGGGCTGTCTTTCACTCTGCTTGCCTCCAATCCTTCCATTTAGGCCTCAGAATACTCTCTTTTCTTCTGTGTAGTCTGTCTTTGCATTTGCCCATGTCCCTGCCCAGTTGGCTAGCTATCTGCTAACCTGGGCTGATGGCGCTGGATTCCACACCTTGCCTGCCCCCTCTTGGCTGGCCTGACACGCTAAAGTCTTAACTTGGCTTTCTTCCCTGGATTCATGATACCCATGTGTCCTTTCCGCTTTACTAACTGTTCCCTTGTTTCTGACCTCACCAGTGCTCCAGGTCCATCCACCCTTCTTACCTGGCTCTGGTTCCTGGCCCTTCCTGAGCAACTCAGTAATGCTGCTGGGACAGCCCCGTGCTGCCTGTGCTAATTCCCCTATGCTCCTGTCTGAGCAGTTCAAAGTTTTTATCACCTTTTTGTGCCCTCACATTACCCATAAGATAGGACCACAAGAAAGGCAGACAGTATAACAAGAATATGATCTGCATTTTGTAGATAGCTAGACGAAATTCCAAAATGATGAGGCACCTAGGTCAATCAAACCAAGACCAGATTCAAGACAGTGTCCACTTGCCCTAACACTCATTCCAACTTTCTTGTCTGCCAACATTCTCAAGATTTGGGATGATGATCTTGCTAGAACACAGCCAGTGAGCTGCAAAGCAGAGAAAACCACCTGCTAATTTTCTGCCCATCATGGGCCCTATGACATGACCTGGAAGGAAAAGAAGGAATTCTGTTCTATGTAACGGAGACAATTATGGAGAAAGCCAGAGTATCAGTTTCCTAGTACTGCAGTAACAATGTGCCACAGGCTGAGGGGCTTAACAGAACAGAAATTTGTTGTCTCACAGTTCTGGAGGCTAAAGGTCTAAAATCAAGGTGTCAGCAGGTCCACATTCCCTCAGAGACCTGTAGGGGAATCCTTCCTTGCCTCTTCCTAGCTTCTGGTCTTGCTTGCAATATTTGGCATTTCTTGGCTTGTAGATGCATCACTCCTATTGTCTGTCTTCAGCTGGTGTTCTCCCTGTGTCTCTGTCTTCACTGGGCTCTTTTCTCACAGGGACACCAGTCATATTGGGCTAGGGGCCCCCGCTACTCCACTATAACCTCATCTGAACTGATTATATCTGCAGTGGCCCTGTTTTCAGTCATTAGGGTTGAGGATGTTCAACATATCCTTTTTTCAGGGGAGGGGAATCCAATCAATTAAAAAGAAAAAAACACTTATGTTAGAATAAGTTGAATTCCCTGTCAGGAGAAGGGGAGGTCATCCAAAAGACATGGGGACCACAGAAGATAGAAAGACAAATTCTCTATAAATATGCTTATGAGGTTTGCATCCAGGAGCCGATGTTCTGCCTTGTGGGTCTCCTCCTTACAAGGCAGGAGAGGCCTACCACCATCAGCTTCCTCCTGAGGTCCTGGTGGGAAGACTGGTGACAGCGAGGTCCCCGAGCATGTGCCATCAAGCTGGATGTGCGGGCCTTTCGTTTATTCCTTTACTCCTGGGCAAAACTCTGCATTCAAGCTTTTCTTGATGCCTAACTCACTGATCTACTCAAAATTTCCAAGATCTAGAGGCTAAGGCTTGGGTTCAATTCTTGGGCCTCCTGCTACCTCAACATATAATTTAGAACATGGCAAAGATTCATAGAACCTGAGAGTTGAAAAGGAACTTGAGGTAATGTCATCTTTCTTCTTCCTCAGAGCAGGAAATACTTTTATTACTTTCTTGACAGTGGCCTTCTAGCTACTGTTTGATCATTTCAAAGACACAGAAGCCAGTACATTACAGAGCATCCCATTTCCTTGTAGGTAAGCTTTAATTATTAGAAAGTTCTTCCTTATGCTGAGTCAAATCTAACTCCTGATTTCATCCACCCTTTGAGTCATCCAACTTTTAGCTTCCAGTGCATGTTTTTCAAAGAGTGTTCCATTTGGCTCTGGGATTTCTGGGGACCCCCCCCACCTCTGTCTGTGATGAGAGGAGAGAGCTGTCTCTCTCTCTCTGGGAACATTCCTGCTTCAATTTGAGCATCTCTTTCTCCCCTTTTTCCTGCTCATTTCCTTTACTTGTAGTGTTAAATTTTTGCTTGTCAGGGCTTTCTATGCAAAAGGAAAAAATAATGTATAAGAATTATTTTGTCTACTTAAGAACTGTTTCTTCAAGTGTTTGAAAGTAGCCTTTATTTGCATGTACTAATCCCTTCTTCCCTTCAGAATAAATTTCCCTGGCTCCTTCAATGGGGACTAGACTTTGACTTCCCAATCTGCATGAAGAACATGCTCATCTGGACCATCTGTTCTCAGTATAATAAATGTGATGACACTTTAGCATGAAGGTAGTGTAGAAATTATATAATGAATTTTCTCATTTGTTTGTCGTTCTCAAATGGAGGGTATGCCCTCTTCAGGTCACTTCTGGTCTAAAAAGTTCTTGCAGGTGGAATCCCAATTGTCTAAGATGTGATTGCAGAGAAGCATTTTCTGGTGATGAAGGTTTTCCTTAATTTGATCCTTTCGTCATCTCACCCATCAGTGGGTTGCAAGAGTGGTCTTTTCTACTGATCCCTAACATGCATCTTCACTGTCGTCAGCCTACCGCAGAAACACATTGCGCTCATGCTTAAATCCATGAGTGTAACACACCTTACCCCTCAAGTTGTCCTGATCCTACCTTGCAGGTTGCAGGCCTTGAAGGCAAGGACTCTGTAACCACACACACTAGCACAATGCTCGCCTTTATGGGAGCAGGTACTCCAAAATGTGTGCTGAATGAACGAAGGATGCATTCTTCTCCATTCCTTCATTTGTGTTATTCTTAGCTTCTGGTTCATCTTCCCCATCCAGATGGGATCATAAGTAACCTGAGGGGTGGTCTGATGCTCTCTACACTGCTGAGCTCTTGGGCATGCTGAGCACTGGAGAGTAACAGAATAAGTCCCGTTGATTGATGATCTGAGAGTGAGTGGATCAAGCAGCACCATGTCAGTCAGGGATCCATGCGTATGGATGTGCACTGATTTATCTATTCATTTTCTTTTTTAGACAAAGGTTTGACTCACCATGGTTCCTCGATGCAGCTTCCCCCAGCTCAGTTCCTCCCTCCGTCCATGCACAGGTCATGGAAATACTTCACGTAGATGCAACAGCATGCACATCCTTTATGAGCTCTGGTGACTTGGGTTGCACCTTGAAATTGCAAAAGTGAAAGTTTATCTAATGATTTTTAATTAATTTTAATTACTTACATTTTGAATGGTGGCTTAGTATTCTGAATCCCAGACCCTCAGATCACCCTGGGACTCCTGCCAATTTCCTCATTACACACTGGCTCCCCTAAGAGTATTTGATAATGAAAGGCTTTAAAGCAAACCCCCAAAATATTCAGTCTGTAATGGGGAGCCCCTGGGAGACAGGGGTGGATTACAGCGTGGGGTATGGATAATATAGCTCACTGGAGCTGAATTTATGAAAAGGGATTTTCAGCCAGGGAGCATCCTACTTTTAGCAACGAGGCAGAATTCTTTCTCCTTTCAATCTTGCTCTTCACATCAGTACCCTAACCCAAATGTAACTCGAAGCAATGCTTATAATGGTCAGATGATAGAACCAATTTCCCCAAAGGAATTAGATGGCACTTCCCCACAAAGAGCGTAAGGTTAATTTTTTAAAGATCTGTTGGAGATAGAAGGGAGAGAAAAGTGGGAGGCTCATGTCCTATAACAGGAAGGATTTGGGCAAGAGACAAGAAAGCACTCTGGCTTTAGATGGTGACACACACACTGGGATAGGCTTCCAAGCAAGGCTGAAAACTCTCTCGGGGAAGAGGCCACAATAGTTAGGAAAGCATGTGGTCTTTGACACAAGACCAGTCAGGTTCCAAACACTGAGACTTTTCAGCTGTGGGAACACGGCAAATCATTTGGCTCCCAGAAATTCAGTTTTCACTTCTACAACCATTCTTGTTTCACCAGTCAGGGTGAATATTTTGTATCCTATTTGGCACACACTGGATGCTCAAAAATATTAGTCTTCTCCATGTTGGTTTATTCTGGCTGCCGTAACAAGAATGTCATAGACTGGGTGGCTTACAAGCATCAGAAATGTATTTCTCACCGTTCTTGGGTCTGGGAAGTCCAAGATCAGGGGACGAGCACATTCAGTTCTGGTCAGAACCTGCTTCCTAGTTCGTAGATGGCTGCCTTCTCGCTATGTCCTCACGTGACAGGAGGGGTGAATGAGCTTTCTGGGGACGTTTTTACAGAGGCGCTAATCGCATTCATGAGGGTGCCACCTTTATGATCTCATCACCTCCCCAATACCCCCCACACCAGATACCGTCATTTGGGGGATTAGGTTTCAACATATGAGTTTTGGGGGACACGAACATTCCATCTCTACCCCCCTCATTCCTTTATCTTGTTTAAAAAAACAGGGACAGCTTTTGCTTGTTTGAGCTCATATACGGGCAGGTTTACTTAGAGGCTGGAGAGGATAACCTGATTCCTGAGTTTCTTTTTAGCACTGGAATATTATAAGGCTATGTGATAAACTAGCAGGTATCATTTCTGTCTCCACTCTGACACTGGCTACAGAGAAAAGCGGTAGAGGAAAGAGTTCTATCTATTGTAACAGACTAGACCCCGTAGATGATAACCTAAAGCTCTGGTGTCCTAAGGATTCTGAGAATAGGAATAAATTGCGTTCCGGGTGCTGGTGCTGGTGACTAGCCTGACCCAGAGGCCCATTCCTGGACTCGTCAGGCTCATGCAAGATGTGCAGATGCAGTGTGCAACTTCCAGCTGTTGCTGAGATACTCAGCTTACTGTCAGTGCTCAGATGGGAGAGGGGGCCAGATTACACCATTGTGTGGAAGACATGGCTCACTGTGCTCTAGCTGCTCATGTTTATTCAAAGGGTTTAGTAACACTACTTTCTGAGGTAGCAGCTGAATTTTACTACAGATCCAGATGTTTATCAAGATTATTTACTGGTTGTCATATAAGATATTTCTATTTCTCTCTCTTTCTCTACCCACTTTTTCTTAACTGACTGCTTTTCTCATTTTTCATATATATATTTTTTCCCTTGGTTAACAACTGGGATTTGCAATTTGAAGTCTCTGTCAGGAGTTTTGAAGTGGAAATTAGTTTAGGTGATCTGAAATTGGTATCAAGGGAAAGAAATTTTAAGAATTATATGAGTTCACCAAAGTCAAGGATGTTTGATGTTAGCAGTGCTCTTTTCCTGGACCAACTCCTTTTTCATAGATTGAAGTAGATCTGATGGATGCCCCCACCTAGGGATGTTGGAAGTGAAGGTGAAATTGGCAGAGGTGAGTCAAGTGGGAAGTGGCTTATCTCTTCTCTGTCCACAGTCTGTGCATAATTTATAGCACGGAGATTATATACAATCTCTTATTCATGAACTTTTAAACAGACTGGTTATTACTGTTGGCCCATTGAAAGGAGATTACTTCTACATTCTCCCCCCTGTCCCCCAGAATCAAGGACACAATGAGAGGCACTGATATTCTCAGATGTCTAAAAAGACAAGCCATCAGTTTCTCCAAAGTCCTTAAGGTTGAACCCTTGCTAAGTTGTTGCATATCCACTTTTGAAAAAACCGTTTGTATCAAAATGGGCTCCACAGTCAGCAGATGTTATTACGCAAGTGTCAGTCCTGGAGTAAGGAGGGCTGAGGGAGGAAGTTGTGAAGAGAAGGAGAGAAAATATACTGGCTGGAAGGGAAAGGTAAAATCGAAGGGGTGTTGTCTATTTATTTTCTCCCTCTTAGCGGTTGAAATTAAACAGAAGAATGAGTGGGGCTGGGGAGGCAGGCAGGGTGGTTGCTACGCTGTTTCAATTCTCTTCTTCCCTCTTCCCTCCGTTTCTCCTATGTCTTCATCCACATCAGAAGATGACCCAAGTGTCTGCAATCGTTGAGATGAATTCTCATTCGTATTTGAAATAAGGGCTCAAAGTCCTGGTGCGTGCGCTTGGGTTTGCTGTGC
Organism: Eumetopias jubatus; assembly: GCF_037043125.1. Classification (NCBI taxonomy): domain Eukaryota; kingdom Metazoa; phylum Chordata; class Mammalia; order Carnivora; family Otariidae; genus Eumetopias; species Eumetopias jubatus. The sequence continues at coordinate 34,629,459 of NW_028274818.1, forward strand.
CACTAGAGCAGGTGAGGAGGGAAGCTCAGATGGGAGGGTGGTCAGAAAAGCAGGAGGACCAGCCTGGGCGAGGGGAAATGCCCCCCGAGGGTGGGTTCATTGTCGTCTTGCATGGGCTTGCAGAGGAGGGCACTGAGGCTGACTTCTCTTCTCTGGTTTAGAAAGTCGGGCAATCCTTGGGCAGCCTGCATCTAATTCATTCCCATGTCATGCTGCCCAAAGGCCCAGCCCTAAAGTACTTGGTGTTCAATGCTCAGAAGTAAGAGCTGAGAAGTTCTGGTTTAGTCCATTCTTATGGGCCTTTCATCTCTGACAACCATTTCATGCTTCTTTCACTAAGGCTTGGGAGGCAACCGAAGCCAGTTCTCAACACCTTAGAGGAAAGATTTGCGCTTCTCCGAAATTGAGAGCAGGTTTTTCATAGTTTGCCTCCCTGTGCTCCTCGGCGGCTGCATGTTACCCGCCTGCGGAGCTTCAGGACTCCGTCAGTGTCTGCGAGTTAGTTGTGAATGGATTAGCAACGTCTCTCTAGAACCAGAGGTTCTCTTTGTTTGTTCATCCACAGAATTTGTTCTTTCTTTTTTTTTCTTTTAACTTAAATTAAAAAAAAATAACAAAAGGCATTTTCAATGAATGAGGCAGCGAGGTGCCGGAGCTGTGGCTTCCATACCTTCTGAAGTAAGGATGGGATTCAAACACATTTCAGATGCTCCATTCAGGTGGCTCCCCAGGACCTCACCAGGGGAGACAGCAATAGAAACCAGGAGATCACAGGGGAAGCCAATAGAGAGCCGTGTTCAGAGAATCCCCCTCACATCTCTTTCATCCCTTCCTATCCAGCTCCCCGAGGGGCTGGAGGAGCTCCTGTGAAAGAGCCTTGCACTGAACAAAAAGCCAAGAAAGCGACACAACCGCAAGTGTGTTGGAGACTCCAGCAAATGGAGTGCGGCGCTCCACTAATTAAGTGATGGAGGTAGCACTCCTGACTTGGGCTGCCCTGGAGCCTTTGGGAACAGTCTGAGTTCCAGCCCTCCTGGTCCTGGAGACTTGGCCATCAGCCCCTGCTTCGGGGTGGTGTCTAAGTTCTGCCGTGAGGGATCAGTACTGGTTCACTGCCTCTAAAGCTGACAGACGTTCTCTTCCACGGTTCTTCTCTTCCATGGCAGTGAGGTGTGATGTGTGGAAATGGCACTTAGAATCAGGAGTCCCAGAGACTAGTCCCGGCTCACCTCATCACCTGGCTGAAGCTTGGTTTGTTTTTCCCTCTGCGAAATGGGTTAGCAGGATTTCTTACATCACAGGGCTGTTGAAAGCAAGTGACACTAATAGGTATGTTTTATAAATTATAGTGGGCCCTATTATTCCACAGTGGCTATTCCTAAGTAGGCTGAACACTTTCTGAAAAAGGTAGATTAGTAGTGCTGAGAAAAGGAGAGAAAGGAGTCAATTAATAATGTGATGAAGTCCTTTTCTTATCGTGAATATCATCTAGTCCCACGTTGCACATAGTGTCTTAAAAGTAAGCCCTTGTTCTTTCTCATCTCCTCACCTCTCTGTTCTCGTTCTTGTCTTCTATTATTAGTCTAGCCAGCTTGCTAGAGAAGGAGGAAGTCACAAGGGAAGAACTGCTTGGTTGTGATGTTGTGCCGTGGTAGGTGCTCAGCATGGGTATGGGTTAACCGGAAGGTCTACGTCAAGTGGCCCAGAAAGAAGACTGTGCTGGATGAAGCCCCCAGGCACTCTCCTCCATGCTGATGATCTGTTTGTCCTCGTCTGAGAGTTGGCCTGCCTCTCAGGGACTCTCAAGTCTCTCTCCTCTGACCCCTGGCTTTATTGGCTTAAGCTTGGCAAATGGACTTAACTGATGGAGTTTCTGCCTTGCTCTCAGAGAAACAGAGAAATTCCATTTCTCAGAGGTTTTTGCTCATAGTGGTCATACCTGCTTCTCCCCAGAAGCTCCACTCAACTTCTCATCTCAACATGTCTACCCCTAGGCTAATAAATCTATCTTTCCTGCTGCTTGTTCTTGACTCTATTTGCTGGTGTTGACACCGTTAACCTTGTCAGGGCTATTCAGCAGGCAAGTCTTGCATTTCTTTCTTCACAGACTCTGAGAGTTTTTATTTATTTCTCTCCAAAGGTATGAACTTTCTCAGAGTCTCAGAGGTGTCCGTCCTGTCATTTACAGAATAATCTAAGAAAATCCAACCAAAGCTGACGTGAAAGTAGACCATCAGGATTTCCAAAAGTACCCGGAGGTCCAACCCCAGTTTCTTCATACACAAAAGGTGGGATGATATGATAGCAGCAGCCCTCCAATTCTGCTGCAGTCTGGCATTCTCAGATTCGTGGAGATGGCTCAGTATAATAGCGATTCTGATGAGGAAAGGATGGGTGGTAAGGAGAAAAGCTGATATCTTTCCTGGGTTGGACCAGAATCTTGGGGAAGAAGGAGAGGTATGCTAATTTAAATAGGATCCTTCTGTGAGAGGTCAACGCTGGCTCAGGCTAAACACATGAACTGACCGTTGAGGTTACTTCTTAAAACATGAAACTGGAGTCACCATTCCATGGCTGCCATCATCAGCTCTGGAATCATACTTTTGCTACAACTTATGGTTAAAACTTGACTTCAGCCTTCTTCCCAAAACCAGAGCACAATCCCATGCCCTTGCTTTAGTAACATGTTTCTATATTGTTCCATGGAGTTGTAATCTATTTTGGTAACTCTACGGGTTGAATAGTGTCTCTCCTTGCCGCCCAATCCCCTAGTCCCAAATTGGTGTCTACCCAGAACCTTGGGCCTTATTTGGAAGTAAGGCCATTGCAGATATAATAAGTAAGCAAAATGCGGTTATACTGGATTAGGGTGGACCCTAATCCAATGACTTCTGTCTGCATAAGAAGAGAAAACAGAGACACAGATACACACAAAGAGAACTCCAAGTGATGGTGGAGGCCGAGATTGGAGTAATATAGCTATAAACCAAGCAACACCAAGAATTGCCAGCAACCACCAGAAGCCAGGAGAGAGACATGGAACGGATTTTCCCTCAGAGCTTCCAGAAGAAACCAATCCTGCTGATAACCAGATTTCAGACTTCTAGACTTCTGAGTGGTGAAATAATAAATCTCTATAGTTTTAAGTCACCCTGTGTGTGGTACTTTGTTATGGCAGCTCTAGAAAACTCATATAAGATCCTACTCCACAATCGCCCTTCCTCTTATCAATTCCCTTCCACTCTGCAGCCACCAGGACAAGGGTACTGATTCCCAAACCCACCCCATGACTGCAACCTGCCTACTAGCTCTGGCAATGTGACCAAGGCCTTCCAGCTCTCACCCCTCACCATCTGTCTTCCCTGCTGACAAGAAATTACCTGCCCAGAGCTCATAATAATGCCTGCACTGAACACTCCACCGTTAGGCCCTATAGTGGGTAGTCAAGCCTTCTTGCTCTGCTCACTGACACCATCTGATAGTCTGGACTCCCACCTGCTGCCTGGATATGCCCTCTGGCCACCACGAGCCCATCCACCTGGCTGCAGCCTGGTCTATCTTCACAATGCTTACCCCAGCCCCCACCTCTGCGTTGAGAAGGGGTCTGTTCTAGGTCTGATTCCAGCCGATTCTACCCTGTTTCTGTTAGATAACCTTTTGTGCCTGGCTGTGCTACCAGGTCAGGCAGGAGAGTTGGGGTCTGAATTCCCTGAAGCCTTGTCTTTCCTTCAGAAAACATTGTTTGACTCCTCCTTCCACCTGCTTTCCATTTTATTTACTATGCAGGAAGCAAAGTCCTTCTATCTGCTGGGCACTTGGCACCATTTAGATTCTCAAATGTGCTGGCAAAAGATTCTGTCTTTCTATGGGGAGCTTCTTTTGTTCTCTCATCCTTTGACTTTCTTTTTTCTTTTTCTTTCTTCTAAAACAAAAACAAAGGAATTTTAAATGAGCCAATTCACTGCTTGCAAAAATGGTCTTATCCATATCTTGGTAAGTAATTAGTAGCATCAGAATCCTGACTGAGTACATTTTTTTTTTCTGCTTCCCATTTCACCCCTTAACCCACACATCCTAAAAGCTATAATCTACAAAATCAGAGCAAAAAGGCACTTCAGCTGTTTTTTTCAATGCACAGAAAATGAGAGAAAAAGACACACACACACACACACATACACACACACCAATCACAGTTAGGAGTAGATGACACAGGCAGCCACAAGAAGCCAGTCTGGGTGAGCACCATATATATCTGCAAAGGAGAGATGCAGGAGACCAACTCAGGCTGTCTGTGACACTGTCAGCGAGGAAGGGAAATACCGAGCCTTGGAGCCATGCAACCAGGAAGAACGTGGAGTATTTATGGAAAGTTCCTCTTGTATTTAGTGGTGTGTCAAATCACAACATTGTAGAGCTGGAGGACCTCCCACCTGAAGGATGAAAAAGTCGAGTCCAGAGAGGTTATCCACTCGTTAAGCCACAAGCTATCAAATATGAACACTCACATCTAGAAGCACTTTCAGTGCTGAATCGGAGTCTGTGAATTCCTGGAATAAAAAAAAAAAAAAAAAAAAAAAGAAGTTCATGAGGTTGTTTTTCTGTTAACATCAATAGGTGGATCTTAAGGATATCTGGTTATTTGGATCACTCACTAACTACATTCCAGGTTTTCTAGTGATATGTTGCACTTGCAAAGTGCCCTACTCCCACCGCCTAGCGGATCATGAGATGGACGCCTCATATCTCCTTTGTCCTTCTTTGTCTTCATCTTCTCAGATAATGTTTATTTATACATTGCATATAATAAGGGGAGATTTACTGATGATTTAGGATTGCCAGAAACCATGCTATGGTCTTTGCATGATTTAGGAGAAAGTGCAAATTGCCTCTCTATCCCCTTGGATCCTTTGCTGTTTACCAGCTATGTGTAAACAATTTCAGGTGTGCTTCTGCTCCCACCAAGCAGACCCTAAGTCCTTGTCAAAGAGCTACCTTGGGCTCCAGAACATTCTTTTCTTGCAGAAGACCAGAAGTGCTTGGGAATTTATACCTCTTAGGGGGCAGCCCTTAATGACTGATGGGTTAGAGAAGATAAATAATCCATCTGAATTCCAGTTCAGGAGGACTCCTGGTTTGCAACTGACTATCTGCAGTGCTCCCTTGTAGGACGGGGCTACAGTTATTTGCATGGAATTTTGCTCACTATCAAAGTTTCTTGGCTCCTTTTGCTTCCTAGGTCCCACTTTCCTGCTTCCCTAATGGTTTTGCCTGGGAGCACTGTGCAGCAAGTCACTTGCACACATATTGTCAACTCCATGTCTGTTTTTAGGGACCAGAAACTAAAACACAGAGATTTTCTTATTTCATGCTCCTAGTGGACCCATGAGGCAAGTTTTCAGAGATAAAACAAATGAATCTCAGAGTAATAGAGTCATTTCCTGTCCAGTGTCCCTGACAGTGGGGTCAGCCCTCACACTGTACTGGGGTTAGCCCTCCAGTGCTCCTGCTTCCCTGGTTCAGGCCCTGGGTGTGGCCAATCTTGCAGACCACCATTTTGCCTGGATATTTGGGGCCAAGATCACCTGTTAAGTTTTTGGCAGATAATACAAGACTCTCCACTAGGGAATCCACTACATTTTTGCTCACTTCTCTGTTTCCCGAGTTTCCTAACTCTGCACACTTTCTCAAACCATATACATCATCATCCCCTCTGTCCACTGATGAATGATTTAGACTTCAAATGGATATAGATAACCTACATTATCTTCAAAATCTTGAACCCACATACATGTGGACCCTAGCGTGGGATCCTAATGCCCTTGGTATTCAATGTGTGGTCCACGGACCCATGGCATTGGCATCACTGGGCAGCTTGTTAGAATTGTGGAATCTCAGGCACCACCCTAGACCCTACTGAAGGAGAATCTGCATTTTAACATCCTCCCTTGAGAGATCCATATGCCTTGAATATTAAGCCCACACTCCCACAAAACCAGTGATTTGGATTCTAGGCCAGTCCCCTAGCTCACCACCCTCTCTGGCATGAGCTCTCTGCATCAATTTGGCCAGAACCATACTGTTTGTGTCTATTCATTTGATTTGTTAATCTCTCTCATAGCTAAGGAATCCTGTCTCCTTTCTTACATCCATCTCCTTCTAAATCAATTTAAAGTGATTTTTCCTGGACAAAAATGGACTCTCACCTTGGGTGGGAACATAATAGCTATTTACCTAAAAGATAAATAGGTTACCTATACTCTTATTACAGAGGATACAGCCTGTAGGAGAAACCAAAGTAGAAGGCTTAAGATTATTTTTGACTTCCAGCTTGAATGAAAAATACCTAGTACCTTGACTAGAGGGATGTATTCTGAGGAAGGAGCCAAAATCATGTGTACTTCAATGTCAAACCATTTGTGAAAGGCAGCTCCTTGAAGTTCATCTGCATTGAGGATAGGCAGAGATTGCTGCATTCAGCTATTCTCTATAAGAGCTCTGAAGAGGCACCTGCTTGGGAACACAAACCTTCTCTGTGGGAAAGAGAAAGAAATTTGTGGGAAAACAGAAGGAAGTCATGAGGAGGTTGCTCCAGAGGTTTATTTTGTAATCTTTATAGACAGTTTTATTAAAAAGCCTTCCAGCCATAAGAGGGCTGTGAGTGATGTTTGTCGAGCAAGAAATAATTTGGTAGATTGCTGGTTCAGTGTGAAGGGCACAAGCTATTGCAACTACAAGGATATCTGAAGGTATGGGGATTACTCCAGATCTTTCTCATGGAAAAATACCAGTGGCTATGGCTTCTTTCCTCGGTCAACACCTCCTTTGAACACTATGGGAAATTCAGTATTGCTGTGGCTGTCAGTCTCCTTCCTACTCATTCAGTGTTTCCTTTGTTCTTAGGGACGTTCTTTTGAATTCTTCCTTCTTTGGCCTCAAGCTGGTGAAAGGAAGAGATTCCCAGTGTATATCAAAAGATTTTTTAAAAAACTTTCAAAAAATCATTGAGCAGGTAGGTTGACCAACTTTTACTGTATGTTGTATACCCTTTGAGTCTCTTGTCTAGAACAGGACTCTGCAGAGTCTATGAAGGGCCAAAGAGTATACAATTTAGGTTTTGTGGGCCATAGGGTCTCTGTTGCAACTGCTCATCTCTCCCCTTGAAGACAGAAAGTAGCCATAGACAAGACAGAAATGAATGAGTAGCTGTGTTCCAATAAACCTTTCTTTATAAAAACAGGTGGAGGGTGATTTGTACCTGAGCCTTAGTCTAGTGAGACACCGTGATTCTTTCCATTACCATGCCCATCCTGGTCCAGGCCACCCTTATTCCTTGGGAGTGAGACAGTTGTTTTCTTTCTCTTTCATGCTCGCCATCTTCGAATCCATTCTCCCCACCGTAGAGTGAACTTTAAAACAGAGGTTAGAATGTGTTCATTAAGATCCTCTGGTATGTTTCCATTTCACAAAGCCGTGTGTTCTGCCATCCACTCAGACCTCCCCCCATTCCCTATCATCAACTCTTGTGTCTATAAAATCCATGTCTCTGTCTCATTGCCTATCTTTTGGTCCCTCAGGCACCCCAACCTTTTTTCCACCTCATAGGATTCCCATATATGGTGTTCTGTCTGAAATGCTGTTCTCTTCACTCTGCCTGGATAACCCAGCTCTTCCTCTAGGTTCTAGAGTTGACATCATGTCCCCAGACTAACTCCAAACTTAAGGAAGTTTTCCTTGTTACCCATTCCTGTGGCAGTATTTTTTTTTTAAGTTTTTCAAGATACTTTATACAATCTGTAAGTATAAATGCACTAGCTGGTTTACTGCCTGTCTCCACAGGCAAGAGTGAACTCTGGGACGGCAGAGACTTTGTGTTGAGCACTGTGTCCTCAGCGCCTGGAACACAGTCTGCACAAGGTAGGAACAGATTCTAGGTTTTTAACAAAAGGATAATCTGGTGAATGTGTAAATTAAATGATCGTGTGTGGTTATAAAGAGTTCCTCTGGGTGGAAATAGAGCAGGTTGCAAGGGCGATGTCAGAACAATCCCAGGTGTTTTGAGGAAAAGAATGGGTCAGCAAGAAGAGCTAGGTGAAGACTGAGACAGAACTTGGATGAGAACAAAGGAATTAGCAAGAAGCAAGCATAACTGAGGGAATGAAAGACCTTTGAAGGCAGAAACCAGATTTCTCTATTTTTGTGTCAGCACAAGGCTGGACACATCTAAAGTCAGAATATAAACCCAGCAATGGAAAAAGAAGATAGTTTCTTCAGTGACTGTGACCATCAACTGTGCCAGGTGTTTCTAGACTCCCTTGTAATGTGTGCACTATCTGCCCATCTAGATGATGACCATCTCGAGGGAGTTTTAGGTCATGTTCATCTTTATGTATTCTGTGGCATGGAATAGTGTTCTGCACATGGCAAGCCCTCAACAAAACATTTTTGGTCAAATGATTAACCCCAAATTACTTACTCTGCTATGAACACTCCCTTGTTTCCTGGGCTACCCCCACCCCTGTTGTAGTGCAACTGCTCTTATACAGTGGCCCCCAAAGTAGCAAAAGCAAGCAGAAAGCCCTGGAATTTTCCCGTAAGCTAGGAGCCCAACTAGAATCTGGGTATGGATTTGAAAATGGAGAACCTCTAAGGTTTCAGAAACAGAAAGGGATTGAATTCACCTCAGTGTCTTCCCTACACTGCATCCTTTGGAGAGGGAGGGGAGGATATCAGAGTAGATGAGCTGAGACCCGGAGACCAAGAGACAGACAGAGACCAAGAGGGGGGCAAAGAAACAACATATTCCAATTCCCCCAGCTGTCAATCCCACACCTTTCACCCCACATCAAATTCCCTTCCAATTCTTCCTCTTAAATTGCAATCCAAAACACACTGCAGATGTGATATCATTTTCTCTGATAACTGGACCCTGCGAGTTAATGACTTTCCTTCCTTCCAGCGGGGAAACAATTTCGTTTTGCTTAATGTAATAATCTATTGTAGTCCCCTCCGTTCACCGCTGTGACCTGAGGCCGGTTTCCGAGGAGTTCAGCCTCTCCCACGCAGCCGCACGGGGGAGAATTGTTATCGGTGTTATGCTACTTTTGAGAATCGTGGAGCCAAGGTGGGTCCCAGCCCACCTGGTGACCTCAGGTGACAACACCCAGGGGCTGCCGGGAGACATACTGGACAGTACAGAGAACAAGCACATGTGCCTGGGAAGGAAACGGAAACCGCCTCCTGCTGCAGTGTGGCCCACCAGAGGTCCCTGGTGGCAGTCTGAGAGACGTGAGCATCTTGGGTCTGTCCACCCGCCCCCGCCCCTCCCCAGCACAGGTGGGCTTGGGGCCCTTTTTCCCTTCAGCCATCTGCACTTCAACCCCGAGGAAAGGTAAAGCCCTTAGGGACTAGCGATGATGGGCCCCGGGTAACCCCGACACTACTCTAGTGGAAGCCGTCGAGCTGAGTGGGGAGAAGCAGCTCAGAGAGAGAGAGAGAGAGAGCCGGAGCTCCTGTGCCAGAAGCTTCCTGAAACCAGAGACAGGCTTCACGGCTCCCCCACTGCTGACTCAGACGGAGGCGCTACGCCTTCTCCAACGGAGCTGACGAATGGGAGGGAGGCTAATTTGGTGCTGTTTGTTTCTCATTTCCAAGCCCTCATTAAAATAATCTGCTCTGATTGTCTAGGGAAGTTATTTTTCGCGCCTCCTTTCCCGTCACTGTATGGATGCCATTTCAGAGGCAGCAGATTTCCGGGCGGAGGGGTCCAGACAGCTCCGTGCAGACTCCCTCGGGGGGAGGCAGTGGGGGCTCACGGATCTCTGGGAGCAGAGCCAGACCTCTTGGCAGCCGGTGAGGTGGGAATCCTAGACCCTCCACTGTCCCCTGGACGCGGTCCCTGAAACGCATTCGACTCCTGGCATTGAGGGAGTCCACTTCCCGAGAAAATTCCTTTGATCCGAAAGGGAAAATGAAGGGAAATCTCAATTCTGAGTATTATAATTAGAAAAGGATTCTCTAGGGAGAGAATGAAAAAGCCCAAAATAGATTTCAGAATTTTGATTCTCTCGGACACCCACGCATGACATGGATTAGCACACAATGAGATGTTTTAAAAAAAAAAAAGGCTGCTCATTTAATCGATGTTTTTTGAGCACCTACTATATGATAGCCAGTGTAGATGGTGATGGGGATACAGAAATGATTGGAATATGGGTCTATCTCCTTGTCTATGACTGCTTTCTCTCTCATCTGCTTCTAGTAAGCCAGGATGCTTCTCTCTACAACCAAGCTCCCACTACCATCTGGGGTCCTTCACATCCTCCTAGTGGATCTGAGCCTTTCCCTATAGACTTATCTTGACTCATGCCTCTGAGCCTCTTCATCCTCTAGCAACTTGGATAGAAATTTGTTAGCTTAGATATTGATGCTCCAAATCGAATCTCTGATGCTTGCCTCTTAGCTACTGCCCAGCCAGCCCAGCCTCACCCCCAGATCCCTTGAGTGGGGCCATTAAATGCCAGCCCTGGAGGGGATTAGATTCAGGTGGGGGCACGGAACACCTACGCATGCATGGGTCATGGAAACTGACAGGACAGCCCATGGCTGAAGTCCAATGGAGGGCTCATTCCTGCCCTTCACCACTCTGAGCTACAGCTTCATTCCTGACCCCCCAACCCTAGCTGAAGATGCAAAACCATTGAGGTTCTCCCACCCCAGCCAGATGGCCCAGGACCACAGCAGCAACCTCCTTCCCTGGTTTTTATGGAAACCTAGTAACCCGCTTTGTCTCTGGATTCTGTTTTAGGACAAGAATATTTTTTCTGCTGTTTATTATAATTCATGATGATGATTATTGTTAAACTATCTTTTATTACTATAAATTGCCACCTACTATGTGCCAAGCAGTATTCTAGGCAGTGAAAACACAAAAGTCAATAAGACACAGTCATTGCCTTCAAGGAATCTACTCAAAAAAGAAAAGAAAAGAATAGCCCCTTTAATTTTTGACTGCACCCGAAGAGTTTTCATACATGGAAGGTAGAGATTAATAAAAATGTCTTCTTTCCCCAACATCTTTTATCTTCATTCTGTTGTCTGCACTGCACTGATGTGCCCCTCGCTTTCCCCCTTCCCAACCTCCACCTGCGCCCTCCTATCCCAAAGCTGAAATGCCTCTTGCATTCAAGTGTATGTGCATGGTCTTCAGGCACTTCATGTTTCCACAATCAACATATTTTAAAGTCTTGGGAAAGGTTTTTAATTGGCTGAAATGCTGATTGCCATAACAACTGGCTAATGAACCATCTGGTAGCACATGTAATATTTATTTATGAATTAAACTGCCATGCACTATAAAGTCTAGTTTCTTCTCAAGGACAGCATGGGGGCTATCTTTGGAGAATGCAAGTTCTCTGCAGGCGGTCGCTTAATGGATCTCCAAAAGGGGAAGAGGGAGGCAATAGAGGGAAATGACTCTCAGTACCAGGGCAGGTACATATTCATGTCAAGTGGAATACACAATGATCATAGGAAATGGGCAGGAAGACCCAGGGGGGAGGGGACAGTACAGGGCTCCAGGGCCTGGGGGCTGGCTCTCCCTGTACTCTGTACTTTCATGGATAAAAAACTCTCAACGGGAATTTGTTCCTTCTGAATTTCAGTAAATATCCCAGTCTGTAGTTGGGGTTATCAGGCCAGAAACTGGAGATTCTGAAAATATGGGAAGTGGTAATAGTCGCATAGAGTAAGAATTGAAGAGTTGATCTTAAAGTTTTTATTTTGAAGCTGGTATCTGTCACTATGACTTTCTAATCTAGGGGCTTATTTTGGGGGATCAGAGATACTCTGAATATCTGATTAGAGCTGTGGACCTTTCGTAGAAAAATATAGGTATACATATTCATGCAAAATGTAATTATCCCTACCCACTTCCCATACTCCAATTCCAGGATTTAAAAATGCCAGGTTCAGACTCCTGGGTTATCCCTATGAGTGTTTTAAATATCCACAGACAATTGAATAATAAGGCCAGCACTTTTTTTTTTTTATACCCACTAGATGACATATCCCAAGATGAAGGTAGCAAATAGGAGTCTAGCACCATGACTGACTGGGCCAGAGGGGGCACTCAATAAAGATTAGCATTGAAGGTTGAGGGGGTCCAATAGATAATACTTTTTTTCTTCACTTGATTTTTATTTTTTTTAAGAAGTTATTTATTTATTTATATTTTTATTTTTTAAATTTTATTATGTTATGTTAGTCACCACACAATACATCATTAGTTTTTGATGTGGTGATCCACGATCCATTGTTTTTGTATAACACCCAGTGCTCCATGCAGTACGTGCCCTCCTTAATACCCATCACTGGGCTCACCCATCCCCACCCCCACTCCCCTCTAGAACCCTGTTTGTTTCTCAGAGTCCGTAGTCTCTCATGGTTCATCTCTCCCTCCGATTTCCCCCCCTTCATTTTTCCCTTCCTTCTCCTAATGTCCTCCCTGCTATTCCTTATGTTCCACAAATAAGTGAAACCATATGATAATTGACTTTCTCTGCTTGACTTATTTCACTTAGTGTAATCTCCTCCAGTCCCATCCATGTTGATGTAAAAGTTGGGTATTCATCGTTTCTGATGGCTGGGTAATATTCCATTGTATATATGGACCACATCTTCTTTATCCATTCATCTGTTGAAGGGCATCTCGGCTCTTTCCACAGTTTGGCTATTGTGGACATTGCTGCTATGAACATTGGGGTGCATATGGCCCTTCTTTTCACTACATCTGTGTCTTTGGGGTAAATACCCAGGAGTGCAATTGCTGGGTCATAGGGTAGCTCTATTTTTAAATTTTTGAGGCACCTCCACACTGTTTTCCAAAGTGGCTGTACCAACTTGCATTCCCACCAACAGTATAAGAGGATTCCCCTTTCTCCACAACCTCTCCAACATTTGTTGTTTCTTGCCCTGTCCATTTTTACCACCTAACTGGTGTAAGGTGGTATCTCAATGTGGTTTTGATTTGAATTTCCCTGATGGTTAATGATGCTGAACATTTTTTCATGTGTCTGGTAGCCATTCGTATGTCTTCTTCAGAGAAGTGTCTTTTCATATCTTCTGCCCACTTTTTGACTTGATTATTTGTTTTTTGGGTGTTGAGTTTGAGAAGTTCTTTATAGATCTTGGATACCAGCCCTTTATCGGTAGTGTTATTTGCAAATATCTTCTCCCATTCTGTGGGTTACCTCTTTGTTTTGTTGACTGTTTCCTTTGCTGTGCAGAAGCTTTTTATCTTGATGAAGTCCCAGAAGTTCATTTTTGCTTTTGTTTCACTAGCTTTTGGAGATGTATCTTGAAAGAAGTTGCTGTGGGCGATGTCAAACCTCTTTCACTTGATTTTTAAACCAATTAAAGGACAGACTGGAGGCAGGCAAATGGAGACCAAAGGTGAGTTTTCAAAAATTATTATTATAGAATTGTTGGAAAATGTAACTTAAGCTTCCTAAGATTGAACCCCAGAATTATAGACTTATCTTCTAGACATAGACTATTCTGGAAAGAAACTGGCTTTTCCATAGAAGAGGCCCCTGGAATGCACACTCTACAGGCAGGTGGATTCCAAAGAGAAGGGATGGAGAAGTGTGCTGAAGAGTGTTAGGCGAGGGGACATCACTCCAAACAATATCAGGAATAGAAAGCAAGTGTTGTCTTGCAGTCAGTCCCTTTTCTCCCGATTTCCCTTCCCTTTCAGGGGAAATCAAAGGGCAGTTTCTCCTTAAAAAAGATCAGGAACTTCTTTAAAAATGTTCAGGATCTAGAAGCTGGGAAGCCATAGGTGCATTAGGAGTATGGAATTTGGAGGCAGACAGACCTGAACTCAGACTCTCGCTCTACCTATTAGCACTGTGACCTTGAATAATGAATTCCTCCCAACCTTCATGTCTTCCTGGGCAAAATCTTGTGCAGATAAAATCTGTAAATATTTTTTATTGGGGAGGAACTAAAATGGTCACTTATCTTCTGTCCCTATTTAAGGTCAAGGATGGAGGAAATGCATTTAAAAAACAAAGCATTTGGAAAGGGGGAAGAAGGGCAGAACTGAACCCTTCCCAGGATCAGGGCAGGAGTTCGCTGCAGCTAGAGATTTGGGAGCTGACCCAAATGATTCTTAGCACAAGACATTATGAAAATGACTGAGTTTTTCACACACACACACACACACACACACACCCCACAACAGAAATCAGCACACTGGGGAAATGTAAGCAAACCAGATGAGCCATCAAGGTCTCTCCCTTTTGTGCTGAGGTAGTTTTTGACTGTGTGTGGCTTTTGGAGTTTGTTTGTTCATTGGTTTCTAGTTGTGTTTGCTCTAGGCAACACTTGAAAAGAATATAAACAAAAAGGGGAAAAACAATCCCTACACTTGCCTACTGCCTTGAAATTATCTACCAGGCCTCCACCAAACCGGACAGCAAAGGATTCTGATCTCTTCAGACTGTTTTCTTTCTCCCTAGCTTCTTCAATTCCTCCCTCCCTCCCTCCCGCCCGCCTGCCTTCCTTCGTTCCTTCCTTCCTGCCTTCCTTCCTTCCTTCCTTTCTTTCCCTCCTTCACTCTCTCTTTTTCTGTCTTTATGTCTTCTTCTCTTTTCTTCTCTAAGCACGTGTACGCGCGCACGTGCACACACACACACACACACACACACACACACACACACACACAAGTAAAAATAAAAAAGAAGAAACAAATACGATGTCCTCTCTCTGTCCCAGGGGGCCAGGCTTTTGCCCTGCGTCTTCTTCCCTCTTTGCTGTCATCAAAAATCTCTTCCTCAGCCCCCCTCCAAAGAATCACACACCTCATCTGTTAACTAATGGCAGAGGCACTAAAAACATGTAATTTCTTAAAGATAGTCCTGGGTATTTGGAATATGTACCAATCAGTGGAGAGAACCTCCTCTATGATTTGAAGGGGATGAGGCTTCAGTTTGATGGATATCAGATATATTTTTAGTTTGCGGTGGGGGGAGGGTAATGTAGGGGTAACCAGGAAAGAATGGAGAAAGCCCAACCCTATTTCATTAAATCCCCATGAATATGCATAAGAGGACTAATTGCCCTCTTCAAAAACTAATCATTCTGAATTTTACAAGCTGAATTATAAAAACTGACACACACTTATTTTTCTCTTTTATTATATTTGTAAGCTTTACTCCTTCTGCAAAGAAAATCAAATCCTATTTTTATCAGGTGCTGTCATCTCCCGTTTTTTCGCTTCCGACCCTGGTTCTCCCCTCCCATTTTGCTGAACGTTGCAGCATTGCCATGTGTATTAATTGCCCTGTGAAATGCACTTGAAGTCATTAGAATTCCCCATTCAAAACTATTATCTTGTACCATTATGCCTTTGCATTATATTTATTTAAATGTGCCTCTTCTGAATTAGCTCATTTTTAACAGCTAGCCATGCCTGAAATATTGTTCCCATCCAAGCTGCTCTCATATCATTTTTCTCTCCTCTTTGGAAGAGACGTGTGCACTCCAGCCTCCTGTCCTCACAGGGGCAGCTTTGTTAGAAGGCAGAGGCTGCTTTTGTGTAACTGGCTTCCTTGAGGGGGGGGTCCCAGGCTGATGCTGTTTGTGTGATGTGGGAGCCCCGGGGGTCTGGATTAGGTACAGCCTCCCCAGAGCAGGTTGCTTGCTACCTGTTGTACCTGCTCATCATCTATTTTTGGGCACTGACAGAAGAGAGGAAGAAGTCAAACCCAAGTCCCCAGTGACTTATTTGCTCTTGTGCTCTGAGCAGCCCAACGGTGATGCCCGTTGTCGCTGGCAACATCCCAGGGGTTGTCCAATGTCCACGTGGCCATCCTGCCCCCAGGACAGAGGGGTGGATCAGATGGCTACTCAAATTCTCTCCCAGACCTGAGTGCCTCAGGGCTGCTAAGGAAGTTCTGATACTACTTCTTTGAACTTTCTCTACTAAGACAAAATTGATGTCTCCACTTATCAAACTGTCCCTTCACTTGTCCACTAGAGAACTGGCTTCCAACGCCATGTTGTTTCCTATCAGACCAGTAAAAAAAAAAAAAAAAAAGAGAGACAAAGAAATTTTTTGGTCTTTCATTAACCCTTAAGATCTCCTATTTCACTCTCTCCTCCTCGAGAGTGGAGACCAAAACCAGACTTGCTGAATCCTGAGGAGAAAAAGAAATGACAGGAATCAGGAAGTGCAGGGAATTGACTGAGCTTCCCCCATGAGAAAGCGGCTCAACATACTGTGTGGCTCTTCCTATCCAGCTTCCTTCCTTTGTAAGGATGCATCTGACACAGCCACAGCCACTTCCTTGAGGGGAAGGAAGGTCCCTCCCAACCTTCAGTGAAGAACGTCTGGATGTCCCCGCCAGAGTGCTCGCAAGAGAGGCCCTGGTGCTGTAAGGTCTGCACTCCTCTCTGGCTTGCATCTTGGAAACCTTCCCGCCCAGCCCGATCCCCTAGGAACATAGAGATTGTAGGGATGACCTTTTCCCTCATAAATATATTTTTTCTCTAGCAAGTAACAGCCAGAAAAAGCAAACACATCCCTAGCTTGCTATTTCAGCCCACAAGTCAAGACCTCCATTAACAATGCCTTCTTTCTAAAACAACCAAACCACACAAGATTGCTTCTCTTCCAGAGAATGCCCTGTGATTGCACAAGCAGCTAAGGGCCACTGTCCCTGAATGTGCAAGCCCCAAGAGACGCAGTGGGGTGTGATGAGTGTCAGGCTGGGTTAGGGTAGGGGTAGGTGAAGGGGATGGGTAAGAGCGGGGCACACACCCGTACCTGTGAGGAACTGGCCCCTCTGCAGAGAGGGGGGCACTGAGTGAGTAGATGGCATAGAATACTTTTTTCTTTTTTCTTTCACTTTTTAAATATTTTTTTTTCATTCTACTGTCAGATGACCTTATTCATTAATTTATTTTCTCCCTGAAGACCACTGAATATTTAAAACGGGGACCTGAGATATGCCCAGTGATCTCATAGTGGGGTTATATCCGGCTTAATTTCCTTTTACAAGGACTCTTCTGACACAACCAGCAGCCTTTTCCATATTCCAGGATGGCCCCCATCATTCACTGCCACATAGACACAGCAGCCCCCACCCCGCCACTGCCACTTCTTGTCAAGCACCCCCTCCGCCACATTCCTGCTGGCCAAGACCGATTTGTCCACATGTTGAGGGGGGATTTGGAGCTGAGTTGCGGGTGGAAGGAACTTTCTCCTAACTCAGAAATATTGCTGTAAAATTGCCTTCGAACACTGACCTAATCCTTGTGCGAGGGATGGGGTATAAGGCTGAGGTGATGAATTTGTCTCTCTGAGTCTCTAGGTTTCCAGGCGTTTTCCTGGGTTTGGTAAAGAGGTCATCCCAAGTGGGAGGGAGGGTAGGTACGGACAGCCCGGGTTCCAGCCAGGAGCCTAATTAATCTCTCACTAGTCGAGGGCTGTTGTTGAAGAAAACTAAATTATGACTGATCATCTCCTCATCTTTAAAACAGAGATGATTATATCAAGATTCACAGGGCTGACCTGAGAATTAAAATGTGCTAATATTTGTAAAATTGTTTTTTACAACACTCTAAGCGGAAGGCATATTATTCGGGCTGACTGGAGGCAGATGTCTTGACAGAAAGTCTCTGGAGGTTGCTCCTAATATAAACATGCTATGATTCTTCTGGCCCTTTAGTAGGGCTTAAGATAAAGGGCTGCCCCTGCCCTCTCTTCAGCCACCGGCCTTTCCTTGCTGTAGGCTGCTGATCATCCCAGAGGCCACTAGGTGGCACCTCCTTTTAAAATCTCTCCTCACATTCCCCTGGTGAACCTGGGTCTTTTCAGAAGCAAAAGGCGTCCGAGAGGGATTTAGTCAACTCTAGAAGAGGGAGTTTGGAGTCCTCTCCCCTTCATGGTGACAGAAGACCCTTGCAAGGGTCACAAGGACTCTTGAATTTAAGAAACATGGATAAATTAAAAACACCACACTTTCTTGCTTGTTACCAGTTACATCTCGGTTAATAGTAAGAACACGAGTGGATTCTCATCCCTGTCCACTGTAGTCTGTCCAGAAAAAAAAAAAAAATCTTAAACCATTCTGAAGGGTCCAGGAGGGAAAGCTCCTTGGGAAAGAGAGCAATGTGAGGGAGAGTACC
Source organism: Eumetopias jubatus (assembly GCF_037043125.1). Lineage (NCBI taxonomy): Eukaryota > Metazoa > Chordata > Mammalia > Carnivora > Otariidae > Eumetopias > Eumetopias jubatus. The sequence goes on from NW_028274818.1 coordinate 34,647,651, forward strand.
TGCAAAGCCCCCTCTCTTGTTCCATCACTGGGGATGTGTCTAATCTCACTGCAGGCATCATCTGTCTCTGAAAGCTCCTTCTCCGATCCCCTCACAATGTGCCGCTGGGCTGAGTCCAAAACAAAGAATTTAGTGCAAAGGCCATTGAGCTCCAGGGGTTTTTACTCAAAGTTAGACAAAAGGAGACTTCCAGAGGCTATGGAAACACTGGGTAGGGAACAGGGATGCTGAGGGTCTGGTAAGGTGATCCACACACCAGCCATACAGTCTTGTCCTCTCTGCACCTGTTTCCTTATCTGTCACATCAAGGATCTGAGTAAGGGGACTCTTTGATATCCCCTTCAGAGGCCCAAATTCTCTGAGCTCACATAGTTATGTAGGTGGGTTACGTATTGAATATGTAACATGGACATTCATCTGCTTGTTGCCTTGCCAGGGTGCTTGACAAGGACTCTTGTTAATTTAATAAGCCTGCATCTGTTTATTTATTAAACTATGCTCTTTCCCAAGGAGTTCAGATACAGCCGCTGCTTTTCTCCTCCTAGACCCGTTAAGAATGGTTCAGTGGGTTTTCTGGACAGATTACAATGGACAGTGATGAAAATCCACTCAAGTTCTTATTATTACTGAAAGGTAACTAGGAACAAGCAGGAAGGGGTAGTGCATTTAATTTAGATGTGCTTCCCAAATCCAAATTCAATCTTTCTTCTCCCTTCCCCTAGCATCCATATAGACACTGGCTCATAGTTCCGTGCTCTGTGATTACTTAGCAAATGCAACTGACTGGCTGACATCAGTTAGAGAAAACAAGAATTCATCTAGATAAAAATTCTGAAACACTCATGTTTAGCATAAGACAAATAACAAACATAATGATAGCTAATATTTATTGAACATTAGAAGCTAAGCAAAATAAGGACAGAGATTTCTATCTGCTTGCTAATTGCTATATCCCAGCAGAGACTCAAATAATGTCTAGGACATAGAAAGCACTCAATAAATATTTGTTTAATAAATAAATGAATGAACACTTACCATAAATTTGGTTTTATAGATTATTTTGAAAAACGTTACTATTACTCCCATCCACGTTAGGGAAGAGGGAACCAAAGCTAAGAAAATGCAAGTAATTTGCCAAGTTCTCAAGTTCTCATGACTAAGCATGGACAGCACTGGGGTTCATACCAGCTTGTCTGGTTCCAAATCTCCCTTAACCATTGGGCTACATATTCTCTGAAACACTATTATTTCCTTTAATAACTCATCTGAGGCAAGAATATGTACTGTTCTCTTATGATCCTTTAATAGATTTTTTGTATCAGGAGAAAAGGGCAGAAAAAGATGTTCCCCTGGGTCCCCAAAACCTACATAAAGAAGAGGTCAAAACTTCCATTTCTCTGGAAAGGAAGACTAAGCACCAGTCAATTTGCAAGTTTGTACACTAGGTGGCAAAAAGCAGATTAGCACATGTTTTATTAAGGACGTGTAGTAGGATTAAGCATGCATTAAGTGCTTTGTATGCGTTGCTTGAAGGATGGAGCCGAGAACACTGGAGACATACATAAGAGAAAGACCTTTGGCCTACAAGAAGGGGATTGGAAAAGGACCATGAATGGGAGGACCACATGATTAGTTTCCTCCCCGCAATTCCTGTATGTGTTCTACAGACATCCATTGGACACCTAATTTATGTCATTCACTCTCCTCAGTGCTGAGGATACAGCAATGAACAAGACAATGTCCCTGCCTTATTACGGAACTTGGGTGTTATGGGTACACCATAGAGTCCAAACATGTTTGTTTGGATTGATTCCAAGCATTCTTTCTCTCAGCCCTGCTAACTAAGGTTGAGGGAATCCTACTGGAGGATTTGCAAGAATCTTCCCAAGTCCAAAAACAAACAAACAAAAAAGCATGAATTGAGTTATCCCTTTTTAATTATTTCCAGTACGTTAAAAGAACTGTCATAGGTTATACATCCTGACTTTATTCTACCTTTTTCCTTTTTTTTTTTCCTAATCCTTCATTGGATGGAGAAAATAGGCTCTTTGAAGCACAAATGTTCAAACCAAATCGAATATTCTTAGACTATCTTTTATTACAGTTACCTTGCACAAAAGGAGAGTAATCATGTGCTCATTGCCAACGTTTGTCAAAAAACTGTAAACTTGATGTTGAAAGAGACCTTAGAGATGATGGATTTTAACTTTTCTATTTTACGAATGAGTCTACTGAAGCCCAGAGAAGGAATGGGACTGCTTTATCAAGGTCAGAGAGACAATTTAAGAAATAGCCCTAGATCTTACGTCTTCTATTACCCAATCCAGGATGACACAATTGCAAGGTTTCTGATGGAGAAGCAAAGACCAGGAGGAAATTTTAGGGGAAGAGAGCAGTATAAGTTATCTCAAGTACACTGGGTGTTAACTATATGATTGGCCACAGCTTAAGTTGATCTTTTCATGAGAACAGTCGGTATGCTCAAGGCATCCTTTTCCAGAGGTCTCTGCTTCACATTCAGCAGGACTGCAAGAACCCAAATGTCAGTTGGTATTCACTGGCCTCACTACCACATTCCTAGACCTGTAGCGCCACCTTCAGGAGGCTCTCAAAGCTTTCAGCCTCTCCACACTTTGACTAAATTAATGTCAAAAGCCCACAGTCTAGTCATAATCCTTCTTCACACCTGTGAAGATACTATGCTGTCTCTCAGATCAAATCCAAGCTTCAGAATCTGACACAGAAGGACTGACTCAATGTAAACAGCCATGGTTTACTGACTTTATGTCACATGCCACACACCTGCTTCATATTTACATGTGACTTCTAATTTCCCCCCAAGCCCAAGGAGTTTGGTGTGATGGCCATGAGTGCTGTTTGCCAAGCATGTTCCAGTCTTTTCCTGGTGAGCACACTGTAATATTGGACTTTCCCGAACCCCTTGCAGTAAAGTGTGCTTGATTTGAGAGGAAGAGCAAGCACATGATTCACAGGGTACCCCTGCCCCTTTGACCCAGGATGGGCATGAAGTGTGAGAGGGAAAGAAACCTTTTTTAAGATATAGAGATTCTGCAGAGGATTATTTGTTACTGCAGCATAACCTAGTCTATCCTGACTGATACAGCTGTTGTTATTAGTCTCATTTTACAAAGCAGGACACCGAGGCTCAGAAAGGTATTGTAATTTGCATCTAATAATTAGTAGAGTAAGGATTCAACTTCAAGCCCCAACATCTGATTCCAAAGCTCGGGATCTTTCTACTACAAAAAGGTGTCTATCCATCCAGACTGGACCTCACAATTAGCTTCTCTGCTTTCAATCTCTTATGTTTCCAGTATTGGTTATTAAATGTTTATTGTTTCTCTTTCCTAAATACCACTTTGATCATGTTTTTCACTGACTCAAAACCTCCAGGACTCTGTATCCCCTCTACAATAAATGGAAGAAAAAATAGGAAGTAAGAAATCGGGTCTTTCCTCTCAAACAACTGCTTGCTGCTTCTTCTACTGGCCAAGACTCTGACATCACATGTATGGTATACTCATCCAGATAAGCCAACAAAAAGGGAGAGAACAGGACTACAGATTGCCTTTGGGCTCTAGGGATCCTGTAGATGATCCAGATCTCTGGGAATCACTTTTACTTTCTATGTCCAAACTCACACTTCAAAATGTATCAGGAGAAGTCATTTCTATCTCATTGTAAGCTACATCCATTCTGGAACTTTCTCTGACACCTTAATCACTATGCTTCGTGCCCTTATTTCCCACAGGACTAGGGATGGCCCAGCTCTCACCTGCAAAGGATTTCCAAAAAAACCCAGATCAAATCCATTTGGAAAGATTGCACCACTTCACCACCTACCCTAGGTTGGGTTCTGATTTCCCATGGCACCTACGGCTCTCTTGAAATATTTCTCAGCATTGATATTTACAGAAAAATAATAAACATAATCCACATTGGCGCACATATTGATCCCCAGATTTCACTGACATTTACGAATAAGTGATGGATTGCCTTTTTTGTGAGCCTGGCTGCGCTGACCTAAGTGGCCTGTACATAATTTACTTTTGATTAAAGGAGTGCTTCAACATCGAGATTCTGCTTGGGAACGTGGGGCAAGATCGATATGTTTATGACACAAACTTTCAAACAATGTACTCTGAGCGAGCAAGAAGTCTCTGCTGCCAGCTCACCTCCGATTGAGTCTGGGGGAGGTGGGTGAAGGGAGAGGAAAGGGGTAGAATTCCTGAGAGTTGAGTACAGGACACCATTTAGAGTCTGCAAACAGTGGTTTTGCTCTTTGTAGCTTTGGGCTTGTACCATTGTCAAGCAAGACTGCTGTAAGGGATTTTTAGGGCCCAAGATCTTTCCTAGTCATCACTAGAGAAATGAGGGGGGAAAGTTATGGCAGTGGATTACAAAAAGCAAACCTTCTGAGAGGCCTGGGCATTTTCTTATCCAATGTTGTGTATCTTTCTGCCCACCCTGGAGAGGCAGAACTTACCTCACAGACGATGTCATTTGTTTTCAGACATTTGAAGCTGAATGTTTTCAATGTGTTCTCTAGTTTGCCGTACTCCACACCAGCCCTTAATCCCTCAAATTTGGCCTATTTTATTAAGTTTTCCTCCTGCGTCTTCCCTGAAGGCATTTTGTGTTACCATTCTTAAGTTATATTGCTTTGGTGATGGTTTTTCTGAATGTCCTGGTCCAAAGGATACCTTTATTCTCTTCCTGATTATATCACTGATTCTATGAAATAATGATGATGATGATGATGATGATGATGATATTAATAGCTAACATACACGGAACATGTATTATCTTAGTCTGTTCTGGCTGCAATAACAAAGTACCATAGCCTGGGTAGCTTATAAACAACAGAACTTTATTTCCTACAGTTCTAGACACTGGGAAGTCCAAGATCATAGCACCAGGAAATTCAGTGTCTGATAAAGATCCTCTCCAGGTTGAGACTGCTGACTTCTAGCTCTGTCTTCACTTGGTGGAAGGAGCTAGAGATCTCTTTTATAAGAACTCTAATCCCATTTAGGAGGGCTCTACCCTCATGACCCAAGCACCTTCCAAAGCCCCCTTCCCCACTGTATCACACTGAGCATTAAGTTTTCAACATATGAATTTGGAGGTGGTGGGGGAGACAAAAATTCAGATCATAGCACACCCCTGCCTCTCAGTGCTCACAAGTCTCTGAGAGAGGTAGTTGCATTATCCCCATTTTCATAATGAGAAATTGAAGGCTTTGAAAGGTCCCATCACTTGCTCAAGATGGCACGGCTGGTGACTGGCAGGCACTATGTTCAAACTAGATGTATCTCACTCCTAGGCTTTCTGCTCAACGATTTTGCCTGCTGCCACTTCCCTAGTTACAGAATAAGCTCCATGAAGACAGGAGCTATGTGTGCCATATCACTTTAGCCCCAGTGACCACATGTTGTAAATACACACTTGGTAAATGTGTGTTGCTATAGCTGAAGTTGAAAGGAGCCCTGGCCCACCAAGTACAATTGCATTAGGATGGACCTGGATAAACGGGGTAATAGGAGGAAGGGGTGGGAAAAGCCTAAACCCTAGCCCACAGTGCACTCACCAAATAGAACCTACTAGCTATTAGCCAAACCTACCTGGAAGAAGGGGCACCTTTTTCTAATTGGTACAATGATGTCATATAGGTTGATGGTGGCTTTCATGGAGCTTCAGGTGATTCAAACAATTGGGAAGCCTTACGGTGAACCCACAGCCAGTGACTAGAGGGATCGAAGTCAACACTTGGAATTCCAGGGTGGGCAGTGGAAGGGAAAGAAAAAGGCAAGTAGTAATAGTCGCAAAGAAAATGTTCTTTAATGCCTACAGTCAACAGAGGTTTTCTGTCCCATTTTCCCGTTCGTGATTCCCCACATTTTATTTTTTTCATTCTTCCCTGTGTTCTCCATGGTAGAGCCTGTACCCAAATCTTCCATCTCCTCTTGAGCCTGCTCTTTCTTTTTTTGCCTCCGACAGATATTTATCATGCATCTGCTATGCCCCAGGCACCACACTAGAACTGGACATAGGATATTACAAAGATGGATCTGGTCCCTTCCCTGCTTTTGTGGAGCTTGCAATCTAGCTGGTGGGGGAAGAACATAGGATGGCCTTTGAGCAATTCATTATAATACAAATATGCTTTTCAGAATAACAATCGCTAATAGTTATCATTTACTGAGGGATTAGGACACATCAAGAATTTTGGTGAGGGCCTTCAAAGCATTATCTCATTAGCCTTTACAAAACACTATGAATTATGCATTATCTCCTTTCTTTAAGGACTTTACTCTGGAAATAACATCCTAAATGAGACGATGAGAGGTAGTTCAAACTTTTTCTTCCTATCAAATGCCCCACTCATAATCCCTTGGATATTTCATACATTTCTCTGTATTTGCTTGAATTTTAATGCCAACATTATCTCTTCTATCTATCTCCAAAGATAAGCCTGAGAAACTTCAGCTTCCGAGACACTTTAATTTCCCGAAGTCATAGCTTTTTATTTCATGGTTCTGCATAGCTTTTGCCAGCTTTGCCCCTTTGGTGCTCAAGTCATTGATTACTCTTCCCCTGGGCGCTGAGCCCCACCCCCACCCCCCCTTCACTGTGTATGACTCATACAGGACTTAGTAAGAAATAACGGGAGTCGTTGCCTCTAAAGCAGAGCCATCCTTCCTTGGTATTCTATACTTAATGTTGAAGATATAGCTGTCATTAAAGTAGAATTTAGACTTCCATTAGTATGGTTTATGACTGTCTTTCTTGTAACGTCCATATGGAAATCTCATTCCTTTGGGCTGAGCCACAGAATGGAGACTAGGAGATGCCGTATTCAAGTATAGCATGTCAACAGGACACATAAACCATTGCTGTTTACATGTTATGGAGACGGCACTGTTTTATGGCCCATCTTAGTAGAAGAACTAGTGCAGATCACTCTCCTGTACGACAGTGTGGAAGGCTCTCACCTGAATGAGGTGCCATGGTACGAAGAGAATTAGAAGGCTAACATTTACAGAATGCATATCACATATCAAACATTGTGCTAGAGACTTTATATTTGCTATATTCTTTATTCCTCCCCCCAAAAACTTGAGAGATGATATTATGACTGCTGTTTTTAAAATCTGAAAATTGACTCCCAGTGAGGTTAAGCAGTTTGTCCAAGATGATTTGGTTAACTAGTGAAAGAGCCAGGATTCGGAATCGGGCCTAAAAAGCACTGAAGCACTCCCCCCTCCATCCCATATCATCCTGCATTGATTATAGAAGACACTAGGAAAGAGTGGGGCTGGTGACCTGTGGGCCTCATTGGCTTCATCTGTGGTTCTCAAAATGTGGAGGACTAGTCCATTAGCATCACCTGAGGACTTGGTAGAAATGCATTCTTGAGTCCCATCCCATACCACCTGAAGGAGAAACTCGAGAAGATGGGGCAGGTAAGCTAAAGCTTGAGAACCACTGGCCTATCTCATTCTTTGCAGCCTAATGAGTATTAGTCACCATTTTTTTGCACAAGTGAGAGGTTAAGAAAATTCCTTAGGAACCAGGTGAGAAGATGCTAGCTGGCTGAGAAATTCTTGACATTTGTCCCAGTAAAGGAGAGATGTTGAAATACACCATACCTGTGGGGTGCAGAATGGTGGTTCCCAAGTCAGGAAACTCAGAGAGGAGGGACCTAGGAAAGATTAGAGTCCACCATCAAGAGTATTAGCAGTTTTCTTAGAATAAGGGGCATAGGACTGAGGAAAGCTGGTCAGAACGTTGTGGGTTTTCCAGATTCAGAAAAGTGATTACACCTCAACCCCCAATTTTTTGCCTTAAACTTTTCTCTTTTAAATGCCAACCTGATCTTTCCACTAAAGAAAATCAGGAGAAAAACTTTTGCCTACCTTTGAACTGGTAAGGACAAGAGCCTGAGGGGATGGCAAGAAGGTGATAGACTATATCATACACAACTCCTAGGATCCTACTTTTCACGTGAAGCTTCTTCTCGCTAGTTTTTCTCTCTTTAAATTGTGTCTGTGTGCTAAGTGTGTGTGTGTGTGTGTGTGTGTGTGTTTTACATGGTGAGGTTGGGGAAGTTGGTATTGTTTGTGTTTTATGTTTTATTTTCATAATGGTACCTACTCCTTAGAGGCTGGTCTGGGGCTGGAACATGATTGATAGGACAAGACTGAAGACCCAGGCAAAACGAACTTAAGGAATTTGGGAAGCCTGGTCTTACAGTAAACCCATCTATGGGACAGCACTACCTCATATTTAACAAGCAGACATCTGATTAAAATCATATCAAATATAGCCTTGAATTTAGAAACTCTCTCTCTCTGTCTCAAGTTACCTCCATCCTCTAAAGCCTTGGAGGGGTAAAAATGTCACAGAAGTTTTACACACAGGTTTGGGGGAGTGTATAAGATCTCGGAGGTCAGTCAGTCTGTCTCTGAGATGTTCCTTGGAGAACTCTTTAACTGAATGATCCTTTTAAAGATACAGCTGAGGTCCTATTAGTCCTTACTCAGAATTCTTCAGTAGTTCCTCTACCTGCGGAGTAAAGTCCAAAATGTGCAACGTGAGACACACTGCACACCCTGAATAACCTGATCCTTGATCCTGCTTTATGCCTCAAGCACACCAGAGGACTGTCCTGGCTGTTCCCTATAAAGCCCGGGCTCTTTCACACATCCTCGGCTTTACCCACGCTGTTCCCTGGATGGATGTTCTGCCTCTCTTTCCTCTTCTGTGTACTGAAACGCTGCTCATTTGTCAAGGCCTGTCTGAACGTTGCCTCCAGACTGTGGCTCCTTGACTGACTCTCCCAGGCAGAAGGAAGGGCTCTGCCTTCCTTTCCCGCAGTGTCACTCACTTCACTCCCAGGTTCATCCTCCACTAGCTAGTAGGCCAGCAGGTCATTAAACTTCCCTGACACTCACGTTTGCTCATTTGCATTTTTCCTATCTCCGTATGTTGGGCAGATTAAATGAGATAGTATGTATAACACACTGAACACAGTGCACTTAAACCTTCCTTCCTCCCCCTTTCCTGTTCCTCTATAGTACTTTTTCAGTCTGGCCATGAGTTTGATTCACTCTTGGCCTGGTTATTGTGTCTTTAAAATTAAGAGGTCCTGAATGGCAGAGGTCATCTTATCTGGCATCATTTTCCCAGAATGCATTGCATCGTACCCTGGATTTAGACTGGTACTCTAGAGCTACTTGCTGGATTTGTATTTACATGCACTCCAGATCCACCTGACACCAACAAATGGTGATTCTCCTTGCTCATTTGCCGATTTACTACATTGCCCCAATATAGTTTCCCCCGTGATGATGGGGTAGAGTTGAGGGATCACCCTGTGGTCCACTGTGTCATCGTTCACCATCTCTGCCCCTCTCCACGGTGTATATTACACATCTTCATCTTTGCTATGCCCCCCTGCTTTATTGACAAGCTCAGCCTATGACTTGCTTTGGAAAGAGGATTGCACGTGGATACGAAATTCACCCTCCTAACCAGAGGTATTAAGTGCTGTTGGGTAATTGATCCAGAGGCTTCCACCATAACAGCACCATCTCCCAGAAAGTGGTCACTCCTTCAAGCTGGCTTCTGAATGAGAAGATGGGTGAAGCTGAGCCCAGCTGCCTCATGGAGACTCACAACCCTCATGTGACAGGGAAATGAGAGCAACACTGCTGCTCTAAGCCCCTTTAAAATGGGAATTGTTGCTGCAGCAAAAGCTAAGTAGCCCACACCTCCAAATTTCCATCTGCGGGGTTGGCTCTGGGCCCAGGCATTCAGACTTCCCAGGTTCCTGCTCTGAACTCCCTTTTCTCTGAGATTTGCTTTTATAAAGCTCTACACCTAAATGGCAGCATGTACTGTAACTAAATGTGACCATAAAGAGGGAAAAGTTATAATGTTGTTTCAGAAAATTGTTGTTCTCATTACCTACCTTATTGCCATATGTTCTAATCTAAAGCACTACGACATGGGGAATTATTGTGACACGAAGATGAAGTGATGTTCTGGCTAACGATAACCCCCAAATATTTATTTTAGTTCCCTCCCCAGCGGTACCCACATGCATAATTGATGCCAGCTTCCTCAATTAGAAGTCCAGGGCATAAAGAAAATGAGGACGAGGCCGTTTGCATTTCTGAAACCTGACAAGGAAAGATTAAATTCTTTTATGAGTTCTCCCCTATCATCTGTGGACTGTGGCACTCCTATATTTCATTTTCTCAGGAAAAAATAGTGTTTGCATTATTTGGAGAAAATCATTACGAATGCAACTAGTCAGCAGCCGTGGTGAGCCCTGTTACATTACCATTTCTGAGTTATGTTTTGTACTTGGCTTTCTCTATATACTCTTACTTTTTTTCTTTTTCCAGATTGTGTGTAAGGAAAGGGACCAAGTGCAGCCTCTCTAGCACTACCTGTGCACCAGACATGGTAACTTGGAGAAGCACACCTTGCAAAGCAGAGATCACTGAGAAATGGGAACTGTGTGGTGGTGCTGGAGCACAAGGATTAGGGCCCATACACCAAAGAGAAAGCCCCCTGGCATTGCATGAGCCACACGGAACTGGCTTCAAATCCCAGTTCTTCCACCATTGGCTGAGTAACCTGGAAAAACCTATACAATCTCTCTGAACCTCAGTTACTTCATGCATAAAATGGGGCAATGATTGAAAAAAAAAAAAACAGGCTGCGAAGACAAGTGAGTGTAAGTAACTTACTAGGAACAAGAGACATTCAGTAAATGTTATTTACTGAATTACTTTATAACCTTGCTTTATAATGAAGAGGTTTTGCTTTTTTCTTTTTGTTGTTGTTGTTTTTAGACTAAGAGAAAAGCACTCTGTTATGCCAGAGCACCTTGTGTTCACTTCAGTCTTGGCACTGATCATGTGGTAATGTAATTATGAACCTGCCTGCTTTCTCTTTCAGTAGTGATTTCCCAGAAGACAGAAACTGTGTTGCTTTGTACTGCTAGAACTCCAGTGCCCAGTGAGCAGTGTCTGGAATACAGCAGTCACAGAGGAAATGACTGGTGAATGAATGAATGAATGAATGAAAGAAATTTCCCAATGTACATTCCTAGATAGTGTTGGACTTGAAGTTTGAAACCAGGTGGGCCTGATGGCAAAATCTATGCCATTTCCACTCTACAGCAACCTGTGCCTCCTAGCTGAATCCCAGTAAATGTTGATGCCCTTGAATGGATGGATGGGGGATTATTAGTCACTGGGCTTCTCCTGTGCCTCCTGGAAACCCGGTATCAAGTCTTATCCTCTCTCTTCAATGTCACCAAAGACAACGAAGGTACTTGCAGCCAGAGTTTGGCTGCTAATTTGGATTTTAGTGCAAGATGCTGAAGGACATCCAGGTCACCTCTTCTTGGACTGACTTGGTATCTGTTGGGTTGATAGGAGAAAATTCACTTTATGGCAGGTAAGGTCAGCATCTGAAACTACTAAAGGAATGATGGGGTGGAGAAGTCATCCATTTGCAGGCCTACGATGGATGTTTTAAATATTCTCCTAAAACATCGTCAGTCTTAGTAGTTCTAAGTCAGAGAAAGTATAACTCAGAGTTGCTGCAGTGTCTCCTGGCCAGACCCCAGTCACCCTGGATATAATTTATACACACACACTGAGCTGACTTTGCCAAGCATTGGCATGTCTGGTTTATGTGCTCCAGTTGTGAGGACCTCAATACATTTTTAATTAAAAAACAATTGATAGAGTTGAAGCTATAAATCCCATCTTGCTGAAGGAAAACTTACTGAGAGTTTCAGTTTTGTAGAAGGGAGGTAGAAAATATTTTTGGCCTATGAACAATTTGTTTTTAAATTTCTTTATTACTGTGTGACTGTTTCCAGACTTTATGATTGTTTTCTCTAAAGGTAATATTGGTAACTTACTGACAAGGCTGGCCCTATATGGTTCAGCACCAAACAGTTTCAAATGGGGGGTTACCTCACTAGGTTAGAAGCCTACTTAGAACATTATGGAGGGGAAGGAAAATTCATGTGGGAATCTGAAGACTGGGACCCTCTGGTAAACTGAGTCACTAGAGTCACTCATGTCCTCCCTTTATTAGAATTACATATCCACACCTTGGCCATGTGACATGGAAGTCATGTCCACTAGAATGGATAGAGTATATTTCTTTGATGCACTGATTTTGGAGTTCAGCCCATGTGATTTGATTTAGCTGATGGCATGTGGGTGGAAGTTAAATAAAGTGTTTCAGTTCTGGGCTGAGTTCTCAAGAAGCAGCACACTTTTCTGCTTGCCTTCCTGTACTCCATTGCTCCACCATAAGAAGAACATGCCCCTGGCAGCCATTGAGCCAAGGATGAGAGACATATAGAGCAGACCTGGACCCAACCAGAAGCTTTTAGCCAAGCCCAGCAGAGCCTGACCAAGATCAGCCCAGCCACAACTGAGTTTTGCAGTAGTTTGTTACACAACAAAACCCAACTAATATAGACCTTATTCCAACCCTACCAATAACTAGCTAATCCTAACCAAGTCACTTCTGCCTAAGGCCTCAGTTTTCTCCTGTATAAAAATATAAGGGTTAAGCTAAATATTCTCCAAGGTCTCTTCAATGTCTCCCCAAATTCTAGAACTTAGTGATTGTCATAGGTAGTGTGAATTCCTAGAAAAACCTCTCATAAGTGGATGCTATTGGTTGTTAAGGAGAACTGAACCACAGAATATGTTTTTGTTTACGGTTGTTATTTGTTTTTCTTCTAAGAGCAGGTTAAATTAAACGTGAGAATACAAATGCTCCAATCTATAGCTTATGATAATTGTCTACTTTAACTCACAATCTGAACCAATGTATCTTCCATGATGATTGTTAATTCCTCCTCAGTGAACTGCTGTACGTAAAAGAAATACTGCTCTATACAACTGGAAATTCATGAGCAACATATAAAATGCGTGTGCTTAAAAGAACACATTGAGTTTGGTTACAATAAAAGTCATTCCTGCTTATGAAGACAGTAGTGAATTCCCATCTTGAGTTTCTATTGACAATTAGGAAATGTTCTAAACAATTATATACATTATATTATTTAATTCCTAAACAGTTTCTTAAAGATGGTATTATTTTCATAGAAGAGGTAACTGAAGTCCCCAAAGTTTAAATGTCTTGTCTCAACTTACTGTCTTGTAAAAATGAAAGTCAGAGATTTGAATGTAGGTCTGTCTCACTCCAAACCTGAAGCCTGGGTTTCAGAGCCCTGCTCAGAAGCCTCAGCCCACTGTCAGGTGCAAAACAGTTATTTCTGTGAGGTAGCTGTAACTTTTGTTGTAACACCATACACTGGCTAACTTCTAACTATATATTAGCTTTGAGACTATATATGCGCAAGGGGTAAAAGTTTCACATCACAAACTCAAGTGTGAAAAAAATGGACCTGTTTTGGAACTAATGTTAATTTTTACATCAAGGCTGATTCCCACCTGACTAAAAAACAAACAAACAAACAAAAAAAACCCAAAACACTTTCTAGACAATTTTGTATGATCCCACAAAACTAGAATGAAACATTTTGGGTATACTTTCAGCCATATTAAGAGTTCATTCCCTAGCTCCCTTTCTACCCAAGTACCATCTAATATTTGGAAGAGAGGCAGGGCCTATGAACATTCAAGGGGTGATAAAGTAAGAATGAGGGAGAAACATCACATTTACCACTCACTGCCCTCCACCCTCTGCCGGCTTAGGATGCTGCTTGGTCTTTGGTCATTAGCGTTGATTCTCTACTGCTACTGTCCATGGTCCTGCAGTGATCTCTGGTTATCAGAACTCACAGGCACCTCTCTGTTCTAATCCTGTCAGGCCACTTTTCAGTCTACCAGGTCTCCCTCAAGCATTTTCACTCCTTTCCTGGGAGCTCAGAAAATTCTATATATTCCATTTGGCTACTTCTAAGGAAATCTGGTGTATCTTTCAGATTCAACTTTGTTGGACATGCCACACCACCTTTTCTGTTTTAGGACTGTTGCACCATGGGGCATGTGGCTATTCTCCCATGTCTCCTCAGACTTACCAGCATAATGAAGCCTAACTCTTCTTTAGTCTGAGACCCCCTGGTCTTTTGGAGCATGGTCAGTTGGGGAGCTGGAAAAATACTGGGCCCCTTGTCAACTATCATCTAATATCTCTCATCACTCAGTCCCTCACTCAGTCCTTGTCTCCTCCTCCACATCCTCCTCCCCCATCCCCGACAACTTCCATCTTTATCTTCTCTCCATGATTGGCTAAAATGCTCTTCTTCTGTTCTTTTTCCAGTTACTTGCTTATGGCATGCACTTTATGCCATGGTTCCTTCAGGGCATTACAAAGGGCCTGATTCTTGCAAAGCAACAGCTATAATTTTAAAAATCCATTTAGAAATTCAAAAAGTCCAGGACCTACTGTTATTTTTCTTTTCTCTTTATATTACTGCTCTAATCATCTTAATCTTCCCTGGAGCAAAGGGTGCCACTTATTTAATAGAGGGAGCATCCCAGAGTGTCTTGTGGAGATGAGGTGGGCACAGGGGGTGGGGAGACTCTTGGGTAATAGCTTGAAACAGTCATAGGCTGTAAAGGGAGGCAGATGATAGTGAAAGCCATAAACACTCAATTTCTGAGGCTTCTCATTCATTCATTCAATAAATATTTGTTAAATGCTACTACATGCTGTCCTAGGAACTACATAAAGAACAATAAACAAGGCAGACAAGGCTGCAGCTTTCATAGAGCTCTTGCACTCTACTTGGGGGAGACAATGAACAAGCAAACAAATGTATGAGGTAATTACATAGAGGAATAACTGCTGTAAGAAACAACAGATTGTTGATAAATAGAGAGTAGGGCAAGAGGTGAAGCAGCTACTTCAGTTGGCTCGGGTAAGGAGGGTCTTTCTTAGTGTCAGTGTTTGAGTTGAAACCTGAATGATGACAAGGAACCAGCAATGCAAAGATCTGGGTCCAAACCCTCCAGGGAGAAAGCACAGCAAGTATACAAGCCTGTAGTTGGGAAGAGCGGGGGACAGGAAGAAAATCAGAAGTGTGTCTGGAACACCATGAGTGAGAAGAGGAGGTGGTGGTGAGTATGAGAGGGAGTCAGTGGTTAGATAATGGTCTTGCTAGCCACAGTGAAGAGTTTGAATTTTATTCTAAGAACAAGAGAGGTAGTCATGTTAAGACCATAAGCACAAGAACAACATGATCCAATTTACTTTTTTATTTTTTAAAAGATTTATTTATTTATTTGAGAGAGACGGAGAGAGAGCTAGTGGGGGGAAGGGCAGAGGGAGAGAGAGAAACCCAGGCAGACTCCACTCTGAGCATGGAGACCCAGGCAGGGCTCAATCTCACAATCCTTAGATCAGACCTGACCTGAAACCAAGAGCTGGACGCTTTACGTGACTGCGCCACCAAGACACCCCCAATTTACTTTTTTAAAAATGTTGTGTTGACTGGGTAGGAAATAGACTATAGGGAAGCAGGAGGGGAAGCAGGGCAGGAGCACTAAGGATTATTCTTGGCAAATGCCATATGTATGACTAGCTGTCCACGCTGAAAATGTGCCCTATTTCATCGGCTACAAGGGAAGCCTCAAGTTTCTCCTCAATCACCTTCTGAGAAACTGTCACTAGGACGTAGATTTCTGAACTTCAGCTTTTTCTCCTCCTCCTGTCTATTCAACTGGAGCCCTTAGAAGGAAACCCAGTAAATGTGTGCCCTATAGAAACTGGTTAGAGATTACCATAAATCTTAATTCTTTTATCTGATTTAAACCGGAGCTTTCCAAAGGTGGTGGCAGGTGGGGTGGGGGTGGCGGGCTGATGGTGGCCTGGAGGGGATTCTTCTCTCCTTGCTTCATTGTTTCCCCTACAGCATTTGTCCTAGTGTTAGGCACAGCTCAGGGAATCAAAAACCATTTGTTGATTCAGAGATTGATTGATTCTGAGGACTTGAGTACATTTGTAAATATCCTTTGAGGATCTTGCATCCCATTGGAATAAAGCACCTCATGTTTTATTCAGTTCTTTCCCAATATGCAAATGTGCAGGTGCCCTGATGGCATATAGATAACATCATTACACATACACACTCACACTTACACACCAAAGAAATGACTGCTCACATAGAAGACACAATTAGAGGAAGATTGTGTTTGAGAAATCTATTGGGGTTTAATGCAAGAATGATTGGATGTGTTCCTCGATGCTGGTGGCCTGCTTCTGCAGGGCAGACTTCCCTGCAGGCTCCATGAAACAAGAAATATTGAAGTTCAACAGCCTGATTTAGAGCAATAAAGACTAGACAGCCGTCAGGATATTTTTGAGTTCTAGCTCTACAGTTCCTAGCTATATCATCGTGAGCAAGTCACTTAAGCAAACCAAACTTCACTTCCACGTCTGTAAAAATGAAATAAAAATATTTGCCTTGAGTAGCCTTTAAGATTGGAATGAAGCATCAAAATCATGTAAATGGAAATGAGTTGTAAACTGTGAAGTGAAATGTATGAGTGAGTAACAAGCTAGTTTCACCATGGCCACAGTCACATTGTTACTTACAACCCAACCCTGCGGAGCTGGAAAAAAATAAATCCGTGTTTTTAAAACTGTGGAATCAGATCACTGGGTCCATTTCAAATTGCTATAAAAAGCATATAATTAACTTTCCGTATTTTACATTCCTTGACTATTCAGCAACAGCTGTTTCCATAGTTCTTCTGAGGTATTTGCATTTTCCTCCTATTTTATGCCCCTTTTTTTCAATAATTGGATGTCCCCATCTCTATCATTGAAGAGTATGTTGATGCTTTTTGATACTATTTAGGAAGATGTAAGAAGTCACTTTTGTTACTTTTTCACATTTTCCTATTTCTTATGTATATTATTTGATCTTTATTTATTCCAGGGTTTTAAAAATATCAAGATTGTGTGTAGGTGCCCCAGACCCATATATCAAGATATAATATTTTTAAAGGGTTGTCTTCTTTTTATTTTGAAAATTAAAGGCATTAAATAAAAAAAATGTATCTTCCATCAACAATCACCACTATATTATAAAAGTG
Organism: Eumetopias jubatus; assembly: GCF_037043125.1. Classification (NCBI taxonomy): domain Eukaryota; kingdom Metazoa; phylum Chordata; class Mammalia; order Carnivora; family Otariidae; genus Eumetopias; species Eumetopias jubatus. The sequence goes on from NW_028274818.1 coordinate 34,664,789, forward strand.
AGACCTTTTGACATAAAATAAAGATTGAATAAATTGAGCTTTCCAGAAAATGACTTCTTTTGATTTTTAACTTTGTTTTAATTAATATTTTGAATTATATTTTTATATAATAGGACTTTCAATGTGGTTTAACATTTAAAAGATAAAAGAGAGTATATGGTCAAATTTTTCCCCACTTTGATTCCGTAGCTACTTAGCCCCCTTTCCCACAGGCAATTGCTATCTTATGAATACTTCTGGAGATTTTATGTGCAGCCAAATGTGTGTGCGTGTGTGTGTGTGTGCGCACGTGTGTGTGTGTGTGTGTGTGTGTGTACTAGCCCTTTACTACACAAATGGTAGTAATGCTGAATACACTATCCTTCCCTTCTCTTTTTTAACATAACAAATTTTAGGGATTTCTCCTTATCAGCCTATAGAGAGTTTCTTATTCTTCTTTATGGCTACATAATATTCCATCATATGGATGTCCCGTGATTTATTTATTTTTTTAAGATTTTATTTATTTATTTGAGAGAGAGAGAGTACAAGCTGGGGAGAGAGGCAGAGGGAGAGGGAGAAGCAGACTCCCCACTGAGCAGGGAGCCCGATGTGGGGCTCGATCCCAGGACCCTGGGATCATGACCTGAGCCGAAGACAGATGCTTAACAACTGAGCCACCCAGGAGCCCCAAGGATGTCCCATAATTTATTTAACCAGTTTACTACTGATAGATATTTAGGGTATGACCACCCACTCACTACAGAAAACTGATTATCAGTGCTTAATCTTGTGTAGTCACCATTTTGTTCATGTGAAAGTATATATTTGGATTAAATTTCTAGTAGTGAAATTACTGAGTCTAAAGGTATGTTCATTACTGCCAAAATGCCCTTCATAAATGTGGCTCCAATTTATACTCCCCCACAAAGTCTAAGAGTCTGTCTCCCCACACTGTTATGCAGATGGCAGGTTATGAAACTTTTGCATCTTTGACTATATGATAGGTGAAAAACATTATCTCTTTGTAGTCTTGTTTCCACGTCTCTCTTCTTTTTAAGATTTATTTATTTATTTTAGATAGATAGAGAAAGAACACACATGAGTAGGGGGAGGAGCAGAGGTAGGAGAGAGAATTCTCAAGCAGACTCCCCACTGAGTGTGGAGCCGATGTGGGGCTTGATCCCAAGACCCTGAGATTATGACCTGAGCTGAAAGCAAGAGCTGGATGCTTAACCAACTGGAGCCACCCAGGCACCCCTCCATGTCTCTTAATGTGAATGAAGTTGAGTGTCTTTTCACATGCTCAATAGGAGTATTTTTATTTTCTTTCGTGTGAACTGTGGATTCATATCTTTTATCCATTTTTTTCTTTTGGAATGTTGGGTTTTTTGTTATTGATTTATATTAACTCCTTATATATTAGAGAAATTGGCTTTCTGTCTGTGATAAGATTTGAAAGTATCTTTTTCTAAGTTTATCATAATAGTTTTGATTGCATATGGTGCTTTGGCCATAAATATACATTTGTTTTCTAATTTACTGTAGTTTAATACGTCAATCTTTCCTTTTAGTTCCTGAGATTTGCAACGTGATTAGAAAGGCCTTTAGCACTCTGAGATTACAAAACAAATTTTCCTTGATTTCTTTTAGTACTTCTATTGCTTTGTTTTTCACCCTTAAGTCTTTGATCTGTTTTCAATTTATCCTGTTATAAGACTTGAAGCATGAATCCAACTTAATTTTTTTCCATAAAGTGACCCAGTTTCCCCATAAAATTTATTGAATAATTCATCTTTTCCTACTGATATGAAATGGAAATTTATCATATACTAAAGTTGCCTACATCTCCAGACCTATTTCTAGATTTCCAATTCTGTCTCATTGACTGCTGGTTTATTCATGTGCCAGAACCAAAAATTTAATGTTTGCAACCTGGCAAGTGCGTTTAATAACTGGTAATGCCAGTCTTTCTTCTTTTTATTCATTTCCATTTTCTACCTTTTCTTCATTTTTCTTTCCTTTTGAGTTTCAAAATCAGCTTGTCTGCTTCCAAAAACAGATTTTCTTTAACTTTTTAAAAAATTGGGGTTGCGTTAACTATATGTTTCTCTAAGGAATAATTGATAGTCTCGTGTTGCTGAGTCCTTTCATCTCGAACACACGATGTGCCTATCACTTTGTGTAAATTGTCACATATCCTCAGTAGCATATCTTACACACTGCATGTGTGCACACGTACACATATTTCTCATTAAATTTACTACCGCATTTTGTATTTTTAAAACCAACTGCTAATTACATCTTTTTTTTTCTCTTGGAGCTTTAGCTAGCTGTTTTTAATGTAAGAGAACTATTGATTTTCTTCCTTTCATCTCACTGAATTCCCCTGTTTTTAATAGGTTTTTGTCATATGGTATGCAAGTAATAATAACTTTACAAATTCCTTTCTATGTTGTATGCCTCTAATTTCTGCCTCTTACAGGATGGCATTTGCTAGTACTTCCAGATGATATTAAAGAGCAGTGGTGACGTAGGACATTCTATTCCTGACTCCAGTGCTTTCTGCCTGTTAACGTTCCCGGTGTATCTTATTAAGCATGATGCTGGCTTTTCAGCTGAGCTACATTTTTTCACATTAAAGAAATTCCACCTATTTCTATTTCATGAGCTCTTCCTTTCCTTTTTTTTTTTTGAAAAACAAATCTAGGCTATAAAGTACCTTTTTTCAGTACCTATGGAGAAGCCTATCTGATATTCTCCTTTGCATCATAAAAATGGTGAAATATATTTTCAAAGGACCACATTTCTCTTCCTGGAATAAATCTCGCTTTGTCAGAGTAGCTTATATTTTTTATTTATTTAAGATTTTTGCATTAATATTGATACATAGGATTCAGCTATAGTTTTATTTCCCTGTGCCATCTTTATCAGGTTTTGGTGTAAAGTTTCATAAAAAGATTATCCTCAATGTTGGGAAGTCTTCCTGCCACCCCACCACCCTGCCTGTGCTCAAGAATGCTTTCAGTAAGATTCATTCTGTTCTTTAGACTTAGCAGAATTTTAAAAACTGGATTTTATGCCTATGGTGTGTACTAACTCATGCATACTAACTGGTCTATTTAATGTTTCTAGTATAGACTTCATTTTACCTAAGTTTTCAGCTTTACTTGTATAAAATTGGGCTCAGCGATTTCTTTTAATTTCCTCTATACTTTAGTGCTACCTCTTATCATTTCTTATTTTGCCTGTTTGTGCTTCTTACCTTTTTCCTTGTTTAGATTAGCCAACAGCTTCAATGTTTTATTTTATTGCAAAATCAGCTTTTGAATTTATTCATTCTCCTTCCAATTTCAACTCCCTTGCCATGATCATTTCCCCCCACCATTCCTTGACTGCTGTCTGCTAGATCATGTTCCAGCCCCCTGTCCTCCTGAGTTCTCATATACGTGTATGTTCTTGTTTCATAGAAATCCTTGCTTTAAGTTTGGTTGTTCCTTTTTTTTATTTGGGCAAAATATTTGACCAGATTTTCAGGTCCTCCCGTGGCTCCTTTTAAATTATTCATCTTTGAAGGAGATGTTTTGGGGTTGTTTTTGTTTTTGTTTTTGTTTTTGTTTTCTCTAAACCAGTGATTTGCTGGAGGTTTATGTTGCGAGAACTCAGGGCCATGTCCCCTCAGGTTAGCCAGAATTCTCCTCCTGACCAGAGCCTTATATGTGAGTTCTTGATCTTTGATTTCTCCGCAGCCAAAGAATAAATAAAATGTGTGGGTTTCCACAGTTCAAGGTCAGGGCCTCAGGAAACAGCTAGAAGTAGCTGACTGGTTTCCGTGGCTTCTTGCACAGCCAGGCTCCAACCCCCGCCCCCCGCAAGTCTTGGAGCCCCCCCGCTAGTGTCCAGGGACACTTAGGTTGCATCTCAGACTGCACTCTTCACTCCTATGATGCATCACCTGAGACTCTGTGTGAGGCCTGAGGCCTCCTCATCCTCCCTCAGGATCCTCGTGTTTGCACCCCGGCCTGGTACCCTCCACTTTGGGCAGCACTTGCATTCACTTCATGGTTTCAGATTTCAGCAGTCACCTTGTTCCATCGGAAATCATATGTGTGCCTTTATTTCCCATTCTTCTTGCTTTGGGATAATTTCTGGGAAGAAAAAGAGAAAGTTCTGACTTACGTTACCGTGTTCACACTGGAAGTAACTTTTAGAATACCTTACACTCTATATTACATTATTCTCTTTACATTCAATTTTTAAAAAAATTATTGATAACTGCTTTTAATGAAAACTAATGAGTCACTATGCATAAATAGTTTAAACTCCACATCTATGTCCTTTAGTATTAGGTGTCTAGCCCAACACTTGACATGTAACCCCTCAATATATAGGTGTTGAATTAATGAGTGTGCATTATAAGGTACATTCAACAATTGCTCCAGTCCAGGGATTGAACGCTGACACAGCCTGTAAAAGTGCTGTTTGGACAGAATGGTATTTGCTAGGCAGGACGCGCACATGGCCGTTTGTTCTAGCTCTCCCTACGCTCTGTTTGCTGTTCTGCCTGGCTGCTTTACACACACACTTTATCTTCTTGACCTCTAAAGACATTTGACATTGGGACCTCTGCAAATATTTAATTAAATATGTCAGATCACATTATCTGGACATTCTAATTTTTTAAAAACTGTTATGACACACACACATACACATGCACATACACACACAATCTAGAGATTTGCAGTTAGAGTTGGTCTGGAGTGAGAATCAGAAGTGTGCTTAAGAGGTTGTTTAACCTGTCCACACCCCCGCGGGAAGACAGCACTTCATTAATTAGAGGCTTCCACCTTCTGAACCAAATATTGCCCCTTGCGTAGAATGCAGGAGGACTAAGCAGTACCAAGTGGTGCCCGAGGGCTGTCAGTATCTAATTACATCTTCTCATCTTTCTGGTATGATCCTGTCCAGAGATCCAAGAGCACAGGCAGAGAAGGAGGAACTCCATATGTTTCTGGAGTGACCCATGTTCTCATCTTTCTCTAGGAAGCTTAGCCCAGTGGCTTGGGCGATACTTGAGGGCATGAAGTTTTCCTTAAGGGTTTAGATCCTCTGTGAAATTTCCTTTGAAGTAGTTCCCAAGAGAAAATTTCCTGAAAGAGGGCAAAGTCTCCCGGCAGCCTTGGCCAATGAACTCATATTTACCCTATTCTAGGTGATTCCATCCCAGAAACCAGCGGTATAACCTGCCGACCAGGTGCATTCGGAGAGGTAGAAAGAAGAAAGGAGGGATGACCCAGGCTGGTTATCTGAATTAGGTGATCTGATTCTGTCACCTGGATCTTTGAATTCTCTGAGCTCTAACTACTGAAGCAAGATGCATGAAGATGAATCTCAATCCCCACTCCCTTGATTTTGATCCTACACGAGTCGTTTTCCATTCTCCTTCAGCAAGTATGAGACAAAGACAATCCACCGAGCCTGGAGTAAAGAAATGCACTAGGAAATTCCTCCTCAGGGCAGTCATAAAGGCCAATAGGCCTCTAGCCCTAGCTTTTCTTTTCTTGGGCATTGCTCACTGTTTTAGACCCTGAAGAGTAAAAATCCATAGAAATAAATGGAGAAATCCATGGAAAAAATGAAAGATTTTAAAAATCATCTGTTGCAATCTCCTCATTTTACAGAGCAGATAGTGGAGCTCCAGTGAAGAAATGTCCCCAGAAATTACCAAGCTTGTCAACTGCTCTTCCCAAAGTATTGCACTGCCTGACTTTACCAATCCCATCAACTTCCACAGTGCACATTTCATGTGCCAGACATGATTAGGGGTTGTGACACAGAGAAAGATAAGACAAGTTCCTGCTTTTAAGAATTTTAGGGTAGTGCAAAAGATAGAGAATTTCAATTTAATGTTTAAGTGTTATAAGCAATGCAAAATTTAGGAATATATTTTCTCTCTAGAATAATGTATTCTTTTAAAAAAATTTTTTTTATTTATTTCTTTAAAGAGAAAGAGAGAGTGTGAGTGAAGGGAGGGGCAAAGGGAGAGAGAGAATCTCAAGCAGACTCCACGCTGAGCACGGAGCCCGACGCGGGGCTTGATCCCATGACCCTGAGACCATGACCTGAGACGAATCAAGTGTCGGATGTTTAACCAACTGAGCCACCCATGTGCCCTAGAATAGTGTATTCTTAATCTTTTGATCACAAATAGACAAAGAGCATTCAGACAACTTTATTCTTATTGCCCTGCTCACCAATACACTGGTGAGAAATGCAATTACTGTACTGTCTGGGCTGCTGGTGGTGCTCTTCAGTAGTGCGAGCAATTCTGGGTCCCTGGATTCTTATGGCTCCCTGAAGCTCACAGCCATGTGTCTGCAAGGACAACTAGGTGAGTGCACAACTAGGAGCCAAGGGAAGGAATTCTGACTCTTTGGGCTGAGCCAAGGGTCTGTGGGGCTGTCCAAACACACCTAATGTTTGCCTTCTAGGAACATACAGGACAAAGATTTCCCAGTCTGTGTACAGAAACAAATTGAGGAAAAAAAAAAAAACCACGAGGATTTAAACCAAGACCTTTTAAACAGCAATTTGTCAGCCATTCTTTGTTTTGTCCTTCAAAACATGGCCTTTTTGGAAGCTCTCTCAGTATAGTCCATGTGCAATGTGTCCAGGCCATTTGTTTCCCCTAGGAAGGAAAACAATCTTCACCTGACACTGAAAGGAAAAATTAACCCTTCCCCCATTGGGGATTTTTACAAGCTTCCTCAAATAAGAGAGCAGTGCACATAACAGACTATCATCATAAGTGGGACACTTGAGCTCCACAACAACTGTCAAAATGATTTTTGACCTGGGTCCTAAAAAAAGAAAGATTCGGTGCCCCAGTGAATGGTAAGAAGACATACTTACTGGAGGAACAGGTATGAGAAAAGAAACAAAGATATAAAAGAGAATGGTATGTGGGGGACCATAAACCAACACCTTCATTTTAAAGTTGGGGAAAGTGAGACATTAATCATATTCAGGATATGTCCGAGAGCAGTGGCCAGTGAGGAGCAAGGTGGATGCGGAGCCCAGAACTTCTGACGTCCAGGCCTGTCATACTTCTCCATGGCATGCTGCGTCTGATTTCACACCCCTAAAATCTGAAGCATTGGGCCTTGGAGCGTTGGCCAACAAACAGGGGAGGAGGGCACTCATAAGCAGGTACCTACAATGGTTTTGTATTTTTTGCAATACTCTACCAGTGTCGAAAACCCTTGTTACAAAAAGCCAGCTTTTTGGGGGGGCGGGGGAGGGGGCAAGTTTGATCAGAGCAAGAGAAAGTGCTGAATTTCCAATATGCAAATGAAATTAAAGGCCACCCAGGGATGAAGAAGCCCTAAAGGAATGCTTTATTGACGGCTGCAAATTTACCCAAATAACAACTATTTTTAAAAAAATAAATAAATTGAGTTACAATCTCCTTTGTTCTTCCCCTTAGGAGTCACATGTTTTTCACCTTTAATTTCATATCATTGTCAGAGTGGTGCTCTGTGCATTATTTATGAGTGGAATATCAAATGAAGGTGGCTACACTAAGAAACTAGAATTAGATTAATCACAAAGTGTGTGGGTATTAGCCATTTGCCCTTAAAGTGCTTACTTTTGGTGGGTGTAAACAGGGAGAAGAATTTAATTTTCTTGGCTAGTATTAGCAGAAAATATATAAAATATTCTCTGTCTTTTCTACAGTTACCCCTATAGTGTTTGTGCAATAATAGCCTCCCCGAGGAAATCTAAAATACTGTGGGCTTCTGGGACATATATTGACATTAGGGAGATTGTATTTTTCAAGGACAGGAAATTAGGTGGTTTAGAACAGTTCTTCTAGGTTAGCAGTGTGGTCCTAACTTAACTGGGTGAGATTAGAAATTTCTAAACAAGCAACAGACTTATTAAGCCCCCTTGCATTGTGTCTAACTGTGCTAAAGCCATTTCCATGTAAATTTAAAATTTTAATCCAGTTAGGATCCAATAACTCCAGTGGTGACTGGGATCATGGCTTTGGGTCTCCCAAACCCCTTCCTTTATCAAAATGAGAGGTTGTGACATTTAATCAAGGACATTAGCTTTGTCCATGAAATTGAAAGAAGATCAACAAAAGATTAAATTCAGAATTCCTATGGGATTTAAGGGAAAACATAAAATGTCAACAGCTCTGACACATAGCTCCTCATCCCCTTTCCCCACATGTCTGTCACTCTCTGGAAAGTCTGGGCAAGCTCTACAGGACAAAGGAGTGTCAAGGAAGCAGACAGAATCACTGTTGTGAGGTATAAAGTTTGGAATCAAGCAAACTTGTATTTGACACTTGGCTTGACCCTCACAGGCCACGAGAGCTTGAAAATGCCTCAGTGTTATCATCTGTAAAATAGTGAGAGTATTGTCTACCTCCCAGTTTCCTTGAGAGGATTAAATAACACTTAAACCTCTGGAAACACAGCAACTGTCTAATTACAAGGTTTTCTTACAAAGCATAAGAACACAAAATAGCTCAAACTTTTGGAGTATTTCTATGGGCCGTGGCCATTCTGAGTGTCTTCCATGTAGTTACACAGTGACCCTCTGACCATCTACAACCAACCTGTGGCAGTGCCAAGGTTCCCAACCCACGTGACCCAACTCCTGAAAGTCAGCACTTAAACACGAAGCTCTGCAATGGGCTCCCCACTGAGTAGGTAACCAGGAACAATGACCTAGAACATTCCATGTCCCCATTTGCCCATTAAAGAATGCAAACTGAAGAAAAGCAAGCCTGTCCTAAAGCTCCTGAGCTTCTTGTATGCTTCCAGACATAACTGTCTGGGCATAAGGTGGCTAACGAAAATCCTCCACACCTCCCTGTAGGACCTGTTACAAACTGGAGGATACTTGTGGGATTCCAATAAGCATCTTTAAAAAGAGAGATAAACCTGAAGTCACTGTCTGTGTCTGAATAATTTCTAATCCAAACAGGAAGTGCTCATGACTAAATGAAAATGCAATGATAGTTAATAAGTGTTATTCCTCTCTCATTTGGAGCAAATGTGAAATCGGTCCAGTAAGACTAAAGCGTACAAGTAGAGGGTGAATAAACTCACGCAAATCTCTACCACTATCAAGATGACATTATGATCCTTTTGAATAAGATAAGGTGGGAGTTTAGGCTGACAGTCTTATCATCGAACTTTAAGATTCATCTTGAATTGGCTCATTTATCTACAGAGACATCAACAACCCTACCAAACCCTAAACCAGGGGCCAGCAAGCTCTCTCTGGAAAGGGCCTGATTGTAAGTATCTTGGGTATTGCAGGCCACATACTCTACATAGCAACTACTCCACCGTGCCGTGTAGAGCAAGAGCATCCATAGATGTGTAAACAAATGGATATGAATGTGTCTCAATAAAACTTTATTTACAAAAATGTGGGTGGTGGGCTAGACTTGACCCACAGGTCATAGTTTGTCAACCCCTGGTCCAAATCATCATCAGCTTTCACCTTTTTCAGATACTGTTCCTATTTCTTCATTATGAGTGTTTTCCGGTCCATTCTAAATGGATATGCCATTTCCTTGCTTAAAATACTTCCATGCATTCTCATTGCACTTAGATCAGAAGCTAAACTTCTTACCATGGCATCCAAAGCCCACATAACAGAAGCACCTCCCAATCTAGTGTCATCTCATGCCTTGTTCACGTCAGCTCAATGGCTTTCTTTCTGCTACTTTTCAATGTGCTAACTCAGGGCCTTTGCATATGCTGTTTCTTTCCCATCAAGGTCCTCTTCCCCACTTTCTGCTTCCCGGAGCTCCCAATCCAAATTAGGTCACTTCCATACCTCTCATAGCAATTTATACTCTTCATTCAAAGCACTTAAGAGTAAAATATGTATTTGTGTGAAGGTTTGTTTAATAGTCATCTCCTCTACCAGACTGAGGGCAGAAATCAGTCATGTTTGTTTTCCTTATTACATGCTCCTGACATACAGTGGGTAATCAACAGTTGCATGCTGACTGAACAAACACATTTTTTATTTCTTAGTGTTTAAATAACTTCATAAAATTCCATCATCTTTCTTCTTTTTTGGAAGAGCAAAAAAGTCAAGGACAATAGGATTTTTTCTATATTACACATGGAGAAACAACCAAGCTATGATCATACATGTCATCAGGAGATGTTTGATTCTAAGTCCAAGTATGCTTTCCCAGCTTAGTAATTTCCTAAGACACTTCGAAGTTCCACACTTTCATGTCTAAGGAATTACCATGCCATTTCCCCCTTGCTCTTGCTGATGTCTTTGGAAACCCTCCAGTCAATTTTCAATGACTACTGCCCTTTGTGTAGAGCAAAGCTTATTCTGGGAACACTTCTGATGTCATTACTATCTTTGTTTGGAGTATGGACCCAGCACAAGAGTTGCACATGTACTATGTGCTAATTTTAAAAAGTTTACAGAGCTGTGCTCCACTACAGATTTTCAGGAAGACATTTATGGTTCTAAGCACCTTCCCTGGAATCATTAGGCAACAAATTTGCTTGGAAATTTCTTTCACTGTGCCTCGGTGGAGATGAAATACGGTCACTTGCTGGGGAGAAAACAACAATAAAAGGAGAGTGAAATCTCCCTAAGTGCTCCCTAAAAAACAAGAAAATCTGATATGCAGCCTGTGCGCTGATACAATTATGAGGCTTCTAGCTCTGAGCTGTAACAGATGGGAGTTCTCTCTCTCTCTTTGGTGATAAGGTGAATGGTTTCCCCCAGGGATGTGTAGGGATAGCTGCTGAGTTGGCTGTGTTGGCGCCAAGCAGCTGGCTGTTGACAGGATTATAGGCAAAGATTGGCACCAGGCAGGGGGGCGGGGGACTGTCAATAATATGGGGGGTGGAGGGGTGGAAAGTAAGAGCACCCCCTCCCTTATCCATCCATAAAGCTGGGACTAGAGGTAACTCATTTTGAACAGGGAATGGAGCATCCAAAAGATGCAAAAGAAGGGCCTCTGTCCATTCATTTATTCATTCATTCAAGCAACCATTTCTTGAGTATCTGATACATGGCAGTTATTGTGCTGACTGTCGAGATATGAAATCATAGGAGAAATGGATTGTTTCTACCCTCAGGAGGCTCCAGGCTAAGTGACGGAGAAGAACCATGCAAAATAAGCTTGATAAAGTGTTATTGTGAGCAGGAAAGTCTTCATAGTGGCAGTGACAAGATAAATATCTGGAAAATCAGTAAGGGTTTCCATAAGGATGTAAGCATTGGGAGGAAAAAAGAAAGTATGATTTGGGCAGAGGACAAAGAGGACTGGTTTAGTCTTCTCTTTTCACCCTCCATTTGGACCCCTGCTAACATCATACTCATCTGCACGCAGTTCCCTTATAATGCATCACTGTTTCCAGCTTCTGGTCCTTTCTCATGATGCTCATTCTACCTGGATTTCCCTTCCCTCTCTCTTGAATACTCCTGAAACTACAGAGGACTGTTTGGAGTATGTTGGACAATTTGAGCCTTATCTTGAAGGCCCTGGGGAAATATTAAAGGATTTGAAGCAGAACAGGTACATGGTCAGATGTGCTTTCTAGAAAGTTCAATTTGTTGTTACAGAGAGTGCACAATTAGAAGACAGATGCAATCCTCCACCCAGAGTTGTTGAGTGCCCATACTAGAGCAGTGACAGCTGTCAGAGAGAAGAGCCTGAGTGAGGAAGATGTGAAGGAGATGAGGAAACATCATAGTACTTGATTGGCTATGAGAAGGTCTTTATGTCTTTTGGTTGGTCAGACAAATGGACCTAACATCATGGAGAGAAAGTGAAAAAGCAGAGCTTGGAACAAAAATTATTGATTCCCTTTGGGATGGTGATGTTGGCTTGGGATTCAGTGCACTTAGAGGTGCACATTTGACACCCAAATGGAAATATTAGGGGGTGGTATAAAGTAGATTTGGAACTCAAGAGACAGAGGCCAGGGCTTTTGTCAGTCAGGATGAACTAGGTTATGATGTAGTAAAAATGAAAATCTCAGTGATTTATGATAACAAAGTTTCATTTCTTCCACACTCTGCTATCTTTTGTAGGTCTACAGGGGTCCTTCACTCATGGTAGTCATTCATGGACCCAAGCCGGGGGAGTAGCCACCATTTCAAAAGTTGTTGGCTATTGAACCAGAGGAAAGAGAAAGTCTGGAAGGTTTTGCCCTGGCAGTTAAATGTTCAACCAGGAAGTGGCACGTGGCACTTCTACAAAGAACTAGTCAATGGTTGGGGAGGGGGGCAGTGGGGGTGGGTTGTGCCTGGGTGGCTCAGTCGGTTAAGCATCTGCCTTTGGTTCAGGTCATGATCCCAGCGTCCTGGGATTGAGCCCCATATGGGGCTCCCTGATTAGTAGGGAGTGTGCTTCTCCCTCTGCCCCTCCCCCTGCTCATGCTCTCATGCACTCTCTCCCTGTCACTCTCTCTCTCTTTCCCTCAAATAAATGAGTAAAATCTTTTAAAAAGCAAAAAAGAACCAACCTGCAGGGAACCAGGAGCGCATTCCTCCTGGAGGGAGGAAGAGCAGGAAGTAGTTGGCAATAGCAGTAATGGCTAACCCAGAGCCAGAAATGAAGATCTGAGGATGATCTGCATGTAGATGGCATAAAGCTGTAGCAGGGGATAATGCAGGAAAACCACACTGAGCTTGAAAAGAAGGGGGCTACATATGTTGTCCTAGGGAAGTACCTACATTTAGGATATTCTGTACACAGGCGAGAAAGCCACAAGTAGAGGATGAGAAGAAATGATCAAAAAAATACCAGGAAAGCCAGAGTAGCATTTCAAAAGACAAAGAAGAGAAAATTGCAACAAGGGAGTGAAAACCCAAGAAAGCATTTCAGTAGTAACTGACTGAATGTTCCTTTTAGGTGGTAGCTAGACTCTCCTGATATAGTGATGGAGACATAAAATTTTCTTTCCTTCTTTTTTTTTTCTTTTTTAATTTGATATATCAGAGTAATTGACTCCTGGAGCTGAGAAGGTCCCCAGAGGTCATCTGATTTCCCCTCCTACCAAATGCTGGAACCTGCACAATGACATGTTACAAAGCTCTATCTGCTATTAACCTGAGATCTTTCTCTTTGTATCTGGTATCCATGGCCCTAGTTCTGCCCTCCGAAATCCCAGGTAAAAGGAGGCTTTTCATTCTGTTCCCCTTTCAACCATACAATATCATTGAATTGTAGTTAGTGCTGGTGACCGATTTCCTGGGAACACTTAGTTCGTTTAAGAAGGAACTAGAGGGAGAGACCAAGACTGGTCAGAATTTAGGAGTTCTGATTTCCAGATGGAGGGTCAGTCATCCAAACCACACTATCTCTTTTGACTAAAGCATGGAAAATAGGAAGTGGGGCAAGAAGAGACAAGATAATATAATTTCTAAAAAAATGAAGATCAGTAATGTAGAAGAATGCATACTCCATTTGGTTTCTGTGTGTCCCTGGCAAGTCACTTAAACTCTCTGAGCAGTAATTTTTACATCAATGGAATGGTTGCCTGTTTAGTATACCTCACAGTGTTGTTGTGAGAAAAGACTGAGGCACTGTCTATAAGTTCAATACACGTCTTAAATACAAAAAATGGAAAAGAACAGAATAGAAAAGATGACAACATAACGTTCAGTAGGTACATAAGGTTCAGGCGTCAACTGCCCAGCCCAAGAAACAAGTTGAGCTCAAAGGCCAATAGTTGTGATTTAAAGAGACTCCTTTTGTGTCTATTGCCACAGTAATATTACACACTGACCACACAATTCCTAGATGCACAATGACAATCATTTATTTTAACACATGAAGCTAAAGATCTGATGGGGGCCTGGCTTAGGTTAAACTAAATTTGGCTTGACTCAGTCATGTGTCTTGAAGTCAGCAGGCAGGTCATCTGGGCACTGGCTGACCTAGGATGACCTCATATGACACAACTCTCCTCTCCCTGGGCTCTCATTCAGCAGGCTACCTTAGGCTTGTTCACAGGTGTTCACAGGCATCCAAGAGAAGGCCTCCTTGAAACTGAGGCACACATTAGCACACTTATCACTTTTTCTGCATTGTATTGGCCAGAGCAAATAATACAATGAAGCCCAAACCCAAGAAAGAGGAAAATTGACTTCACTTTTTAATGGCATGAACACAGGGTGGAGTGGTGCGTTTGGTCCATTTTTGTAATTTGTATATCACAATCTTTCTCTGGTTCGCCTGTAAGCAGGATGAGAAAGTTGTTCAAGTTGATAAGGGAAACTAGAGAAATAGAAGGGCCCTCAAGGGCAAAGCTAAGAGCCATATACAGGAATGGACTCGGGGGATGGGCACGTTCAGGCACAGAATTGGGGCCTAATTGAGGTACTCTCATGTCCAGAGGGAGGGTACCTAGACACATTTGCTCTGTAGATTTCAGAACTGGTGTTCGCCTTCTGCCATTTTTCTCCTTGAATGCAAATGTTTATAATCATCACCTTATTCCTACTTGCCATTGTATCTTTTGTGTGCATGACAGATAACTTGTCTTTTTATTTTATAGGCTTTGGATTATAAGAAGCTGCCTCCAGGCTTGATGTCAGTCAGAAGATTCGGACTTCCAGTTTAATGCCATGCTTAAGTGGGGCCTGTGGAGGTAGTGAGGGAGGTTGTGGGAGGATATGAACATTTGTGACCAGAAGACTGTGGCAGGTCAATTGCAAAACTGCCTGCAATTCCTCATCCCTCCCTGAATTCATGTCCTCTGCACTGTGACTGACTGTGTAGCTCTTTCAGTCAATAGGTGGAGAGTCTATGTCCCCACACTTTGAATCTGGACCGGTTTTTTGGTTTTGTTGTTGTTTTTGCTTGAGCCAACAGAATTCACAAAGGTGACGTTGGGTCATTTCTCAGCCTAGACTCCAAGAAGCTTTGGTCACTTCTACTCTCTCTTGGGATTCTTACCTATGCCATAGGAAAAGCCTCACTGGAAAGTGGGTAATGAGAGACATGTGGCCCAGTCACTGCCATCACTCCATATGACAGCCAGACATGTGAGAGGCCATCCTCATCTAGCCAGTCTACAGCTTACCAACCAGGTGACCAAAGATGCCTGAAAAAGCCCAGTCGATATGTGCAAAGCCTGGAGTAGATCAGCACCATCCAGCTGACATGGAAACCCATGCAGAAGAATAAGTGCCCAGTTGTTTAACTCCTGCGATGTGTGTGTGTGTGTGTGTGTGTGTGTGTGTGTGTGTGTGTGTTTCTCCACAATATCTAACTGATACACCTTGAGTTTATTCCCCATCATTTTGGGAAAACTTTTCCTTCTCAGTAAGAGAGCATCACATTTGCAGAGTAAGGAGACAAAAGAAAGAAAGAAAAAAATCTGGCCCTGTCAGCTCTGTTGTCTCTACACATATTAGCGCGTTATTTATGGCTGTCTCTTTTGAAATAGACCTAGGCATGCATCATTCCTCCAAGCCACCATTTTATACTCTGGCCCCCATCTCCGTCTCTCTGTCTCTGTCTCTCTCAATTACTGACAGCCCTTCTCCCATCAGTGTCTGGAGGTATGGCTAATACAGTGAGAAGGCAAATCAAAAACCAGTGACTTCAAGCTTTTGAATTAATAAAGCATAGTCATTCTGCCAGTTTCCTTCCTTTTGCTAGAGAGAGGAGAGTATGAGAAACTACTATCTGGAGAATTCTCTGGAACCAGAAGCCCTAAAACACCACACAAATGAGCTCTAGCATATCAAAACAAAGATTATTTTGCTGTTTGGGGTACTTGTTACTAATGAGAAAGCCAAGAAACTTTAAAGAGTCTGAAGCAATGGGCAGAAACAAATGTCCCTTATCTCCAATGTGGACAAGTTTGATATTTGGAGTATGGCTATTTGGATATAGAAGAAAACAAAGGTAATGACCACCTAAAAGAAGTTCCAAGATTGAAGGGGAGAGTCAAAGTTGCATAATTAAAGAGGCATGGGGTCGGTGGTCTGGGGTCAGAGTTACCAGCTTTGACTCTCCTTTGACAACACACCCTCTTTCCACCTCCATTGCTTGTATAATCTGATTACCTGACCTCAGTATCCTTATCATGAAATATATATACTTAATACACCTAGGACAGAAATGTCTTGTTGGTTAAATAAAGCAACACGTGTGAAACGTCATAACAAACCAGGGTTTCCTTTTTGCCTTAATTATCTGAGGTAGCCAGTCTCTGGGATTCAGAGATTCATATTATCTATATAATTTCAAAATAATGTTTCATTTTGTTTGAATCAAAATAAGCCCCGAAATCACTGGAGAAACCTGACATGATTTGTGTCCCATTTTCATCAATAACCTTGTGTTTAAGATCTCTGCTTGGCAATTAGGAGTAGAAGAATAAAACGCTCTTGTTTTCCAGGAAACAAATCATAGAAGAGCCAAGACAGGAGGTTATTAAATGGTCACTTTGTTGTTACAAACCATACTTGTTACAGGAATCCACAGGAGGAGGAAACCAGAGCCCAGCAGATCAGTGAGGAAGGTTGTGGGGTTTGGGTTTAGAGCTCACTCCCGAAGGATGAAAGGGGGAGGAGGAGAGTAGACACTAGGTAGACAACGATATGACCATGTGCAAGACATGGTGCTAGATGGTATATTTGTATACAATGCCTCTAGTACTCACAACAACCTGAGAAGACATAGTATGACCTTTGTTTTAAAGACACAAAAGCATGGGTTCAAAGAGGTAAGATATTTACCCAAAGTCACACAGTAAATGGTCATCCTAGATAGAAAACCCAATCTCTTTGACTCCAGAGATCATGTTCTTTCCACTGAACCCTACCCCCTGCCTGGGGGCAAGAATGAACATGCTGCGTTGTGAGATGACACATCCAAAAGCAGAGAGAATATATGTTGAGGAGCCCAGGAGGTAATGCTGGACAGGGAGGGTAAAGTCTTCATAGAGTGATCTGGAAAGAGCCAGAACATCTCAGAATGATTCCTTTGGCATAAGCGGCTGTTGGTGATTTTTCTCAACCTGGCACTGGACATAGAGACAGTCAAACCTCCATTTTTCTAGGGGAAGCCCTTGTTTTGCCACTCTCCAAATTTCCTTTGGGTGGGGGAACATTGTTAAAAAGCTTTTCATATAAGAGAGTTTGGCCCCCCAGTTTTTCTCCTTATAGCACAGCCGACATGGTTCTGAAGTATCCCCGGGCTCACCAGCTGACCTAACGCAGACACAATTCCCTCGTTTCTCTTAGTCTTCCTTGCCTGGACTCCTAGAGACGAGCAAAAAGGAAGGCAAACGGGGAAAGAGGTTTCTCGTTCATTCTGTCAGACACTGTTTTAAAACTTCTTTCCACTTTATTCTTATGAAGTATAGGCATGCAGCTCCCTCTCATGAATATTTGAATGATCTTCTCTTGCTCTGTTATTTCTGGAGTCTCAACTGCAATGGGGAGCAGAATTTGACCTGCCCAGGCTAATACTCCTGGGAGCCCCTGTCGTAACGTGTATGTGGAATGGAGGGCCTACAAATACTACTGGGACTTGGGGTCCTTCATTCTCAGCCCTGAGGAGCCCACCTGACGCTGATTCCAGAAGAAACAACTCCATAGAAGAGGGAGAGAGGAATGAAGGAGTCCTGCAAGAAATATGCCTGTTCCAACTTTTCTAATACTTCTTTATCAGAGGAAGAACCAGAAGTAGAGGAAGTGGGATTTAAAACCCTAAGTTAAGGGGTTATGGCTTCTTTATTTTCCGTGAAAGAATCAGACTGGTATAGTGCCATTAGGTTTCTTCATGCTTATAATTTGATTATCTGGCACCCTGTCATTCTCAACCCATTATCTTAGCATCTTCTTTATAGCTCTTATCACTACATGACATTTCATTTTCTATTTATTTGTTTATCCACTGTATGGATGCCCCATTAAAATATATGTCTGATGATGGCAGGGACTTTACTTATCTTGTTTACTCTTAAATTCCGTGTAACAGAGCATAATACCAAGCAGGTGCTCAATTAATATTTGTTGAGGGAAAAAAGCTTATCATTGTTTTAATTATTTAATATACATTATGGGCTGACCACTGTGGTTAGGCCCTGTGTTAGAAATTAAACAGAGCTCATATTCCTGTGTGAGACACTGACACATGGTTAGATATAAGCTAAAAGGTACAATAGTAGAAAAACGCATAGGAACCATGAGAGTACGGAGATGAGGTACCTAACCAGAGAAACAAACTGACCCAAACCTTAAAGAATGAGTAGGATGTTGATTGCACTAAAAATCAATTGACCTGTCTGCATTCCTCCCTTCCTCAGAGGGACCGAAGGCCCTAGGGACAAGTGAGGTAGCAGCCCAAGATATGAGATCAAAAACACATATTTTTAGACAGTAGCAATCCAAGAAGAGAAAAAAGGTGCTTTATGGGCTACAATAGAAACCTTCCAATAGCAGGTATCAAAGGCAGGATGGGAACATAGGAATCAGATTGATAAGTGCAAGAACAAGATAGAGTGGTAGGGATAAGTAAAAAGAGGCAGGGATATTTGGTAACTTTGTCGAACAGGTATTCATGTTAGGGTTTGCTTGGACAGGCTGTCTGGAGGTTAGGACTAGTCCAACAAGAACATCAGAGTCAGAAAAGACTTACCTAGAGTCTTGGGGCCCTCTGCCATGTGGGCTGCAAAAATATGTGTTTTTGATCTCCTCATAACTCTTATGTGGGCTGGACCCTATTTCCACCCCAACACAGTTTGCTTCTTTCATCCAATATGGGTATAGGAGGTAACGTGAGGGACGATGAGAGAGAAGAGAAGAAACAGAGAAAGGAAGAAGAGTGTAAAAGATGTGAAGGAGAGAGGAAGAACAATTTTTATAAAGCAAACAAAGAGAAGGAAACAGAAAGTTGAAAAATAAAAGAAGAGGGAAAGGAACTTTCCAGGCCTTATTAGGTTTTAGTGCTAGTGGCTATTTAAGTGGTCCCTTTGGAGGGGTAGACACGTTGAGCGTTTCACTTTTGGTTTGTTTATATTTATAAACCATAAAGTCAAGTTCAGATTTCTGCCAGAAAAGCACCTTTTAGAAGGCTATGAGATCTTATCTTTCATTTTCTATAGATCAGTTTTGCAGCCTCTTGAAGTATTTATAGTTTTAATACATAACCATAAATGCCCCCTAAACAAGGAATATTGCACCTTTCGATTACTATTATTGCTTTATTGCTCATCACACCCATAAATTAGCAACATCCTCCAGCATTGCTGAAAGAGCACTGAATTAGGTTACAACACGAGTACACAAGAACTTATTAAAGCTTTGCTATTTCTTAAAAGTCTTTATAGTTTTCTAGTGTACCCCATAAGTGTTTCAATTAAAGAACTACTTGCCTGCTGCATAATAGCCCTCCTGTTCAAGATAGGATAGCAGTATCTGGAAAGAAAAGCAAGATTAAAAGAAGGAAAATTGGAATATAAAACATTAAAAAATGAAATTGCTATAAAGAAGCAATCAGTGTTTAAATAATGCATATTAAAGGCATTTAAATTGTCTAACTCTTTATTTGATGCAAGCTGATGTACATACGTACATATCTAAATCACATACGTAGCGAAGTTCATGGCTAGGTCTGTATTTACATATTTTATTCTCCCAGTGAGTTTTTAGTGCCATCTTTGACATCTTTTACTTTTTCAATAATTGGTCATGTGGAAACGAACTCCATTAAAATAACAAAAATGGTATGAAAAATTCATTTGGAAAACAAAATAAGTAGATATTGATGTAGACATAAGCTTGATGCCTAAGAGATGAAGATGAGAATGAGGGTGATACTGTAGCACCTTGGACATAAATACCACATAGAATATCATTAGGATTACAAATCAAATACAACTTAGTTCAACAAAATTATTGGGAGCCAGAAGACTTACATTAGGCAGGGCTCTACTAGTAAACTTTATAAATAATTTTACCCTTTTTCTGGGGTTCCTTGGGCACCAATGGGTTGATAAAATTAGATAATGTGAGAGATATTCATTTAAAATACGTACTGAGTAACTGCTAGGCATGTGGAAAATTTTTTTAACTCTATTTCTTACCCTCAAGAAGCATACAGTTTATTTTAGGTAAGGAAAGCATACATTGGGTGTTTAAAGTGCAAATAATATTGCTTCTAGCTGCTACGTGGAAAGTCACAAAAGACTGTTACTCCTACCTTATCAAAGAGAATTAGCCAAATGTGCTACAAAAACATATAGTATGTGTGTGTTTAAACACACAATAAAGCTGAGAATGTAAAGAAAGCTAAGCTAAACTCCAGAAAGTGATGACACCTTCCTAAAGGAGAAGAGAACCACAATAGCTCCTGTTCCTAGTTAATTGTGGACAAGAGACTGTTACTCTCATATTAATGAGAAGAAGCCAAATAAGCTATAAAATTTATCTTTTTTTCAAGACCATCAGAGATATGAAAGTGTGAAGAAATCTAAATTTCAGAAAGTGAAAATCTCTTCCTAGGAGAGAAGAAATTTTTGGCCATGCTATGGGATGAGGAAAAATACATAGGAAACTGGGGAAAAGGGGGATACCAACCAATCTTTCAATTCTTCCTGTTGAGCCTCTATTGAGTATAAGGGGAATTATGCCAAAGGATGAGGGCAGAACCAGAAAACAGAGAGATTCTCCCTTTAGTCATGCAAGGCCATCATTCAGGAATACAGTAGCAACTTTCAGAAGACTGTGGATGGGAAAGGAAATCTGATAAAAACTCATACAAAGTATTCTGACCCCATACCATACATAAGACAGCTGCCTTTCAAAAGCTAGTGGCAGGGCAGCCGAGTGGAAATAGATTTTCTGAGGTTTTGAGATCTTAAGGTGGTACTGGTGAGCAAAGAGAACTCTCTAGCGACCAAAAAAAAAGCTAACATTTTTCCTGAAAACAGGGACAGATTTCTCATGGTTCAGAATGCTAGCAGCTGAACTGCAAAGCATAAAATATATACAAAGTTTCTTGAGGGCTCAGATCCTAGCCTTGCTAGAAGTAAAGTCCTGGTTTACTCCTCAAAATATTTGAAGTCAGTGATAAACTGAATTTAAGTTGCAACAAAAGCCAAACCAAGCTCAACTAGAGATTAAATTGATGTAATCCACATAGTCTGACTGAATAGATATGTCCAATTTGGGGCATAATATTATTTATTTCAGTATTTACTGATCTTCTAGAGACAATTCAAGCATGCTCCCAAAAATATGCATAGAGAGGCAAGAAAATGAAATTCCTTGGTCAAGAGAGAAACACTCAAGATGACCTAGATATTGGGATTATCATAAAGGGACTTTAAAATAACTATAACAAATATATTAATGGGTCTAGGATACATGTTAGACACATACTCAAATAGATGGAGAGTTTCACCAAAGAGACGAACCGTATGAAAAGAACCAAATGAATCTACAGAGGTTTCCTCTCTGGTATTCAGCTGAATAATGGTGAGAACATGCATGTGAAGATACTACCTGAAACTAGAATCACCTGAAGGGAGCAGAGGCAACAATCTCTGGAGCTTGCACAGAGCTAGGAACAGTTAGTATTCCTACAATCCAAAGAAAAAAAAACTCACATATTGTGGAATACCAGTAGAATACTTGGACAGGTATTACTTCAAGAGTGGGGAAAAATTAGCCTTAAACGAAAGGTTGCTTTGGTCTCAACTAGCAAAATTTATAAATAACCAAACAATTTCCAAGTGACTTAACCGCATCCAGGGAAAAAAAGCATAAGAATATTTATAAGATTTCAGTAAAGTATTCAAAAAGTAAAATGCACAACTAGAATTCCAATTCAAAAAGAACCAGTCATACAAATTAAAAAAAGAAAAGAACTTTCTCAATCTGATAAAAACATCTCTGAAAAAAACCTGTAGCTAATATAATACATAATTGTGAAAGACTAAATACTTCCTTTTAATATTAAGAATGAGACAAATGTATCTATATTCATCATTACTTTTCAATATTGCACTAGAGTTCCAGTCAATGCAATAAGACAAGAAAAAGAAATAAAAGACATATAGATCAAAAAAGAAGAAACTATTATTATCCTCAGTCATCCATGTAAAAATCCTATGGAAGCCAAAAAAAGTTACTAGAACCAATAAGTTATAGTATATGAAGTCAATATAGGAAAATACTTAAAGTGAATATTACAAATACTACAAAAAAGACGTATAAAATTTGTTACACTGGAAACTATAAAATGTTGAAATCAATTAAATATTGAAATAAATTGATATATCATGTTCATGGATAAGGAGAGTCAATATTTTTAAGATGCCAACGGTCCCAAATTAATTTGTAGATACAGTGCAATTCCAATCAGCAGCAGGCTTTCTTTTTCTTTGCTAGAAATTAAAAATATAGATTCTGAAAATTATATGGAAATGTAATAGACCTAGAGTAGCAAAACAACTTTATAAAATAACAAAAATAACTTTTGAAATAATAAGGAAAATCTGACCCAATACTTATTGTAAAGATAAGTAATTAATCCTGCATGGCTTTACAAAAACACATGTACATATTCACCAATGAAACAGAACAGAAAACTGAATGCTGGATCTACATATATGTAGTCAACTGATTTTCAACAAAACTGGCAAGGCAGTTCTATGGGGGAACATCTTTTCAAATGCAATGTTGCAATAACTGGATTGCCATTTACAATTAACCTCAATCTTTTTCTCCCACAATATATAATGAGGAAATCAAAAAGAAAAAGATGATAAACTAAATGCAAAAGTTAAAAATGTAAATCTTCTAGAAAAAAAATCAGTAGAAAGCCTTAGTAAACTTGGATTGGGCAAATATTTCTTAAGCTTCAAGAAGCACAAACCATAAAGGAATACTTCTATAAATTGGAATTCATCATTTAAAGTTGATCTTCGGGGGGGCGGAGCAAGAGAGCGGAGGAGTAGGAGACCTGGATTTCGTCTGGTCTCAGGAATTCAGCTGGATAGGGATCAAACCATTCTGAACACCTACGAACTCAACAGGAGATCGAAGAAAAGAATAGCAACAACTCTCTGAACAGAAAAGCGACCACTTACTGGAAGGTAGGACGTGCGGAGAAGTGAATCCGAGGCGATATTCGGGAGGATAGACGGCGGGGGAGGGGTCCTCCATCGGTCGCTTCTGGCAAGTGATACAGCTGCAGAGCACAAAATCCGAACTTTTACAAGTCAGCTCCACTGAGGGACGTCGCTCCAGTGGCTAAGCTAGGGGTGGAACCCTCGCAGGACAGTGAGGTCTCAGGACCCTCGGGGTCACAGAAAGACCGGGGGTGCCTGAGTGTGGCAGAGCTCCCAGCTATGGGAGCGGGGAAGCCGGCTGCGGAGACGGAGCCGAGGCGCGGGCTCTCAGCTCGGGGTTGCCACAAACTGTGATCCGCGGCCCAGTCGGGCCACTGCTCCTCCAGCAGGGACCCAACAAGCGGCAGAGCTGGGGAGACTCCCCTTCCTCCCCCGGGAGGAGCGGTGTGGGAGCGCACTGCAGGGATCTGCTGGGTTTGGAGACTCCACACGGGGTCGGGTGCCAGAGATAGAAACACTCGGTCACAGGCCAGGTGAGCACGGAGTGCGGCCGGAGACCGGGGACATGGAAGTGACTGACTGCTTTTCTCTGGGGGCGCACTGAGGAGTGGGGCCCCTAGTTCTCGGCTCCTCTGGGCGGAGATTGGGAGGCCGCCATTTTCACTCTGTCCTCCAAAGCTCTACCGAAAGCTTGCAGGGAACAAAAGCTCCCAAGAGCAAACCCAAGCAGATTACTTCTCCCAGACCAACAAGGGCGGGGCAATTCCGCCTCTGGCAAAGACTTTTGGGAACCACAGCAACAGTCCCCTCCCCCAGAAGATCGGCAAGAATAGCCAGCCAAGACCAAGTTTACCAATCAATGAGAACAGGAGAACTCCAGCTCTAGGGGAATACTGCACATAGAATTCATGGCTTTTTTACCATGACTCTTTAGTCTTTCCAAAGTTAATTTTTTTTTAACTGTCTTTTTCTTTTTTGAATTTTTCTTTTTCCTTTTTTCAACAAACATCTTATCAATCCCTTTTTAAAAAAAATTTTTTATTTTTCATTTCTAGAGTCATATTCCATCCTTCATAGTAGTTACCCTTATTTTTGGCATATATATATATATATATATATATATATATATAAAGTAGTTCTCTCTTTAAAATTTTGAGATACAGCTTCTAACAAATCAAAATATAACCTAAATCTCTAGTGTCTGGCTCTGTTCTAGTCTCCTGCCTGATCACATTCTCGCCCCGTTTTTTTTCTTTCTTTCTTTTTTTTTAAATCCTCTTCTTTCTTTTTTCAAACAACTTCTTATCAGTTCCTTTTAAAATTTTTTTGTAATTTTCATCTTTACAGTCATATTCCATCCCTTCATCGTATCAACCCTTATTTTGTACATATATAAGTCTTTCATTCTTTAAAATTTGGGGGGCACTTTCTTTTTTTTAATTTTTTTATTGTTATGTTAATCACCATACATTACATCATTAGTTTTTGATGTAGTGTTCCATGAATCCTTGTTTGTGCATAATACCCAGTGCTCCATGCAGAATATGCCCTCTTTAATACCCATCACCAGGCTAACCCATCCCCCCAACCTCCTCCCCTCTAGAACCCACAGTTGTTTTTCAGAGTCCATCATCTCTCATGGTTCGTCTCCCCCTCCGACTTACTCCCCT
Source organism: Eumetopias jubatus (assembly GCF_037043125.1). Lineage (NCBI taxonomy): Eukaryota > Metazoa > Chordata > Mammalia > Carnivora > Otariidae > Eumetopias > Eumetopias jubatus. The sequence goes on from NW_028274818.1 coordinate 34,689,549, forward strand.
TCATTCTTGCCCTCCTGCTATCTTCTTCTTTTTCTGTTTTCTTAACATGTGTTGCATTATTTGTTTCAGAAGTACAGATCTGTGATTCAACAGACTTACACAATTCACAGCGCTCACCATAGCACATACCTTCCCCAATGTCTATCACCCAGCCACCCCATCCCTCCCACCCCCCCACCACTCCAGCAACACGCATTTTGTTTCCTGAGATTAAGAATTCCTCATATCAGTGAGGTCATATGATACATGTCTTTCTCTGGTTGACTTTTTTCACTCAGCATAACACCCTCCAGTTCCATCCACATTGTTGCAAATGGCAAGATCTCATTCTTTTGATGGCTGCATAATATTCCATTGTGTATATATACCACGTCTTCTTCATCCATTCATCTGTCGATGGACATCTTGGCTCTTCCCACAGTTTGGCTATTGTGGACATTGCTGCTATAAACATTGGGGTGCACGTAGCCCTTCAGATCCCTACATTTGTATCTTTGTGGTAAATACCCAGGAGTGCCATTGCTGGATCATATGGTAGCTCTATTTTCAACTACTTGAGGAACCTCCATACTGTTTTCCAGAGGGGTTGCACCAGCTTGCATTCCCACCAACAGTGCAGGAGGGTTCCCCTTTCTCTGCATCACCGCCAACATCTGTCGTTTCCTGACTTGTTAATTTTAGCCATTCTGACTGGTGTGAGCTGGTATCTCATTGAGGTTTTGATTTGGATTTCCCTGATGCCGAGCGATGTTGAGCACTTTTTCATGTGTCTGTTGGCCATTTCGATGGCTTCTTTGGAAAAACGTCTGTTCATGTCTTCTGCCCATTTCCTGATTGGATTATTTGTTCTTTGGGTGTTGAGTTTGATAAGTTCTTTATAGATTTTGGATACTAGCCCTTTATCTGATATGTCATTTGCAATTATTTTCTCCCATTCTGTCGGTTGTCTTTTGGTTTTGTGGACTGTTTCTTTTGCTGTGCAAAAGCTTTTTATCTTGATGAAATCCCAATAGTTCATTTTTGCCCTTGCTTCCCTTGCCTTTGGCGATGTTTCTAGGAAGAAGTTGCTGCGGCTGAGGTCGAAGAGGTTGCTGGGAGGCACTTTCTTCTAACAGACCAAAATACACCCAAAATCTAGTGTGTGGCTCTGATCTATGCACCAGCCTAATCATATTTGATCATATTCTGGTTTTTTTGTTTTGTTCTGTTTTTGTTTGTTTTTATCTTTATCTTCTTTTTTTTTCTCTTTCTTTTTTCTTTCTTTCCCGTTCTTTTCCCCTGGTTTCAGGGCTTTTCTAATTTCTTTAGAGTATATTTTCTGGGGAAGTTGTTACCCTGTTAGCATTTTGTTCTCTCATTCACCTATTCTCCTCTGGACAAAATGACAAGATGGAAAAAGTCACCTCAACAAAAAGAGCAAGAGGTTGTACCATCTGCCAGGGACCTACTCAATACGGACATTGCTATGATGTTGGACCTGGAGTTCAGAATCATGATTTTAAAGATACTAGCTGGGCTTGAAAAAAGCATAAAAGTTATTAGAAAAACCCTTTCTGGAGAAATAAAAGAACTAAAAACTAACCAAGTGGAAATTAAAAAGGCTATTAATGAGGTGTAATCAAAAATGGGGGCACTAACTGCTAGGATAAATGAGGCAGAAGAGAGAATCAGCAATATAGAAGACCAAATGATGGAAAATAAAGAAGCTGAGAAAAAGAAAGATAAACAAGTACTGGATCACGGGGGCAGAATTCGAGAGAGAAGCGATACCATAAGATGAAACAACATTAGAATAATTGGAATCCCAGAAGAAGAAGAAAGAGAGAGAGGGGCAGAAGGTATATTGGAGCAAATTATAACAGAGAACTTCCCTAATGTGGGGAAGGAAACAGGCGTCAAAATCCAAGAGGCACAGAGAACCCCTCTCAAAATCAATAAAAGTAGGTCAACACCCCAACATCTAATAGTAAAACTTATGAGTCTCAGAGACAAAGAGAAAATCCTGAAAGCAGCTTGGGAGAAGAGATATGTAACCTATAATGGCAGAAACATTAGATTGGCAACAGACCTATCCACAGAGACCTGGCAGGCCAGAAAGGACTGGCATGATATCTTCAGAGCACTAAATGAGAAAACTATGCAGCCAAGAATACTATATCCAGCTAGGCTGTCATTGAAAATTGAAGGAGAGATAAAAAGCTTCCAAGACAAACAAAAACTAAAGGAATTTGCAAACACGAAACCAGCCCTCCAAGAAATATTGAAAGTGGTCCTCTAAGCAAAGAGAGAGCCTAAAAGCAGCAGAGACCAGAAAGGAACACAGACAATATACAGTAACAGTCACCTTACAGGCAATACAATGGCACTAAATTCTTATCTTTCAATAGTTACCCTGAATGTAAATGAGCTAAATGCCCCAATCAAAAGACACAGGCTATCAGACTGGATTAAAAAACAAGACCCATCGATATGCTGTCTGCAAGAGACTCATTTTAGACCCAAAGACACCCCCAGATTGAAAATGAGGGGGTGGAAAACCATTTACCATGCTAATGAACACCAAAAGAAAGCTGGGGTGGCAATCCTTATATCAGACAAATTAGATTTTAAACCAAAGACTGTAATAAGAGATGAGGAAGGACTCTATATCCTACTTAAAGGGTCTATCCAACAAGAAGATCTAACAGTTGTAAATATCTATGCCCCTAACATGGGAGCAGCCAGTTATATAAGGCAATTCATAACAAAAGCAAAGAAACACATTGACAACAATACAATAATAGTGGGGGACTTTAACACCCCCCCTCACTGAAATGGACAAACCATCTAAGCAAAAGATCAACAAGGAAATAAAGACTTTAAATGACACACTAGACTAAATGGACTTCACAGATATATTCAGAACATTCCATCCCAAAGCAACAGAATACACATTCTTCTCTAGTGCCCATGGAACATTCTCCAGAATAGATCACATCCTAGGTCACAAGTCAGTTCTCAACCAGGAGATATCCCAAAAGATTGGGATATTTCCCTGCATATTTTCAGACCACAATGCTTTGAAACTAGAATTCAATCACAAGACAAAAGTCGGAAAGAACTCAAATACATGGAGGCTAAAGAGCATCCTACTAAAGAATGAATGGATCAACCAGGAAATTAAAGAAGAATTAAAAAAAATTCATGGAAACAAATGAAAATGAAAACACAACTGTTCGAAATCTTTGGGATGCAGCAAAGGCAGTCCTAAGAGGAAAGTATATAGCAATACAAGCCTTTCTCAAGAAACAAGAAAGGTCTCAAATACACAACCTAACCCTACACCTAAAGGAGCTAGAGAAAAAACAGCAAATAAAGCCTAAACCCAGCAAGAGAAGAGAAATAATAAAGATCAGAGCAGAAATCAATGAAATAGAAACCAAAAGAACAGTAGAACAGATGAACGAAACTAGGAGCTGGTTCTTTGAAAGAATTAACACGATTGATAAACCCCTGGCCAGCCTTATCAAAAAGAAAAGAGAAATGACTCAAATCAACAAAATCATGAATGAAAGAGGAGAGATCACAACCAACACCAGAGAAATACAAACAAATATAAGAAGCTATATGCCAGCAAATTAGATAACCTGGAAGAAATGGATGCATTCTTAGAGATGTATCAACTACCAAAACTGAACCAGGAAGAAATAGAAAACCTGAATAGACCTATAACCACTAAGGAAATTGAAGCAGTCATCAAAAATCTCCCAAGAAACAAAAGCCCAGGGCCAGATGGCTTCCCAGGGGAATTCTACCAAACATTTAAAGAAGAATTAATACCTATTCTCCCGAAACTGTTCCAAAAAATAGAAATGGAAGGAAAACTTCCAAACTCATTTTATGAGGCCACCATTACCTTGATCCCCAAAGCAGACAAAGACACCATAAAAAAGGAGAATTACAGACCAATATCCTTGATGAACATGGATGCAAAAATTCTCGCCAAAATACAAGCCAATAGGATCCAACAGTACATTAAAAGGCTTATTCACCATGACCAAGTGGGATTTATCCCTGGGCTGCAAGCTTGGTTCAACATCCGCAAATCAGTCAACGTGATACAATACATTAACAAAAGAAAGAACAAGAATCATATGATCCTCTCAATAGATGCAGAAAAAGCATTTGACAAAGTACAGCATCCTTTCATGATCAAAACTCTTCAGAGTATAGGGATAGAGGGTACATACCTCAATATCATAAAAGCCATCTACGAAAAACCCACAGCGAATATCATTCTCAATGCAAAAAACTGAGAGCTTTCCGGCTGGGGTCAGGAACACGACAGGGATGTCCATTATCACCACTGCTATTCAACATAGTATTAGAAGTCCTAGCCACAGCAATCAGACAACAAAAAGAAATCAAAGGCATCCAAATTGGCAAAGAAGAAGTCAAACTTTCACTGTTTGCAGATGATATGAAACTTTATGTGGAAAGCCCAAAAGACCACCCCAAAACTGCTAGAACTCAGACAGAAATTCAGTAAAGTGGCAGGATATAAAATCAATGCACAGAAATCAGTGGCATTCCTATACACCAACAACAAGACAGAAGAGAGAGAAATTAAGGAGTCGATCCCATTTACAATTGCACCCAAAACCATAAGATACCTAGGAATAAATCTAACCAAAGAGACAAAGGATCTGTACTCAGAAAACTATAAAATACTCATGAAAGAAATTGAGGAAGACACAAAGAAATGGAAAAACGTTCCATGCTCATGGATTGGAAGAACAAACATTGGGTGAAGATGTCAATGCTACCTAGAGCAATCTACACGTTCAATGCAATCCCCATCGAAATACCATGCACTTTTTCCAGCGAAATGGAACAAATAATCCTAAAATTTGCATGGAACCAGAAAAGACCCCGAATAGCCAGAGGAATGTTGAAAAAGAAAAGCAAAGCTGGCGGCATCACAATTCCGGACTTCCAGCTCTATTACAAAGCTGTCATCATCAAGACAGTATGGCACTGGCACAAAAACAGGCACATAGATCAATGGAATAGAATAGAAAGCCCAGAAATTGACCCTCAACTCTATGGTCAACAAATCTTCGACAAAGCAAGAAAGAATGTCCAATGGCAAAAAGACAGTCTCTTCAACAAATGGTGTTGGGAAAATTGGACAGCCACATGCAGAAGAATGAAACTGGACCATTTCCTTACACCACACACAAAAATAGACTCCAAATGGTTGAAAGACCTAAACGCGAGACAGGAGTCCATCAAAATCCTAAAGGAGAACACAGGTAGCAACCTCTTCGACCTCAGCCGCAGCAACTTCTTCCTAGAAACATGCCAAAGGCAAGGGAAGCAAGGGCAAAAATGAACTATTGGGATTTCATCAAGATAAAAAGCTTTTGCTCAGCAAAAGAAACAGTCCACAAGACCAAAAGACAACCAACAGAATGGGAGAAGATATTTGCAAATGACATATCAGATAAAGTGCTAGTATCCAAGATCTATAAAGAACTTATCAAACTCAACACCCAAAGAACAAATGATCCAATCCCAGGAAATGGGCAGAAGACATGAACAGACGTTTTTCCAAAGAAGACATCCAAATGGCCAACAGATACATGAAAAAGTGCTCAACATCGCTCGGCATCAGGGAAATCCAAATCAAAACCTCAATGAGATACCAGCTCACACCAGTCAGAATGGCTAAAATTAACAAGTCAGGAAACGACAGATGTTGGCGGTGATGCAGAGAAAGGGGAACCCTCCTGCACTGTTGGTGGGAATGCAAGCTGGTGCAACCCCTCTGGAAAACAGTATGGAGGTTCCTCAAACAGTTGAAAATAGAACTACCATACGATCCAGCAATTGCACTACTGGGTATTTACCCCAATGATACAAATGTAGGGATCCGAAGGGGTACATGCCCCCCAATGTTTATAGCAGCAATGTCCACAATAGCCAAGCTGTGGGAAGAGCCAAGATGCCCATCGACAGATGAATGGATGAAGAAGACGTGGTATATATACACAATGGAATGTTATGCAGCCATCAAAAGGAATGAGATCTTGCCATTTGCAATGACGTCGATGGAACTGGAGGGTGTTATGCTGAGTGAAATAAGTCAATCAGAGAAAGACATATATCATATGACCTCACTGATATGAGGAATTCTTAATCTCAGGAAACAAAGTGAGGGTTGCTGGAGTGGGGGTGGGGCGGGAGGGATGGGGTGGGTGGGTGATAGCCATTGGGGAGGGTATGTGCTATGGTGAGTGCTGTGAATTGCGCAAGACTGTTGAATCACAGATCTGTACCTCTGAAACAAATAATGCAATATACGCTAAGAAAAAAAAAAGAAAGAGAAGAAGATAGCAGGAGGGGAAGGATGAAGGGGGGGAAATTGGAGGGGGAGACGAATCATTAGAGATGATGGATTCTGAAAAACAAACTGAGGGTTCTAGAGGGGAGGGGTGTGGGAGGATGGGTTAGCCTGGTGATGGGTATTAAAAAGGGCACGTTCTGCGTGGAGCACTGGGTGTTATGCACAAACAATGAATCGTGGAACACTACATCAAAAACTAATGATGTAATGTATGGTGATTAACATAACAATAAAAAAATTTAAAGGAAAAAAAATAAAGTTGCTCTTCAAAACACTATTACTAACTTTAAAGGCATGCCCCAGTCTTGAAAGAAAACATTTTCAAAATATATATCTGATAAAGGATCTATGTCTACAACATATTAAGAATTTTTACAACTTGGGGCCCCTGCGTGGCCCAGTCGTTAAGCATCTGCCTTCGGCTCACGTCATGATCCCAGGTTCCTGGGATCGAGCCCTGCACCAGGCTCCCTGCTCGGGGGGAAGCCTGCTTCTCCCTCTCCCACTCTCCCTGCTTGTGTTCCCTCTCTCGCTGTGTCTCTCTCTGTCAAATAAATGAATAAAATCTTTAAAAAAAAAAAAGAATTTTTACAACTCAATAATTAGAAGACAGGAAGGTCATGTAAAAAATGTTCAAAAGATTTGAATAGACACTTCACCAAAGAAGATATGAAAATATCAAATAAGTACAAATGACCAAAAAAATATTCAACATCATTAATCATTAAGGAACATGAAACTTAAAATGAGCTATCATCTATATTCCCCCTAGAATGCCTAGATTTAAAAGATGGACAATACCAGTTTTCAGTATGATTGTGGAGCATATAGAACTCAATCTCTGATGAGATGTTAAATAATAAAATAATTTTGAAAAAAAATTATTTGTAGCTTTTCAAAAAGTTAAACACATACCTACTATATAACATAGCTATTTTATTCCTAAGTGTTTACCTAAGAGAAACGAAAACATATACTCTTACAAAGACTTGTACGTAAGTGTTCATAGCATATTTATTTGTAATAGCAAAGAACTGGAATCTGCCCAAATGTCAAGCAACATGTGAATGGATAAACAAATTGTGGTATAGCAATACAATACAATACTACTGGGCAATATGAACAGATAACAACAACAGCAAAGAACAAAGAAAACATGATTTACTGATAGAGGCAACAGCTTGAATGGAAATCAAAATAACTGGGCTTTAGTAAAAGAAGCCAGATAAAAAGGAGCACATGCCATAATGATTCATTTATATAAAATTTGCAGAAAATGCTAAATATTCTATGGTGGCAAAAAGCAGTTCAGTTGTCACTTAGGGACAGGAGTGGAGTGATAGATTATCAAGGGGCATAAGGAGACTTTTGCGAGTTATGGAAATGTTATTTTGACGGTGGTGATGTTTTCACAAATGTATACTTTTGTCAAAGTGGACCAAATTGTACTGTTTGAATATGGGAAGTTCACTGTACCTCAATGGTACATAAATAAGTTTATTATTTTTTAAAAAGCCTCAGCAAAGTAGAAATACAAGATAATTTCCTAACCTGGATAAGAAGATTCTACCAAAAAGACCTAGTAATAAAATCGTATTTAATGATGAAATATTGAGTGTTTTCCTAAACTTATGAAAACACAGATATTTACTCCCATGACTTGTATTCTTAGTGAAGCTCCTAGTTAGTGTACTAAGACAAGAAAAATAAATTAAAAATCTACATTTTGGGAAGAAAAGGGTAAAACTACATATTCAATACACATGATCATGTACCTTAGAAAATCCTAAAGAATCTACTAAAATGAAAAAGAAAACCAAAGCTGGTGGCATCACAATGCCAGACTTCAAACTATATTACAAAGCTATAATCATCAAGATCATATGGTACCGTCACAAAAACAGACACATAGATCAATGTAACAGAATAGAGAATCTAGAAATGGACCTTTGACTCTATGTTCAACTAATTTTTGACAAAGCAGGAAAGGATATCCAATAGAAAAAGGACAGTCTCTTCAATAAATGGTGCTGGGAAAATTGGACAGCATTATGTAGAAAAATGAAACTCCACCATTTTCTTATACCATACACAAAGGTAAACTCAAAATGGATGAAAGACCTCAGTGTGAGACAGAAATCCATCAAAATCCTAGATCAGAACACAGGCAGCAACCTCTTCCACCTTGGCTGTGGCAACTTCTTGCTAGACACATCTCCAAAGGCAAGGGAAACAAAATAAAAAATGAGCTATTGGAACTTCATCAAGATACAACTTCTGCACAGCAAAGGAAACAGTCAACAAAACTAAAAAGCAACCTACTGAGTGGGAGAAGATATTTGCAAATGACATATCAGATAAAGGGCTAGTATCCAAGATCTACAAAGAAATTATCAAAGTCAACACCCAAAAACAAATAATCTAGTCAAAAAATGGACGAAAGACATGAACAGACATTTCTCCAAAGAAGACATCCAAATGGCCAACAGACAAATGAAACTCCACATCACTCAGCATCAGGGAAATACAAATTAAAACCACAATGAGATACCACCTCACACCAGTCAGAATGGCAAACATTAACAAGACAAGAAACAACAAATGTTGGTGAGGATGTGGAGAAAGGGAAACCGTCTTACACTGTTGGTGGGAATGCAAGCTGGTGCAACCCCTCTGGAAAACAGTATGGAGGTTCCTCTAGAAATTAAAATAGACCTACCCTATGACCCAGCAATTACACTACTGGGTATTTACCCCAAAGATACAAATGTAGTGATCCAAAGGGGCACCTACACCCTAATGTTCATAGCAGCAATGTCCACAATAGCCAAACTATGGAAAGAGCCGAGATGTCCATCGACAGATGAATGGATAAAGAAGATGTGGTTTATATATAGAATGGAATATTACTCAGCCATCAGAAAGGATGAATACTTACATTTATACTGACGTGGAAGGAACTGGAGGGTATTATGCTGAGCGACATAAGTCAATCAGAGAAAGACAATTATCATATGGTTTCACTCATATGTAGAATATGAGAAACAGTGGAGAAGATCATAGTGGAAGTGAGGGAAAACTGAATGGGAAGAAATCAAAGAGGGAGACAAACCATGACAGACTCTTGACTCTGGGATACAAACTGAGGGTTGCTGGAGGGGAAATGGGTTGGGGGATGGGGTATTTGGGTGATAAGCATTAAGGAGGGAACATGATGTGATGAGCACTGGGTGTTATATGCAACTGATAAATTATTGAACACTACATCTGAAGTATTTGGCTAATTGAATTTAAATTTAAAAAAGAGAAAAAAAGAGAGAGAAAAAAAGAATCTACTAAGAACTACCAAAATACATGAGTTTAGAAATAAAGCAGCATAATAGGCTAATATTCCTGTAAGCTAGCAATGGAAAATTGAAAATGGAAATAGTAAATACAATACCATTTTTAGAGGGCGCCTGGGTGGCTCAGTTGGTTAAGCAACTGCCTTCAGCTCAGGTCGTGATCCTGGAGTCCCGGGATCGAGTCCCACATCGGGCTCCCTGCTCAGCAGGGAGTCTGCTTCTCCCTCTGACCCTCTTCCCTCTCATACTCTCTATCTCTCATTCTCTCTCTCTCAAATAAATAAATAAAATCTTTAAAAAAAAACAATACCATTTTTATAGTATCCACACATGAAATATTTGTGGAGAAATTTAACAAAATATATGTAAAACCTGTGCACAGAAGACTACAAGACATTGCTGGTAGAAGTTTTAAAAGGCCAAAACAAACATAGATTAGGAAACAGAATAGAAAGTCCAGAATAAAACCGCACATAATTGATTTTTGACAAAAAGGACAGGTAATTTAGTTGGGAAATAGATATTTCTACAAATAATCCTGGAACAACTGCTCCTTCCTAAGGAAACTTAGGAAACTCAAACCTAAGGAAACTTTACCTTTCATTGTAACCAAAAATTAATACAAAATGAATCATATACCTAAAAGTAAAAGCAAACTCTACAATATTATATTAGTTTCAGGTGTACAACCTAGTGATTCAATAATTCCATACATTCATTACTCAGTGCTCACCACTATAAGTGTAGTCAACATCTGTCACCATACAACATTATTTCAATATCATTGATTATATTCCCTATGCTATACTTTTCGTCTCTGTGACTTATTTATTTTAAAACTGGAAGTTCCTACCACAAAATCCCCTTTATTTCACCTATCTTCCCACCCAACTTTCCTCTGTCAACCACTAGTTTGTTCTCTGTATTTTAGTCTGTTTTGGGTTTTGTTTTCTAGATTCTACATATAAGTGAAATCACATGGTATGTGTCTTTCTCTGTCTGACTTATTTTACTTAGCATAAATAAAAAAAATTTTAAGTGTGTATTATCAATTTAGCATATCCAAAAGCAATATAGAGATGCTTTTGAAGTCCAGTTGCTTTTCTGAAAAAGTGTATTCAGTTACAGCAATTACATCGTTGTGTTCTTACAGTAATTGTTATGTTATAACCTATTATTAAAATACGATTGAATGTTTTCTAAAGTAAAACTCTAAAACTTCTAGAAGGAAACATTAGAGAAAAAAATTTTGTGACATGGAAATAAGTAAAGTCTTCTTAGGTAGGACACAAAAAGCATGAAACATAAAAGTTGGATAAATTGTACCTCATCAAAATCATTACTTTCTGCTCTTCTGAAGACACCATTAAGAAATTAAGAAGCAAGCCACTGCCTGGAAGAGTAGTCATATCAGACATGGAATTATATTCAGAAAACATATAGAACACTTACAACTCAACTATAAGAAAACAAACAAGCAATTAAGACAATGGCAAACATTTCAAAAAGATGTTTAACAAAAGAAGATAAGTGAACTGTCAATAAGCACAGGAAGCATGCTCAACATCTTTGGTCACCTGAAAAATGTAAGTTAAACCACAATGGTATAATACTCCAGACATACTAGAATAGCTAAAATTAGAAAGAAAAAAAAAAAGCACCTGACAAATGCAAGGATTGATAAGGCTGTGGAACAACTGGAACTCTCACTCATTACTGGTGGGAATGGAAAATGACATAACCACTTAAGAAAAAAATCCATCTTTTTCTTAAAAAATTATACGTACATATACCATGAAACTTAGCAATTCAATTTTTAGATATTTACCCAAGAGAACTAAAAACGTGTCTACACAAAAGCTTGTACTCAAATATTTACAGTGGCTATATTCAGAATAGCCCCAAACAGGAAACAACTCAAATATCCTTCAACCATGGTGTATATGTACAATGACTATTACTGAGCATTAAAAAGGAAAAAACAATGGATTCCTGCAACAACGTAGATTAATTTAAAAATCAGGATGCTCTCAGAAAGACATGTAAAAGAGCACATATTATATGATTCCTTTTATATGAAACTAAAAGACAGAGAAAATCAAGAAATTCAAGTTTATCTTTTGAAATATTAATAAGTTTATAAACTCCTTCAAAATAAAACAACAAAATCACAAATTATCAATATCAAGAGAACATCATTACAAAGCCTATGAAAATTAATAAAGCAATGAGATATTAGGTATAATTTTATGCTGATAAATAAAAAACTTAGATGAAATGAATAAATTCCATGAAAAACCAAAAGGGATATGAAATGGAGAGCTTAAATAGCCATATATCTATTAAAGTGGTTGAATTTGTAATAAAAATATTCCCAGAAAGAAAATTTCAGTCCTAATTGGCTTTAGTAATAAATTCTATTAAACATTTGAAGAAAAAATAACACCAATTTTACACAAACTCTTTCTGAAAACAGAGAGGGAAGGAATATTTCCTAACTTCTTTTATAAGACCAGCATAAACCTGATATCAAAACATTACAAAGATATTTACAAGGAAAGAAATTTTTAGACTAATATTCCTCATGACCATAGATATAATTTTAATGAAACATTAGTAAAGATGATCCAGAAGTAAATAAAAAAGATAATAAATCCTGACCAAGTAGTGTTTCTACTAGGAAGGCGAAGTTGAAATGTTAGAAAAATCAGTCAATGTAATTCACAATATTAACAGAATACAGAACAAAGCCATATGATATCTCAGTAGATGGAAGAAAAAATGGCAAAATTCAATAACCATTTATAATGATAACTCAAAGCAAACTAGACTCAAAGGAACCATCTTGATCTATTAGATATCTATGAAATTTCATATCTATGAATATCTATATTTAATATCATTATTAATAGTAAGATATTAAGTTTTTTCCCAGCAATCAGAAAGAACACAAGAGCATACTATTTACATTAGCCTCAAAAACACATCTTAGATTTAGGAAAAAATCTAACTAAAGGTACACACAAACTCTACACTGAAAACTGAAATTGTTGCTAAAAAAACTTTAAAGACATAAATAAAGAGATATACCATATTTGAGAGAGTCAATATTGTTGTCCATTCTCCCCAACATAATGGGAAGATGTAATGCATTCAACATAATCTGAATAAAAAACAAACAACAGGATCTTCTTTTACAAAGATACTGACAAATAATTTCTACAGCTTATATGAGAATATAAAGTGATCTGGAACAGTCAAAACAATCATGAACAATAAGGACTGATGCTACTTGATTGGAAGACCTTTTATAAAGTTCCAGTAAGTAGGATAGGGTGGTAGTACCACAGACATAGATAAATTGATCAACAGAACAGATTAGATAGTCCAAGACATATCCACATATATACAGTCAATTAATTTTCAACCAAATCACTGTGCTGATTCAACTGGGGAAGAGAAAGGTGTATACTAGAAAAACAAAGTTAATTTTAAATAGTGCTGGGTTGCTGATAAAAGTATGGATCAAAAATGATCCGCAACCCCTATCTTACTTACCAACATGCATTAACTTTTATTTATGATATCTAATAAATCCCACCATTAGCTGGAGCCCTAAACTGCTAGAAGAAAACATAAGAGAATGTTTTTGCCACCTAGGGAAAGTTAAAGAACTTTGTGTTTTTACAGAACATGAAAAGCATCAGCCAGAAAAGAATAGGCAAGCCACAAACTGGAAAAAATACTGATAGCTAGATAGATGACTGATAGATAAGTGATAGATAGATGATAGATACATAGATACATAGATACATAGATAGGGAGAGAGCAAAAGACTTGCCTAAAGAATGTATGAAGAACCTCTACAAATGAATTATAAGAAAACAATCCAATAAAAATGAATGCTTGAACAGACAGTTTAAAAAGAAGCTACAGATTGCCTTTGATCACAAGATTGATGACATAAAAAGAGGCTCAACATCTTGTCAGAGAGAAACACATTGAAACCAAAATGACATACCATATGTGCCCATGACTAGGTCTAAAGTCAAATGCCAGTTATACCAAATCTTGACAAGTATGTAGAACAACTGAAATCCTTGTACATTGCCTGTAGCTGAGGAAAATGTTACCGCCACTTTGGTTAGCTGTTTCTCTTGTTCCAATAAAGCTAAACATACCTCTATGTTGTGACCCAGCAATACATTCCTAGATATTTACTGGAGAGAAATGAAGACATGTCCACAAGAAGACAGGTATAATAATACCATGCTGCATTCAGAGTAGTTCAATATTGGGGGTGCAGCCCAAATGTTCACCAACAAAAGATAATGAAATTGTTGCATGTTCATACAATGAATACAACTCAGCAATTAAAAAAAAAGAGTGAATTATGGATAGAATCAGCAACATGGATAATTTCTAAACATTATTTTAAGTGAAAGAGGAAAACACAGAAAAATACACACTGTATGAGCCCATGATAAGAAATCTAGAAATAGACAAAACGAGCTACAGCGAGAGAAATTTAAAAAAGTATTTGCCTCGGGAGCGTGGAAGAATTGACTGGAAGAAGGCATGAGCGATAGTGTCTGTTAAATGTTTAACAACCAGTGCAGGTGGGGTGGGCTGAAAGTCCTGATTTATAGCATTTGCTGATTTTCATGCTGTAAATACTCTCAATTTCAAGATTTCCTGCTGCCACCATGACATGACTGCATGAGGAGTTGAGAATGGGTATAGACAGTTGACTCGCACAAGGCACGGCAAGTTGGCTCCAGCACGCTACTGTGTGGGAATGAGGAAAATTTCTCTGACAGAAAAAGCATTTTATTTCTTCTTCTGGGATGTGGTTACGAGGGTGTATATATATATATATATAATTGTCAAAGCTCATCATATTCCTTGAAAATTTGAGATCTGTGCGTTTTTGTATGTAAGTTATATTTTGATTAGGAAAAGTAATCAGTGCCATATGCTGGGTATAGAGAAATACTTGCCACTGGGATTCTTCCCATTGTAACAGCATAACATCCTAGTGTATCCCAGTATAACAAACAATTCCAAAATTTAATGGCTTAAATCAATGGCATTATATCTTTTGCTCAGGTTTGGGATGGGCTTAGCAGGGATAGTTCATCTCTGCTCCACTCAGCATCAGCCAAGGCAGCTTGAAGTCTGGATACTGAATTATCTCTCATTCATTCAAACATCTGGTAGTGAATAATGGGCTGTTGAAGGGAATACATACACATGATGTCTCCATGTGACTGGGGCTTTCATACAACATGATGCCCGAGTTTCAAAGGTGAATATCCAAGAGAAGGAAATCCAAGCAGAAGCTGTATCACCATTTCTAACCTAGCCTGGGAAGTCACACTGCATCACTTCCATCTCTTTCTATCTGTCGGGGTAGCCACAAGCCTGCCGAGGCTCAAGAGATAGAGAAATAGATTTCAACTCTTGATGGGGAAAGCAAAGTTCCAGAAGGGTATATAGGACTGGAAATGTTGCTGTGGCTGTTTTTGAAAAATACATCCTACCACAGACTGTCATCTGGCCTAATGCACCTCCCTCCCACATGCAAAATATTTGCCCCTTCTCTAAGACCCTTCAAAGTCTTATCTCATTTCAGCATCATATTAAGGCCCAGTAACTTGTTGTCTGAGTCAGATTCGGGGGTAGAGAAGCCTCGTCGGGTGTTTTCTTCAAGTACAGTAGCTTGAATGGTGTTCTTCTCCATATGAAGACCTGGGAACTAAAGAGATGAGTTGTCTGAACCCTATACAACTAATCTAAATTGTAAGATAGGAATTAAGATACCATAATACATCTACCATTCATAAAGTGGGAAAACTGAAAACATCCCATATTCATTGGTTCGTGGTAAATGTGAAATCTTTGCCAATCCTTGATTAGAGCTTGGTCCCACTTCCTGGGAATGATTCACTATTATTATTATTGGCTCTGCCATCTGGGATTTGCTTCTGCCTTCTGTGTAATGCTTCCCTGCTCTATAAGAAGTGGTTAGTTCTTGCCTGTAGTCATTCAAGAGTCTGGTGCATTTTTCCTTTTCTTTAACATAAATTATAGACTTTACTCAGATTTTTCTAATTTTTCCATTAACATCTTAAAATTCCAGGATTCAACCCAGAACACTGCATTGCACTTAGTTATAATGTCTCTTGAGTCTTCTCCAACATGTGACAGCTTTGCCTTCTTTCTTTATCTTTCACAACCTTGATTTTTTTACTTAAAAAAAAAAGCTTTATTGAAATATAATTCACATATCATACAATTCACCCATTAAGGTATACAATTCAGTGGTTTTTAACATACCCGGAGAATTGTGTGATCATCATTGTAATCTAATTTTAGAACATTTCATCATCCTGAAAGGCATCCCTTACCCACTAGCACTCACTCCCCATTCCTCCTCCCCAAACTTGTAGCACTAGACAACCACTAGTCTTCTTTTTATCTTTCAAGACTTGCCTTTTCTGGACATTTTATAGAAATGAAATCATGTGTGTCTGGCTTCTTTCCCTTAGTATATTGTTTTCACAGTTCATCCATGTTATAGTTTATACTAGTATTTCATAATTTTTAGTGCCAAGTAAAATTCCATTGGATGGATATGTCATATTTTATTTATCCATTCATCAGATGATAGGCATTTGAGTTCTTTCCACTTTTGAGCTATTATGAATAATGCTGCTATGAACATTTGTGTAATGACTTTTTTTTTTTGATGGAAGCATGTTTTTATTTTCTTAGGGTATATAACAAAAAGTAGAATTCCTGAGTCGTATAGTAACTTTATGTTTGACATTTTGAGGAACTGCCAAACTCTTTTCCAAAGTGGCTGCCCCATTTTTACATGCCACCAACAATGTATGAAAGTTGCAGTTTATGTACATCCTCATCAACACATTACTATATGTCTTTTTGACTATATTCTGATAGATATGATGTGGTGATATCTCTTTGTGATTTTTTATTTGAATCTCCCTAATGACTACAATGTTGAGCATATTTGCATGTGCTTATTGTCCATTTGTATATCTTCTTGGGAGAATTGTCTATTCAAATCTTTTGTCCATTTTAAAATTGGGTATTTATCTTTTTTATTATTGAGTCCTGTATGTTCTTTATATAGTCTGGATATAATCCCCCTACCAGATATATAACTAGAAAATATTTCCTTTCATTCTATGGGTTGTCTTTTCACTTTGTTGATGTATCAGACCATTTGTATCAAAAGGCTTTTAATCTGGTGAAATCCAATTTATCTATTTGTTATTTTGTTGTTGTTGTTTTTGGTGTCCTATCTAAGAAACCATTAACAAAGCCAAGGTCATGAAGATTTACTTCTATGTTTTCCTCCTTTTTTTTTTTTTAAGATTTATTTATTGAGTGGGGGAGGGGCAGTGAGAGGGAGAGAGAGTCTTAAGCAGACTCTGCACTGAGCACAGAGCCCTAGGTGGGGCTCAATCCCATGACCCTGAGATCACCACCCGAGCTGAAACCAAGAGGCAGGCACTCAACCGACTGCACCACCCAGGTACTGTAGCTTCTATGTTTTCTTTTAAAAGTTTTGTACTTTTAGCTTTTACATTTGGATCTATGATCCATTTTGAGACAATTTTTGTGTCTTGTGTATTTTTGCATATGGATATCCAGTTGTTCCAACACCATTTATTAAAAAGATTATGCATTTCCCATTGAATTGTCTTGACACCCTTGTCTCAAATCAACTGATCATAAATGTAAGGGTTTGTTTCTGGACTCTTCATTCTATTCCATTGATTTATACATCTATTCTTATGCCAGTATGACACTGTCCTGATTACTATATCTTTGTAGTAAGTTTGAAAATAAAAAGTGTGAGTCCTACAACTTTGTTTTACTTTTTCAAGATTATTTAGGCTATTTTTGGTCCCTTGGATTTCCGTATGAATCTCAAGATAAAAGTGTCAATTATTACAAAATATGAGAGCTGGGATTTTGATAGAGAATGCACTGAATCTATAGATCAATTAACATATCACCATCTTAACAATATTAAGACTTTCAATCCATGAACATGGGATGTATTTCTATTTATTTGGATTTTCTTTAATTTCCTTCAACGATGTTTTGTGGTTTTCAGAGTGTAAGTTTTGAACCTTTTTTATTCAATTTATTCTTAAGTATCCTACTCATCTTGATGCTATTATAATGGAATTTTATTCTCATTTCATTTCAGATTATTCATTGCTAGTATATAGAAATACAATAGATTTTTCTAGATTGAGCTTGTATCATGCACTGTTTATTGGTTCTAAGAGTGGTGTATTCCTTGATGCAATATCACATCATCTGAAAATAGAGATAAATAGATTTATTTCATCCTTTTCAATCTGGAAGTTTTATATTTCTTCTTCATTCATTTATTTATTTGCTTACTTACACACTTATTTATTTTGCCTAATTGTCTTGGCTAGATACCAGATAATAGAAATAGTGGGAGTGGTCATCTTTGACTTGTTCCTTGTATTAGGGAGGAAAACATTCAATCGTTTCTCTTAAGTCTGATGTTTTAACTGTGGATTTTTTTGTGGCTATTCTCTATCAGATTGAAGAACTTCAATCCTACTCCTAGTTTGCTGAGCTCTTTTCAACTTTATGTTTTGCTCTAAACATTTTATTATGGTTTACTCCCTCAGACAAGAGTAGCCACATAGCCACGAAATTTCTTTGAGAAATTCTACCTTGGGTGTACCATAAGACTGCTATAAGACATCACCTTTCAGACTCTTAGTTTTATTTTTTAACAGACCCTTTCTGTGAGGCATGACCTTACAATCATAGGACCAACAGGAGCTTGAGATGTCACCTTAAATTTTTCTGAGATTTCAGGGTATGGTTGTTTAGTTACAACATTGGTTTCCTTTTTAGATGAAGCCCTAGCTTTGCCCTTTCTGATGCAGCTCTGGATTTGACCTTTCTTTGGAAGCCATTTATTACTTTTAGCATCATTTGCTGTTTGGAGAGGCTGGTACTGAGAAAGAGCAAGACCTAGTTTTTGTTTTTGTTTTTGTTTATTTAACAAAGCTTTCTTCAGTTTGTTTTCTTCTTGCATTATACTATAAATAACAAAAAGAAGCTAAATAACACCTTTAACATTCTGCCTGGGAATCTCCTTAGCTAGATCATACAGTTCATTAGGTGAAATTTCTATTTCCTATGTTATTATAAGTGATAATGTTGCTAAACTTTTTGTCACTTTATAACAAGGGCGCCTTTCCTCGAGCTTCCATTATTATTTTCCTCACTTCGTTAAAAGCCCTCAGAGACGACCAGACCTCAGCTAACAGACTCCTCAAGGGCTTTCCAAAGTTTACCCTCCTCTTGGTCCCAAAACCATTTTCAGTTTTTGATGAGAGCTCTCCAATTCTGATACCAAAATCTGGTCTAGTTATTATGGCTACATAACAAGCCACTTTAAATCTTAATAGCATAAAACAATGACAGCACTTTACTCTGAATCGGCAATTTGAGCAAGGCTCAGCAGGGATAATTTGTCTCCTCCCCACAGCAGCTTGAAGAGTGAAAACTACAGTCATCTGAAGGCTTATTCACTCAGGTGTTTGGAGCGGACACTGATGCTCCACTGAGATCTTAACTGGTAATAACAACCAGAACACACACAGGTACCTCCCAGTGTGGCTTGGGCTTCCTCACAACATGACGGCTGGGTTCCAATGTAGAGAATATAAGGAAGAGAAAGAGCAAGGAGTGCCAGGCAGAAGATCTGTTGCTTGTTCTAAGACAGCATTAGAAGTCACACAATGCCCCTTCTACCACATTCTCTATGTTGACACATCATAAAACTGCCCAGGGCAGAGGGAAGGAAAAGAGCTTTTACCTTTTGATGCAGAGTTTGATGCAGAGTGGCAAGGTTCTGGAAAAGCACGTCAACTGAAAAAATTGTGGTGGCCACTTTTGATAACTACAATCTGCCACAGGAATCAACTGGTCTTTCTTATGGAAATGTTACACTGAGATTATCCTTGAGGAAATGTAGAGTTGCATGTGAATTGATGGGCAAGGTGAAAGATAGATTTATCACATATGTTTAACCTATACAGTTGACTCTTAAATAACCTGAGGTTGAATTGCACAGGTCCACTTACACCAGGATTTTTTTAAGAGTTGACAGCAAAAACCAAAAGGCATTTATTTACAACTGCCCACCACAGTCTCCACAGGACCCAATGGAAGGTGACTGGCACAGAGGTTGGCCTGCTGCCCTCTGTGTCCCCAGGAGGCCTGCAGAGGCAGCAGACCCCTGATTGCCTGGAACCCTTCAGTTTGCCCTGTGTGCTGATGGGGTGCTCAGGTCCAGCACCTGGCAGGGGCAGGTGGGCAGGAGGCTGGGGTGAAGCAGAGGACGGAGCCAGAGGGCAGGACAGTGCTGCACAGGGAGCCCCATGCCCAGAGCCCTTGCCTGAGTTCTCCCTGTCTGGCTCCGGAGCTGCACCAGGCAGCACAGGCCCTGGGGCCCTCCTGGGCCAGGCACAGATCCCTCCTCTGATGGCCCTGACTCTTGGCCTCCCAGGCTCCTGGAGGCTAGGCACTCACCTGTAGTGGCAGCTGCCACAGCCATGGGCTGTGGTAAAGCTCCAGGCAGATGGGGCAGCTGTACTGGAACTCTCTGCTATTGTCCCCATCCATGGCCAGCCTGGCAACTGCCACTCACTGCTACTGATCCAAGGCCTCCAGGCAGTGGATCATCACCATCAGCCAGGGCAGGTCCTCCACCACAGACCTGCTGGCACTCCTGTCCCCCCCCAGACTCAGATGTTTTTTTCAATAAATATATGGTAAAGTGCTGCAAATGTATTTTTTCCTCCGATGATTTTTTTTCTTAATAATATTTTCTTTTTCCAGCTTACTTTATTGTTAAGAATACTGTATATAACATATATAACATACAAAAGACTTATTAATCCATGGTTTCTGTTATCAGTAAGCTTTCTGGTCAATAGTAGGCTATTAGGAGTTAGGTTTTGGGAGAACCAAAAGTTGTTGAGTTTTGACCACAGGTCAGCATGTCCCCCTTTTCTTTCAAGGGTCAACTCTATGTGTGTGTATGATTTTTTTCCCACTTTTTAACATTCAGGTCACTTATTAGAATCTGGGCTGGACTGAGCTTTTCTTTTCTATCCCGAATTTCATTTATTTATCCATAATATGCCCCTGGTTTCTGTCTCTGTGGCATTTCTATGGCTCTCCCTTATGGAAGCAAGAAATTGGACAGAGGCAATCACTGAATTAGTCAAGAGATAGCCAAGGTTTAGGGTATTAAATGAGATTGCTCAATAGATCATGACATTTTTACTACAGATGTGGGCCTTTGAACAAATGTCCTTGCTTGTGCAGGAGGGAAAAAATGAGCCATGTCTGTATGGATCGAGAACAGACAGAGATATGGCTTTCTGCCTCCAGTTTGACTTACTCCCCACCATCAGGATTCATTGGCATGCATCTGCATTATGCTGTCTGTCCATGACCAGCCTTTCAAGAACTAAGTGCCAGTAGGAAGGAAAGTAGTACATAGTAACTGGTGGGCATTAATCAAGGCCACACTGGGCTGCCTCCAGTGGAACACATGTCTAATGGCCACAAAGAGAGGAGAGAATAGAAATCAATCTGCTTAATGTTAGTCTCACCTCTGTTAAGAGATGAAGAGATGGGCTTATCATGCTTTGAAATGTAATGCAAACATGGAAATCAGGATGGTGGACAGAATACAACAGAGAGAGATTCCATCCTCCCCCTCCTCCAAAGCGCCCTAAAAAAGCCAACTTCCCATTCAGCAGACCATGTCAATAAGGCTGTATATTCTTATTGGGTTTTCATAATGACATCATGAGCATAGTGCTATCATCCCTGTTAGAGAGTGACAGGCATCCCTTGGCACTAGTACTGTGATATTATGATTCTTGAGCATAGAAGTTGGCTCCAGCCAGAATGGAGAGCCAGTAAGCATGGAAACAATCACTCCAAGGAAGGCTAAGGGAACCTCTGCATGTCATTTATGTAGGTAGTGAACAAGAGATCAGACCCCATATGTGTCTCTTCTTATTTGGATCAGCAGAATGATGTTGGGTAGGTGGGTGGGAAGGGGAACATTAAACTGGGAATCCGGAGATTCGGTTCCTACTCATGACTCTACCACTAACTCAAAGCCTCATTGGTACATGTGTCCAATGAGGAGGTTGGTTTACATGCTCTCTAAATTATTCCCCAGCTCAGATGTTCCCTTCCCCCACATGGTCCCAACCTTGCTCCTGAGGAGTACATGCCAGCGATTATTTATCCAGGCTCCCAAGCTAAAGCGAGTTGGCCCAAGTTGTTGTATCATGTGCTATATAATGTTTTTATCTTTAGGGATTCTGATATTACCAGCAGAAACAGACTTCTTACAAAACAATCCTGCAAGCCGGCTGATGTCAGAATTAACTGAGGGTAATTCACAGGCACACAGGACAGACAGAAGGGGGTTTGGTTTCCAACAGGAAAAGGCCTGTTGGAGACTGCTTGGTGAAGAAACTGCTGGCTAGCAGGTTTAGGACATGGGATATGCCCTCCCTGGAAGAGACAGGAATGTTCTGGAAAAGCGGCACATTTGGTGTAAGGCTTTGGAAATCCCACTTCCTTCCAGTGCTTGCAACTTCCTTTAATTAAGCTGTTTTCCATCCTCAGTGAGAAAAATATGTGTGATTATAGAGGAAATAGTTGGTCAGTTTGCTCCCCAGTTCCCAGTTTGGCTTCTACCCAGCATGTTCTCTTGGGCAGGTCACCCACCCACCTCTCTGTGTCTAGTGGTTTCATCTGTAAAATGCCTTCCTCACAGAGTGAGATATTAATTTTACATTTTTAAATGAAATCTTACATGTGAAATTCTTGGAAAATGGGATAGTGGAGTACAATTTTGAGGTGCTGTTGTCACTGGATTATTAGACTTCTCTAGAAACTCCTAGATTAGTTTGGGTCAGCATTGGGTGTTTTTCAGGTATAGATGGAGAGATTCAAAGTCAGAGATGTTTTACTTCCAAAGCAACCTAAGCACTCTGGACTGAACTGCATGAAGCCGGCCCCACAGGGGAAATGGCAAAGGTGGGGACAACCTGCGGAGTCTAGCCTTTTCAAAGGAAATAATGAGCTATTCAGTTACTATTCTGTGGGCTTTAAAAAAATTTTTTTTTTGGAAAATGTTAGTTCAACCACTACTACTGAAAAATGCTCACTGCTCAACTTGCCTGCTGCAAAGCCACCAAATAATTCAGGGCTACCGTGGATGTTGGAGTCAAGAATGTTTTAAAAAACATCAGCTTCTTTAGCATCTCATCACATTTTAAAATAAAAATGAAGCCTCGAACCGAGCCCCATAGCTGTTCTTTATATTCTGAGCTTTCCCTTTTGCAAGGCTTGGACATCAGGTCTGAAGCTACTTGGTCTTTGTCTATGGCTGGTCTTGAAACTTTCTCTTTTTTCTTTGACATTTATAGCCCAACAAGGGGGAAATGGTGAGTGTGGCTGGTCTGCATTTTCATAAGAGTCTCCCCCTCTGCACTGAGCAATTATCAAATACAGAAAATGGGTTCAATGAGCATGCAGGAAGTGTTTACTGAGCACTCAATGTCATCCCAGTACTGTGTTGAGTTAGTGAGGACACCAAAGAAGGTGCCATGGCTTTTTTTGTAAGAAGGACTAAAGGCTTTTTAAGAGTAGAGAGGATTAGCTGCTGAAGGTTCTGAATGAATTTCTTGAAAGTCCCCTGCAGAAGTCATGACAGAGTCATCTGTGTCTCTCTGGCCGCACTGGCCTGTTTTCCGGTTTTCATTCACATTTGGGAATTGCACTGGCATTATCTACGCTTTGTCCCTATCACTTCAGCATCTTATTTGGACTGTCCATTTTACCCTCACTTCTTAGCAGTTCAACCCATTCATCTTCTCTCCTTAGTTTCCTTAGTGCCTTTAAATTTCATCTCTGGTTGGATCTCTTTCTCACACCTTGGCTCAAGGGTGTGTTCCAGCCTCTCTCCAGTTCTGTCACATTGTCCATGGGTCAGGAAACTTCTTTGCCTAGTGAGTTCTTTGATATTAGCTCCCTCTTGGTAGCCAGGTCTATGGTGATTGGAGTAATTTCTGATACCCTAACGGGAAGCTAAACCCTAACATAACGATTTGGTGGTGGAATTTTTTCACTGGGAAAGTAATTCAGCATTATATATCAAGAGAGGTGACTAAAACCCTTGGCCTAGAAATTCCACATACAAAAATCTACTCTAAAATATTGTTTCTTTTTTTAATAATTTTTTATTGTTATGTTAATCACCATACATTACATCATTAGTTTTTGATGTAGTGTTCCATGATTCATTGTTTGTGCATAACACCCAGTGCTCCACGCAGAATGTGCCCTCCTTAATACCCATCACCAGGCTAACCCATCCCCCCACCCCCCTCCCCTCTAGAACCCTCAGTTTGTTTTTCAGAGTCCATCGTCTCTAATGATTCGTCTCCCCCTCCGACTTACTCCCCTTCATTCTTCCCCTCCTGCTATCTTCTTCTTCTTTTTTTTTCCTTAACATATATTGCATTATTTGTTTCAGAAGTACAGATCTGTGATTCATCAGTCTTGTACAATTCACATGCTCACCATAGCACATACCCTCCCCAATGTCCATCACCCAGCCACCCAATCCCTCCCACCCCCCACCACTCCAGCAACACTCAGTTTGTTTCCTGAGATTAAGAATTCCTCATATCAGTGAGGTCATATGATACATGTCTTTGTCTGATTGACTTATTTCACTCAGCATAACACCCTCCAGTTTCATCCACGTCATTGCAAATGGCAAGATCTCATTCCTTTTGATGGCTGCATAATATTCCATTGTGTATATATACCACCTCTTCTTTATCCATTCATCTGTCAATGGACATATTGGCTCTTTCCACAGTTTGGCTATTGTGGACATTGCTGCTATAAACATTGGGGTGCACGTACCCCTTTGGATCCCTACATTTGTATCCTTGTGGTAAATACCCAGTAGTGCAATTGCTGGATTGTATGGTAGCTGTATTTTCAACTATTTGAGGAACCTCCATACTGTTTTCCAGAGGGGTTGCACCAGCTTGCATTCCCACCAACAGTGCAGGAGGGTTCCCCTTTCTCCGCATCCCCGCCAACATCTGTCGTTTCCTGACTTGTTAATTTTAGCCATTCTGACTGGTGTGAGGTGGTATCTCACTGAGGTTTTGATTTGGATTTCCTTGATGCCGAGCGATGTTGAGCACTTTTTCATGTGCCTGTTGGCCATTTGGATGTCTTCTTTGGAAAAATGTCTGTTCATGTCTTCTGCTCATTTCTTGATTGGATCATTTGTTCTTTGGGTGTTGAGTTTGATAAGTTCTTTATAGATTTTGAATACTAGCCCTTTATCTGATATGTCATTTGCAAATATGTTCTCCCATTCTGTCGGTTGTCTTTTGGTTTTGTGGACTGTTTCTTTTGCTGGGCAAAAGCTTTTTATCTTGATGAAATCCCAATAGTTCATTTTTGCCCTTGCTTCCCTTGCCTTTGGCATGTTTCTAGGAAGAAGTTGCTGCGGCTGAGGTCGAAGAGGTTGCTACCTGCGTTCTCCTTTAGGATTTTGATGGACTCCTGTCTCACGTTTAGGTCTTTCAACCATTTGGAGTCTATTTTTGTGTGTGATGTAAGGAAATGGTCCAGTTTCATTCTTCTGCATGTGGCTGTCCAATTTTCCCAACACCATTTGTTGAAGAGACTGTCTTTTTGCCATTGGACATTCTTTCCTGCTTTGTCAAAGATGAGTTGACCATAGAGTTGAGGGTCCATTTCTAGGCTCTCCATTCTGTTCCATTGATCTATGTGTCTGTTTTTGTGCCAGTACCATACTGTCTTGATGATGACAGCTTTGTAATAGAGCTGGAAGTCCAGAATTGTGATGCCAATGGCTTTGCTTTTCTTTTTCAATATTCCTCTGGCTATTCGGAGTCTCTTCTGGTTCCATACAAATTTTAGGATTATTTGTTCCATTTCTTTGAAAAAAGTGGATGGTATTTAGATGGGGATTGCATTGAATGTGTAGATTGCTCTAGGTAGCATTGACATCTTCACAATGTTTGTTCTTCCAATCCATGAGCATGGAACGTTTTTCTATTTCTTTGTGTCTTCTTCAATTTCTTTCATGAGTATTTTATAGTTTTCTGAGTATAGATCCTTTGCCTCTTTGGTTAGATTTATTCCTAAGTATCTTATTGTTTTGGGTGCAATTGTAAATGGGATCAACTCCTTGATTTGTCTCTCTTCTGTCTTGTTGTTGGTGTATAGGAATGCCACTGATTTCTGTGCATTGATTTTATATCCTGCTACTTTACTGAATTCCTGTATGAGTTCTAGTAGTTTAAAACATTGTTTCTTAATAGGTAGTGATTTTACAGGTGAAAATGTCCAAATAGGGTTAAATAAACTTTCTGAAATATAATAGAGACTGTAATAAGTTACTCCATAGTTATTTGTTTAATAAAGAAATAACTTCAGAGATTTTATTTATTTATTTATTTATTTATTTATTATTTATTTATTTGAAGGGGGAAGAAAGAGAGACTGAGCAGAGGGAGGGACAGAGGGAGAGAGAGTATCTCAAGCAGACTCTGCACTCAGTGTGGAGCCTGAAGGGTGGCTTAATCTCACAACCCTGAGAACATGACCTGAGCCGAAACCAAGAGTCAGAGGCTTAACTCACTGAGCTACCCAGGCACGCCATAAAGGAATAACTTTAAAGGTTGTGAAAAAGTTCAGATATCCATACTCGATTTATTCCCTTTCGCCCTTCCATTGAAATACCCATGAGAAAGTAGAAAACAGTCGGATCGGCAAAAATCAATGAGATTATTCAGTGATACCATTCAAACTAATTTGAGTTTCTTGGAGGAAATACTCCTATTCTAGTGTGTCCAAGCAAGATAGAAAAATGATTCAGACATTGTGAAATAAAACAACCCATCAAAAAGGAATGGGAGCGAGTTTCTAGCCAATCAGGCATTTGACCCCTACATTCAAGATACAGAGTTCAAGTTCCAGCCAAATATCCTGATAGTCTCTCTCCTGCTACAAGGCTCTGACTTCTGAGATGCCTAAGGATACGAACTTCATCAAAGTCCCTCTCTCATCAGTACTTATTTTGTTTCTGAAACTCTCTGGAAACCTCCAACTTGCAGAAATGCAGAAATGGCTGAAGATGAAAGAGGAGTTTATGAGTTGTGGCCGCAGAAATATATTCTCATATGTGTAAGAGCTCAAGAAATATTCTACCATGTATCCTTCCTGAAGAAGATATTCTAAGGTGTAATCCAGTTGACAAACATAAAAATCAAATATGGGAACCCAGGAAAGAAGTCTGAGGATAAAAAGATTGCAAGTACAGTGAAGTTAGTTGAAACATTTATTTAATAATTTATCTAACAAAAATAAGTGCTGAAGTAAAAACTGTTTGAAAAGAGTAGTGTCTAACAAAAATAATGCCTAGTTGATAACTTTATATTATGTTAGAAAGATCGTATAAAGGTGAATTGAAAGAAGTAAAATTGTACTGAATTCCTTCTTTTGCATTAAGATGAGTTAACTTTTTTTGTTCAAACTCTTAGAATTATGAGGATAAAGTGACCAAAAGTTTGGCAATTCAAGAGTTTGCAAGCAGACGTGGGTTTTAAATAATATAATTAATGAAAAATTAGTAACAGCTTTAATTACTATAAAGCAGATTTTAATCACTGTAAAATTAATGCACCTTTCCACATGTCCATGAAACATTTACCAAAGTTGACTGAAGACAAGGATAATAAATTCCAAAAAGCTATTATTATTTTTCTCTTTTCAGTCCCCATAACCAATGTACTCAAGTAAAATCATACCTACCGATGGAATTCTAAAACTCAGTGAGCATATGTCACCTCATTTTTATACTCATTGTAAGTTCCAACATCAGTGGTTTGAGAATTTTTGAGTACAGGCACACACAGCTTTGTTTAAAAGATTACATCAGAGGGTGCCTTGGTGGCTCAGTTGGTTAAGCGACTGCCTTCGGCTCAGGTCATGATCCCGGAGTTCCAGGGTCAAGTCCCACATCGGGCTCCCTGCTCAGCAGGGAGTCTGCTTCTCCCTCTGACTCTACCCCCACTTGTGCTTTCTCTCTTTCACTCTCTCTCTCAAATAAATAAAAATTAAAAAAAAAAAGATTAGATCAGAGTATCGGACTTCCACTCAGGTTGTGGAAAGCTGGAAAAGAATGTCGCTGCCAACTTCACAACAAGAAAAAGATGAAAATCACCACTTTTCTTGAACATATCTGAAAGTTGAAGTTGCAGGTCAACCAGCTAATCTGAAATAGGAGGAAAAGCAGACATCTCCAAGCAGATACAGGCAGTAAGTAAGCGCTGGCTTACTTGGAACAGGGCATGGAAGGAAGTTGGTGCGATCATGCAAGCAAAGACATTTCAGCTAAAATTAGTATCAATTTGCTAGGAAGAGTGAGTATAAAGCCACAGACACAAGGACAGTTTGAAACCACTGAAAACTCTTTTTCATTGACTTCACTGGGGATTCATTAGGAAGATTACAGGCAGGATATAGACTCCAGGGAGATCCTTCATGTTGCAGGCTTGGGGGATAAGAGTAGCCATTACTACAGAAAATATGCAAAGCCCTGTCCAGATCCTTCTATGGAACAAAAGCCTTAAGCCACTAGGAGAGGGTGCTAAACTATATTTTCTCCAGAGCACAGGTAAATACCCATTGTGTCTAGGGGAAGAAAACAGAAAACTGCATCTACCTCGATGGGGGCGGCAGGAAGCCATTCTTGCTCAGGCCACTAGAGATCTTCTGACACCAGGGGAGAGGAAGCCCACCCAAGAGACCCAGGAGCTCTGGGTTTGTCCAAAACTAAAGCTGAACCAAGACCACAGAAAAAGTCCCTCTGGGCCCCACTACCAGGCTGATAAGCATCATATAGTAACAAGTAAGAGCAGTTTACTGACTGGAGGGGCAAGAACATGGAAAGAGAACCTCCAAGGTACAGAATTACACGGAAAACCTGAAGCTAAAGGTCATAAAGAAACATTAAAAAAATCCACCAGCCACCAAGACCCCACCCTAAGCATAAGGTAATGTTAGAAGGATTTGAAGCCAATGTTTTACTGAGGGTAACTTTCACAACAAGACCCAAACTTTAACAAGCTCAACATTTGACTACCTTGACTCAATTCCCCCCACTGAAAGTCCAGCAGAAGAGTATGCCAATTCCCAGGCGTACTGTTTACTTGAATCTCTACTGTCTTGTACTCAGTGTTGGCTTTTAACCCAGAAATATAAGAAACACACAAAAAGAACATACTCTCTCACACACACAACACAAAAGCAGTTAACAGAACTACACACAGATAGGACCCAGAAATTAGAACTATCTGACAGGTGATTTTAAATAATTCTGACTGATGTTATGATATGATATGATCTACTGTAAAAGAAGACAATGTGTATAAACAAATGGGAGAATTTTAGCAGAGATATGAAAACCTAAGAAAGAATCAAATGAAGGGCGCCTGGGTGACTCAGTCGTTAAGCGTCTGCTTTCAGCTCAGGTCATGGTCCCAGGGTCCTGGGATCAAGTCACGCATCGGGCTCCCTGCTCCACTGGAAGCCTGCTTCTCCCTCTCTCACTCCCTTTGCTTGTGTTCCTGCTCTCGCTATCTCTCTCTCTCTCTCTCTGTCAAATAAATAAATAAAAATCTTAAAAAAAAAGGAATCAAATGAAAATGCCAAAAATATTAGTAATAAAAATCATGGTAAGAAATACTTAATGATTTCTACAGGCTTATTAGTGTTCTTGGCATAGCTGGGGAAAAGTCACCAACTTGAAAATAGCTCAATAAAAGTTACCCAAACCATCATTTGCATTTTGTTGCTAAATCTCCCAGATTTGGCCAGTGAGATCCCATTCAAGATGACTGCTCCTTCTGACATGTTCTTATGATTCTGTTTTAGTCAGAATTCTCCAGAAAAACAGAACAATAGGATATGTGTGTGTGTGTGTGAGAGAGAGAGAAATAGAGAGAGAGAGTATACATGGAGAGAGAGAAAGAGGAGGTGGGGGAATTTATTTTAAGGGACTGGCTCACACACTTATGGATTCTGTTAAGTCCATAGTCTCCATGGTAGATTGGCAGTCTGGATACTCAGAGAAGAGTTGATGTTGCAGTTCCAGCCTGAAAGCCATCCACTGGCAGAGTTCTCCCTTCTTCCAGAGAAGCCAGTCTTTTTCTATTAAGGCCTTCAACTGATTGGATGGGGCCCACCCACCTATATCATGGAGAATAATTTGCTTTGGCCAAAGTTCATTGGTTTAAATGCCAATCTCATCTAAAATATGTCTTCACAAAAATATCTAGAATAATGTTTGATCAAATATCTAGGTACTGTGGCCTAGACAAATTGACATATGAAATTATCTATTATGAATTCTTTGAGCACTCTATTGTTGTCTAGCACAAGATGAAGTTTGGGTTTTTGTTTTCCCTGCCCTCTCCCTGGAATCAGCCATTTCTCCAAGTAGCCCTGCATCATTTTATTTGGAAATTTATTTAGCATTTGGAAATCGAGATCTGGATAATAGATGTGCTTATTGGTACTGAGTATCATTGTTTCTAGACCCTCACAGCTGAGAGAGCTAGTAAGTATGTAAGTACACACACACATACACACACATACACACACAGGAGGATGGAGAGAGAGAGGATTATAAAGCAATTATAAAATATTAAATTGAAGGAATTTGGGTAAAGTATGCACTGAAATTCTTTGCACTGTTTTCTTGTTTTAAGACCTTTAAATATCATTTATTTCATTTTAATGTTATTTTAAAATTTTGTTTATAATGCACATAATATATTGGTACAGTGAGAAAGTGTAAGTACGCTCAATTTGTTTCTCAATTTTTTTTATTGTTGATTTTGAAAACTCAGAAATTTCCCAGGTGAAATCTGAAACTGGACCCCATATACAGATTACAAAGGGGGACCAAAGAAAGAGGCAGACCACTCCAGTTTGGTGGGCGAAAGGTTTAATAGGCAGGAAAACTTACCTATGAGCCTTTCCTTAGGCAGCTGCTAGACAAAGAGATCTTCAAATCCACGGACCAGAATCTTAAAAGTTTATATCGAGGCCTTGACTACGTTTAGTCACATGTTTGTCCAGATAGTCTCAACAGCACAGCGAACCTCTCCCAAGGTGATGTCCTTAAAAAGGTTCCCACTGAGGGAATGGTGGGTAGAACATACATTCCAAGGACAGGAGAGGGGGTGAGAAGCCTCCAATTGTCTAGTCCCACCTGTGGGTCAGCTAGTGGTCACATCCTCTTGATGACCTCCTCCAATATTTATTTTTTTATTGAAATATATTGATATATAACACTGTGTAAATTTAAGGTGTACAACACTTTAATTGATTCCCATTGTAGAGATAATTACCACCTCTATCACATTACATAATTATCCTTTCATTTTTCTAGTTGGCATAATTAAATTCTAGTCTCCTAACAAGTTTGAGGATTATAATACAATATTGTTGTCTACATTCATTGTGCATTATATCTCTAAGGCTTCTTTATTACTCATTCTAAGTTTGTACCTTTAAACATCTGTCCGGCCCTCCCTGCCCCCCATCCCTGGTAATCATGATGTTGTCCTCTAATTTTTTACAAGTTTGGTTTATTTAAATTCCACATATAAGTGATATCATATAGCACTTGTCTTTCTCGGTCTGACTCATCTCACTTACCATAATGTGCTCAAGGTCCATCCATGTTGTCACAAATGTCAGGTTGTCATCCCTTTTTGTGGCTGAATAATATTCTGTTGTGTATGTGTACCACATTTTCTTTATCCATTCATCTATAGATGGACACTTAGGTTGTTTCCCTATCATGGCTATTGTAAATAATGGTTCAATAAAGATGGGGGTGCATATATTTCTTTGAGTTAGTGTTTTGTTTTCTTTGGATAAGTAACCAGAAGTGGAATTGCTGGATCATTTGATAGATCTATTTTAATTTTTTGATAAACCTTCCTAGTATTTTTCATAGTGACTACACTAATTTATATCCCCACCAACAGTGCACAAGGATTCCCCTTTCTCCACATCCTTGTTATCTCTTGTCTTCTTGATGATAGTCATCCTAACAGGTGTGAGGTCATATCTCATTGTTTTGATTTGCATTTCCCTGATGATTAGTGATGTTAAGCATCTCTTCATGTACCTATTGGTTATTTTCTTCAGAAAAAAATGTCATTTAGTTCCTCTGTCCATTTTTAAATCTGATTGTTTCTTTCTTTGTTATTGAGTTTAATGGGCTCTTTATATATTTTGGATATTAACTTCTTGGCTGATATATGACTGCAAAAATTTCCTCCTATTCTGTAGGCTGTCTTTTTATTTTGTTTATTGTATATTTTGGTGTGCAAAAGCTTTTAAGTTTGACATATTTTTATTTGTTGATTTTTGCTTTTGTATTTTGTGCTTTTGGTGTCAAATCCAAAAAATCATGCTAAGACCAATGTCAAGGAGTTTCTTCCCTACATTTTCTTCTAGGATTTTTGTAGTATCTGATATTATGTTTGAGACTCTGATCCATTTCAAGCTCATTTTTTTAAAAGATTTTATTTATTTGACAGAGTAAGCACAAGCAGGGGGGAGTGGCAGGCAGAGGGAAAGGGAGAAGCTGGCTCTCCACTGAGCAGGGACCCCAATGCAGGGCTCAATCCCAGGACCCTGGAATCATGACCTGAGCTGAAAGAAGATGCTTAACTGACTGAGCCACCTAGACACTCCATCAAGCTCATTTTTTGTGAGTGGTGTAAGATAGGGGCCCGATATCATTGCTCTGCATTGTTTAACCGTTTTTACCAACACCATTTTTTGAAAAGACTATTCTATCTCCATTGGGTGTTCTTGGCTCCCTTGTTAAATATTTGTTGACCACATAAACAGGGATTTAGCTTTGGCCTCTCTATTCTGTTCCATCGGTCTATGGGTCTGTTTCTGGGTCAGTACCATATTGTTTTTATTACTGTAGCTTTGTAGTATAGTTTGAAATCAGAAAGTGTTATACCTCCATCTCTATTCTTTTTCCTCAGGATTATTTTGGCCATTTGTGGTCTTTTGTGGTTCCATACAAATGTTAGGATTTTTTTTTTCCTATTTATGTAAAAAATGCCATTGTTACTTTGATAGTGATTATGTTGAATCTATAGATGGCTTTGGGTAGTGTGGACATTTTAACAATATTAATTCTTTCAATCTGTAAACACAGGATGTCTTTCCATTTGTTTGTGACTTCTATTTCTTTCAGCAAAGTCTTTTAGCTTTGATGTACAGATCTTTAACCTTTTTGTTTAAATTTATTCCTAAGTATTTTATTGTTTTTGATGTTATTAAGAATAAGATGGCTTATTCTTTTTTTTCAGTCTTTATCTTTAGCGTATAGAGATGCGATTTATTTCTTCTGCATGTTGATCTTCTATCCTGCAATTTTGCTAATGCACTACCTTCTTAATTTTTAAAGAATAAAATTATTTCAAAATTAGAAGTTTTAAAAAATAAGAATACATCAAAAATACCCTTAAGTAGTATCTCTGTTATTATTTTATTTATGACAAAGCAGTGATATGGCATATTTCCCTTCTCACTTTAAAACAGCATGCTCTTCCATATTGGGTAGTTCTCAATCTCTGTTTCCTTTCCTTCCCACCCTTTCATGGACCACTGGAGAAACGGAAGTCAGTGGTCTTAAAAGGCTTTTCAAACTCATCCCTGGCCTGCTCCAACAGACCAAAGTCAAACGCACACAACATTCTGACCAGCCTCCGCACATCCAGCTGCTCATCTATTTTCTTCTAAAATACTGATTTTCAGGTTTACTGAGAATTATATGGAAGGCTTTTAAGAAATACTGATACTCAATCCCTGACCCCCAAATTCAAAATTAATTGGTCAGTGTAGATCCTAAATATTGGTATTACGTGAACACTCTATAGTGTATTCTTACGTGCAGTCAGCATTGAATACTGCTGCTATAAGACATCATCAGAATTACACATCACCCAAGCTTCCTGGGCCATCTGTCTACCATCCCCAAAACCATAAGTCACACTACTCTGTACGTCCATCATGTGACCAATGTCTTATCTCTCCCTGCCCTCCCAAAATTTCCAATGTGGCTTATGAAATGTATGGCCTTTATTAATTGCCTTTTCTACATCCCTTACCTCTTCTTTGGTTTCTTCAAATTGCCAAAATGAAAAATAGCACCCTCTTTTAAGAGCTATCTGCTCTCTTGCACTCCATGTATTAAGAAGGGATAGGTATGCTCTTTTCTCTCCAATACTTCAAAAAGCTTCTCTTTCACTTTCTTCCTCCATTGAATTTCAGGCCATCACACTTCATTACCTGCCCCTTCTTGCTTAGTATTATCATTCTTTAATCCTTTGAAATTTTCAGTAATTGACTCACGGTTTTTCCTCTTCATCTTTCCCCTATTACCATTACCTCTTCATCTTTCCCCTATTACATTACCACTGATGTCAGTGTCTATTTGCTGGCCTATCAGTACTCTGTCATTTTCGTTCTCACATTCTACCCTCCGTGTTAGACACTCACTTCCATTTTCATGTTGGAAGCCAGGTCCTCATACCCAGCCGACTTAAGAAATATAACCTTTGGGTAGACATGAAAAACTAGCTTCCTATATCGACATTTCCTGCTTGCAACAGCTTTGCACCATCAGAATGCTATCAAATCTAAGTCTGTTCCACCTGAAGGCCACATTCAAGGAATATTAAAGGAGAGCAGGCCAGGATTGCTTTCGGTCTGGGCATGAACTCAGCCCTTATAAGGAAAGCAAAAATCCTACCCTAATAGATTCTTGTGTTTCCAAGCACTCTATCAGGGTAAATGCATTTCACTGGCTTCTAATTGTTTCTTTCTCTAGAGATCTGGTGTTATCTGAAGCTCTTCTCTATATTTTTATGCATTTTTTTAAGGTTTTGATTCAGAATATTTCATTCTCCTTCAGTTTCTCCAGGATTAATATTATACAGTTATTTACCAACAGTTTAGCCTGTCCTTTGTTAAATATGGACGTTTATTCTAGAGAGAAATAAACAAAGATGGCCTGTATAATATGTGTATCAGTTCTCTCTCTCTCTCTCTTTGTTTTGTTTTTCACTGAGAATAGGTTAAGACAAGGCAGTCTTTAACTTCTTAAGATTGAAGAATTATTATTGGACAATAGAAAGGATATACACTCACAATTGTGAAATATGGTAATATATTGCCAACAGGGTATTGCAGCTAAAGAAGTATTTAAAATCAGAATTAAGCCAGGTGTCAAATATTTGAGTTCCAGCGTCAACATCACTATTAATTAATTGTGTGATCCGGGGAAGCCAATACACCATCTAAGCCTCAGTTTCCTATCTGTAAAACAGGAAAAGTAACAGCTCTGTTTGCTATCTTATAAAATACAGAGTGGGAAGAGAGGTTGTTGCAGAGGCCAAATTAAATGTCCCAGAGAGTACTTGAAAAACAAGTAAAAGCTGTTCAAATAAAGAGTTTTCTGAGTTTGTTGTTGGTGTTGGTGTTGTCATTGATTTTTTAAACAGGAAGCAGGACTTTCATTGGTACATAACCCTGCTCAGTCAGGACCTGAGTTCAGGATTCTCTTTGTCTCTTCTAATAGCAGGATTGAAGAGGAGATAAGAGTCACAGTATCTGAGGGAGCTCTGCCTTCTTCTGTGTCGCTGATTCCACCCCCACAGCCTCCAGCTGACACATCAATGCTGCAAGAATTTTCTGTCCCCAGGTGCACAGTGGAAAGGAACCATCGAGGTCCCCTTCCCAACTTCCTGAAGCATAATTCATTCTTGGGTGAACTATTTTCCTCTCTGACTATTAAGCCTAATATCACAAACAAACTAAATTTGGAATTAATTTAAAGGTTTAAACCCCTAAACTAACCAGCTAGCTGTCTTCGCAGTATGTGAAAATGTTCAGGATTAAAACAATTTATATTACAGCTCTCCCACTCAATTAGTCCTGTTTGGCTATAGTTACCACCTAATAAAAGTCAAAAGTAAGGGCTTTCCTAATGCTGTATTCGCTTTCAGCCCAGCAGGAAAAGACATCTTTCAGCTGGGAAGCTACTGTTTCACAGTGGCTGCTTTGGGTAATGTTATTCTAATATGTTTGAACTCAGAGATGTTAGCTATCTTATGTTAAAAAATGTTATAAGAGGATATTTAAGAAGTCTATAAATTAGTATTCATTGTGGCACTAAAGATGCTAATTTTTAAGGAGGAAATAATGTATGGCATTCTGCTAGAATTCTTTATGACCATTTTACTGCAGCAGAGCTGTAGAGATAAAGAGAGTTGTTGCTTTCATTGACTCTAACTCTCATTTATGAAGGGAAATACACTTGCATGTCTTTTACCAGAGGAGATGTAATTGTTATTCATGTTGAGAAAGAGGTTTATTAGCAGTTTTATCGTAGAGATTCAGATAGAAATAAAGGCATTTGGATTATTACAAGATATTAATTATGAATGTCAGCCAACTGCAGTAGTAGGCTTCTTTGTGGTATAAGGTACAAAATTATCTGCTGATTTGGTGGATGCTTGGAAGCACAGCAGTTTTGGCCTGAGTTCACAACTTTCATCACATGTATAAATACCCATAGAGTGTTCAGATTATGCTGGTATGTTTCTAAGTAAGTTGTTTTCTTTGAGGGATACATAACCAGGTTTCCTTAACTGTAGACTGTTATGTTTTTGTTTTCCTCCCAAGTGACAAAAGAACCTTCTTTAAGAAAATAAGAAAAAAAAGATTTATTTATTTATTTATTTGAGAAAGAGAGAAAGCATGAGCAGAGGGAAGAGGCAGAGGGAGAGGGAGAAGCAGGCCCCCACTGAGCAGGGAGCCCAATGTGGGGCTCTATCCCAGGACTCTGGGATCATGACCTGAGCCTAAGGCAGACGCTTAACCAACTGAGCCACCCAGGTGCCCGGCCAAAAGAATTTTCAAGTTACTATTCACATTTATGTACTCAGTGTGGATTTACTGAGTGCCTTCTATGTGCTAGGGACTTTGCTGAGATCTAGGAATAAATCTATAAATAAGAGAGACATGATTTTTGCCCTCTTAGAGCAGGAAAGACAGACAAGGCAATTGTAACACATCTTCGGTGTTACATCTTATGTTATGGACATGCAGAGCACTAAGAAGTATACAGAAAGGGCATCAAACACAGATTTGGGGAGCAGGAAAGGTTTTGAGGAGGGATTGCATTTAAGCTGCGTTATAAAGGATAAGTAGCAATTGGTCAGGTAAAGAGGGAGAGAGAAAAGCGATCTGGGTAGACAAAAAAATGTGAAGGAAGGCCGGGAGCCCAGAGAGGGCTATGAAGTGCTCTGGGAATGTCAATTTTGAATACAGTGGTGGGTGGGGACAAAGGAGGCTGGCAGAGATAAGTGGGAGCTGGTCTTGCAAGTGAGAGTGCACCCTGTTGGATGGTCTGTGCCTCATCCTAAGAAATGGAAGGATTTCAGGCAAGGGAGTGAAATGATCAGATTGGCTGCAGAGTGGGAAATGGATTGGAATGTGACAAAACTGGAAGTGTTTAGGAGGTTATTGCAATAATCCAGATGCAAGTGGTAAATTTTGTGGCATAAAAGCTGATGGCTTTTACCTTCTGCATGACTTAGGAATAGAGTATTTGAGAATGAGATGAAAGGGGAGGTGGTTTTCAAAGATTTAAGATCGTAGAGAAAAAACTCTGACTAGGGAAACAGGAGGTCCGATGGGCAGTATTGAAAGAACCATTGGTGACGAAGGACATAAATTTATGGTGGCAATATCTGCATGGCTGTATGCTTTCCCCATGATACTCCAAAGCATATGTGTGGTATATTAGTAATGAGCAGCTGAACCAATATGTCAAAAAACTGGATGAAGAAATGAACAAGGGAATCTAAACTGGGCATGGAAGTGAGAAATTACAAAGGGAGGCTAAATGCTAAGGAGGGAATAGTGAGGTCTAAAGACCCAAGACCTGAGATCAGACTTAACAGGATTGAGGAGCGGGCCAGCCCAAGGGCAGCAAAAGTGCATAAGGCAATGATCTATTGCAAAGGTTAAGACATCACTGGTGACCAAAATATCACTAGAAATAAACTAGATGCAGGAAATTTTCAATTTCAGACTCCTCTCAGGGAGAGTCCTCTATGTGTTTTGGACTTAGTGAGAAGTCTGTGGAGTAAAAGAAATGTGATCTACTTACACTTATGCTGTTTCTTTGCTTTGCCTTTCTGTCTCTCCTTCTCTAAGAAGATGCTCACTTGCAGCTTTGTGCTGCAGAGATCTCATTGCACTCCAGGAGTCTGCTGGGCAGTATCACATGTCACTTACATGACCACATCTATTTCGTGAGCAGTACACAATCTGGGTGCACTGTGATGGCCATGGAAGTGTTCCACTCAGACGTGTCTTAAGAGAAACTGCTGTGGAGGGCACAGCTGAAGTGCTGCTGCTCTAGATCAATTAAGGCATTTATCCCAGGCCATTCTCTCCTGGGCTGCCCCTGTCCAATGACGGAGCATGCAAGGGTCCTAGAAAATAGCCAGCAATGTCTGATGCAGGATTCTTCTAGTAGGTGACTTCAACTCAAGGACTCTCCATCAGTCTAGCTGAGACTTTCCAGAACTAAGCAGCAACCTGAGGCTCTCCCTAATTCTTTTTTCTCTCTTTCACAGGTATTAGACCTACATCATGCTGGAAGCTTTTCCCTGTTTACTCTTGCTTTCTCTTCCTTTCTCCTTCACACGAGCTCTCCCAATAAATATCTTGCACTTTTGATCTCATCTTGGCATGGGCTTTTTGGAGAACTTGAATGGCGAAGTTACTCCACAAAAGCAGGTACCACAGGCTGCCTCTTACACTTTAGAATTTACAGGCATGAGTTCAATTCATCATGGACGCATGTTCCACATCAAGCTTCCATACGGTCTTCCATCATAGGATGCCTGGGATATGTTTAATCAGCTATGGGAAGACATGAAGACATGGAAATGACTGTCATGAAGGAAGAAATTGGTTATACTCCTAAATGGCTAGAAAAAAGAAGCACAGTATGCCATGCAGTGCCACATGGGGAAGCACCAGGGTTAGTCAGGAGGCGAGGGAGTGATGGAAAACATGATTGAGAATCTTTATTGTGATTTCTGCTTGAAGAAATGGGCCCAAACAGAATAAGCAGGCTTGGGATCAGCTACTTTGCATAATTTAAGTGGGCTCTGGAGTGTAGGAGTTGTCCCTAGCTGTCAGGTCCTTGGTCCTTGGGGTGATTTGGGCAGGGAAACAGTGGCCAGGATGAGAGAGCATGATAAAGAAGGTGGTTGAGGGTACAGGCTCTGGACTGGCTGGTTTGCACATGAAAGGCACATTGCCACATGAGTTGTTTGCTATCTCTGGGAATTAGCCAGCCTTGGGAAGGACAGCCCCTCCAGTGTCAGCAGGGCCCCAAGAGGTCAAAGAACCAAAATACAGAAAGTAAAAAGTCATGATTAACACATCTTCTTAGAAGTCTTCACTTGTCTTGAGGTAAGGAATAGGTATCCCCCACACCTACTCCATTATGTGTCGGGGGGTGAGGGGAGAGCCCCTCCACAAATTCTCTCTCTACATAAGTCCTTTCAATTCCTCTTACTGTCCCCAATCTCTTTCATAGATTGAAGGTACAGGTAATAAAATATGTTTTTTGAAAATCATTGAACATTATTTCAAAAATTAAGGATGTACTATGCATTGGCTAACTGAATTTAAATTAAAAAAAGAAAATGTTTTGTTCATGAAACTAACTTTCGGCCAGCTCATATGCAAATCTCACAAAGGTGGTCTAGAATCCCCTTTGGTCTTGAGCCAAACTCTACAGAGTTCCATTTTTATATTCTGTTACCACAGCTTTACCCATAGTTTCCTTAGATGAGGAATGCCATTATTGTACATATGAAAATCTGGCCTATTTTCGAAGTTTCAACTAAAATATTATCATACTTATGAAGTTTTCTTTGAATGCTGTGCCAGATATAACTTCACCTTCCTGTGAATCATAGGTCTTTACTTTTCATTTTGAACTTCTCATTTCAACACTGACATCTCTTAGGACACTTCACTGTGTGCTTGATTTTGATTTTGGCCT
This sequence comes from Eumetopias jubatus, assembly GCF_037043125.1. Lineage (NCBI taxonomy): Eukaryota > Metazoa > Chordata > Mammalia > Carnivora > Otariidae > Eumetopias > Eumetopias jubatus. The sequence continues at coordinate 34,729,669 of NW_028274818.1, forward strand.
TGTATAAGGTAATGTTATTGCAGTAAGTCATGTGTTGGGAGCTTAGAGAACATGTTTGCCCTGGAAATTCAGGGAATTATCACCAGGAGTCTAATCCCCTTGGTGGTCCCTAGATGTCTTAGAAGAAATAGCACAGGGATCTTTTGATTTGGTGATCAAAATCCAAGACACTGAGATTCAAATTCAGATAAGCAAGAACACAGAGGATTCATATTTAGATAAAGAAGAGTACAACTTGTGGAACTTATTTGAGGACAAAGATTCTGAGGCAGAGATACTACAACAGGAAAAAAACATTATCATAATTTTTTTTTAAGTTAAGGAGAAAGGATTAGCAGAACACCCATAAAACCAAAATTTCAATTGTAGATTTATTTGTGTCCTGAAAGACACAAATATATTGATAAAGACATAGAAATTAAGATTATATAGTATAAGCATGTTAGTGGAAAAACAGTTAATGCGATAAAATTAGGACCCCAGAAAGATAACTAGACATATCTGAGACCTTGGTATATATGATTGGAGGAGACATCCAAAATCCGTTGGGATCAAGCTGAGGTTGAAACCGTTGTCTGTTCATACGTAAACTAGAACAAAATTAGACTCCCACCTCAACCAAAGTCAAAAACAAACTCCAACTGTCTTGAAGACCTAAATGTGGGGGGAAACATTAAACTATCAGAATCAATGCAGAGGGGAATACTAAACCTTGAAGTAGGACAGCATTTCTTAACTACAACAACAAAAAGAAAAATCCTTAAAATGTAAACTTTCTTTACAACAAGACATCATAAACAAAATTAATATATACCACACACCGGGAGAAGAGATTTATAGCATATGTAAGAGGTGAAATATTAATATCCTCAACATAAAGGAACTCTTACAAATCAATTTAGATAGGGAAAATTGAAAAATGAATGAAAGATACAGAAGACAATTCACAGAAGATGAAACCCGAAGTAACAATAAATATGAAAAAATGTTCTACCTAACTCTAATCAGGAAAATGCAAGTATCAGCGAGATACTCTTTAACCCCATCACACTGGCAAGGATCCTTAAGCCAGACAATGCCAAGCTTTGGCAGGGAAGAGAAGAAATACGAACTCTCAAGCACTGCTGGAGAGAATATGAATTGGCATAACTATTTTGAAGAGCAATTTGGCAAAATCTAGTAAAATTGTATGGGTGCATAGTCTATGACCTGGCAATCCCATCTCTAAATATATACCCTAGAGAAATTCTCCCTCATGTGCGAAAGGAGACATCTTCAAAGACATTCTGTGAAGTACTGTTGGTTACAGATAGTAAAAACAAAACAAAAAGGTAGGAAAAATCAAATATCCATTAGGCCAAGTGAGGAAAAATTAGCGTGTGATATATTACACAGTAATTTAAAAAGATAAAATAGAACTAAGCATAAGGATACAGATCTGTCAACCATAATACTGACAGACAAAGCAAGTTGCAGAAAGATATTTACAGTACAATATAATCTTTACAAATTAAAATATATAGAGTATGATACTCTATATTTTTTTTGATAAATGCACATGCAGTTAAGGTTAAAAACATGGATTTGATACCTACGTCCCACGTTCATGATAGTGTTAACTTCTGTACAGAAAGGAAGGACATTGTAACACGAAGATGATCAAAGTAATTAATTTTATCAGTAACACTTTCTTTGTAAAATGAGTTTGTCAATGAAATGTGAAAAATTATTTATGTGGTGGGACATGAGTGGTACAAAAACATCTGTAGTTTTCTTACACTTAGGTTTTAAAAACAGTAACTTAAAAAGCTATTGAGGGGGAGAAACAAAATCCTGAAATAGCATCTAAGGAGAACAGAGAGAGAAGAAAGAAGCGGTTTGAGGATTAGAATGTAAGTAACAGAAGTAGACGAGGTTTCAGGTACAAATATCACTAAAATCTTGCTCAGGCTCTTTAGTTCCAAGTGTAGTTGGTTATCTGTTGACACATCTCAACTATGGTTTCCTAAGGGCACGGTGTGTGGCCCCCACATCTATCACTCCCAGCATCTAGCACAATGCCTGACACATAAATGGTCATCCCCAGAAGTGTATTTACTGCATCAAATGAATGATCTTCCCATTAGACTTTGCAAAAGGGGAAAAGATAATTTTCCCCATCACCTGGAGGGTTAGTTGCACTGTTTGAACAAGAGAAAGAAAAATCAGGAGAGTAGCCTGGAACCGTGGGAATTTGCCCAGAATGCTTTGAGGAGTCCCTACTTACATGCATGACAGTGGCTCAAACAATTGATCTTGCAGACAAATAAAGAAAATTAGCAAATGGATAATGGGTCAAATCCTCTCCAGTGAAAAGGAGGCAATGAAGATATCCTCATCTAACTCCTGGTGCAGATCTGTAACAGAATCTTATCTATGAATCACCAATGGCTGGGAGAGGGATGCCAGTCAACATGAATTAGGTACTATGAATGTCCTGGCAGGAGGGACAGGAGGGGGTCCTGCTAAATCATATTTAAATTAGCCAAGGTGGGCAGCTGCCTCTGGGATAATGCTGGTAGAGAACAATGCAAGACAGATGACTTACCAATTAAATGAAGCCGGCTTCCCAAACACTGATGGTCGAGGACGGGGGTACCATGTGTTTCTGCCAGACACAGATCTGTTTCCCTAACCAAATTAGGCTTCAAGTTTAGGACTCATATGTCCAACCCTCCCCACTCTGTCTCCCGCCCCCTACATGAATTACAAAGAGGATTGCATGTTAATGAACAAAATGCAGACTTTCTCCATTTCTCTACTTGTCAAAATCTCTTTCACCTTCACAACCAACAGTAAATCACACGTTCTGCTTGAACAGGCGCTCAGACAAAATCCCCGAGCAAATGGCTATCATAAGAAAGAGGGCTTTGTTAGAGCACAGGCATTGTGCTTTAAAAAAAACGGAAAGATAGCCCACGTGGAAATCGAAAGGCTTGTTCTAGCCATTCTTTTAAAAATACAACATGTCTGGTGCAAACTAGAATTCAAAAATGAATTCAAGCGCCAGTTTCCAAGGGGCTGCCAAGTCAACGAGAAGACCGGAGGACTGTATAATGACAATAACCAACATCGACGTTGAGACGTGTACAGTGTGCTTGCTCCTATTGCTTGTGTAGTCTTCAGAAAAGTGGTTAGTATTTTCATTATAACTTTTCTTTTTTCATATGGAAAATCAGAGAAGTTAAGTAAGACTTATGAATAAAAAACTTGATGCTCTTTCTACTATAACATATATCTCTAAAATGTCTTTCTAATCTAAAATTCTGTACGTATAGATCTAAAAAGCAGGAAGCCATGAGAGGCTATTTGAGACCATTCTGGACCCCTATTACAAGGAAGAAAGAGAGAGAGTCAGAGACAAAGACAGAGAGAGAGAAAAAGACAGAGAGACAGAGACAGAGAGAGTGAGAGAATGAGAAAAGGAAGGAGGGAGGGAGGGAGGAAGAAAACAAAAACACAGAAGAAAAAATAGAAACAAAAAATAAAAGAGAAAACAAAGGATAAAAAATGTATTTAAGAATTAAGAGAAGGGATATTTGTTCACATTAGTTTTTGCTCAAAAAGTTAGCTCCGCTCCAATTTATCTTTTCTATAGAAAGATAGAGATAGGCACACAATAAAACCATAATAAAGGTACTGGAAGTTGCAGCATTAACTGATAAACCAGGTGATGTAAAGATCTCAGATTAGCAAATGTGAAACCGTGGGCCAATATAGGTTTTAGAATCAAATCCTTGAAAAACTATGCTAAAAGGAGCTATTAAGCCATCGATTGCAAACACCTGATCTTACAAATGAACAAACAGAGAAGTGAGGAGAAATGACCCATTAGTTCAAGTGGAGAACCGGAACTGGGCCCCAAGTCCTCGGGTTTCCTGTCCATTTTGGCACCAATGGCAGCCATCGTAAGTTAAGTTTCAGAGGGGAAAGAAAAGACAACTAACCTCTCAGTACTACCATGTCCCAGGCACTGTGCTAGACACTTTTTAGGGGACTCCAGAGCAGCCTGAGTAACATTCACCTTGGGTGGCTGGAAGATTCTAGCCTATGAGGAAGGCTCACTGAATACAAAGTAAACATTATCTATTGTGGTTTTGAAAAAGGAAATTATGTCTGATTGATCTACTGGAGCTGCTTGAAAGGCTTGGTAAATATTATAAACATAGAAAGCCAATGGATATATATTTATAAAAATTCCTGATGTCTTCTGTCAATTTTCTAATGGACTTTTTAGGGTTCATTGTGCATGGAATGGACAAGGAAAAAGGCTTTATTGATATTTTTAAGGTACTGGTAAAAGATAAGCAACAAAAGATGAAGTAAACGAGATGCTTTTTCTGGACATTACAGCAAAAACCGAACAACCTCGAGGATATTGATACTAGAATGTATCTTATATTATTTTTCAAGGAATTATTTTGAAAACGGTACACAGTGAAGTTTGCAGGTGGAACTAAACCATCCCATGTAGTAATGCACCCAGCCAATGTGAGTAAATTACAGGCGGTGAGACAGGGCAGATATCTAGCCCACAAGCTTCAGCATAAGCTTGTATAGAGAATGCATTTAGAGAAAAACTAAATACATATATTTGTATGATGATGGGTTCGATAGCAGTTACAATCCAGAACAGGGGTGTTGGAACCTTTGTATTCCTTCCCTTAACTAGCTGTTCCAGGTGCTACCTTTGCTGCCCAAAGACCAGCAATTACCTGGACATGATCAGAAAGGAGGCCGGCAAGGCTCAGACAACATTATTATTTTGTGTACAGAATCATGATGTGGCTGCGACTGAAACACTGAATGTAACCTTTGTGTATGCGGTGAGAGATATGTGTGACAGAAGCGAAGGAAATCCAGACACTAAAAATGAAAATAATCACAAGAAAAAAAAACACAACAAAGAATTAGCTTTGGGATAAACTGAAGTAATACAGTTCGTCTATAAACGTGAAGGGTTGGGAATGTCACATACAAACACACAATGTGAAAGGGACAAATATTGAAATACAAAAGCAAGGCTCCTCTCCCGTGCTAAGACTCGAACTTGAATAAGAACATGTCAAGGAAATAAAGGTATTTGTTCTGGCTCAGCTACCAACTAGCTATTTGACCTTGATTACTTGTTTTTACTGTCTCTGGACTTCATTCTCTTCATCTCTCAAACTAAGGGATTGGGATAGATTAAATCCAATCTCATGTAAAAAGTGTTTACTGAGCAACTACTATGAACACTTTGAGAGCTAGAAAGCTGTATGACACTTGACCTGCACCATTGTAAAGCTTTCAGTCTAGTCACAGGATTAGGATATGTTCTAGCTGTGTTAAAAAAAAAAAAAAATTACAGGGGCACCTGGGTGGCTCAGTCAGGTAAGCATCTGCCTTCAGCTCAGGTCATGATCCCAGGGTCCTGGGCTCGAGCCCTGCATTGGGTTCCCTGCTTGGTGAGCCTGCTTCTCCCTCTCCCTCTGCCTGCAGCTCCCCCTGCTTGTGTGCTCTCTCTCTCTTTCTGTTAAATAAATAAATAAAATCTTTAAAAAAAAAAAAAAAGGGACAGACTGGGATGTGTTCACCTTCACCACTGTGGAGTAGCACACTCAAATAAAAACCTGGGGAGGGAGGTTGGCCTGATGAAGCAATTCTTAAACTCAGGGGCCTTGAAGGGCAAGGGACAAGTCTTCATTTCTGTTTGCGATACCAAATTCAGTGACTTCTACTTAGAAGTAACTCAGTAATAAGTGTTGATTATAAAGGTAGCATCTAAAATAAAATTTGAAAGATCAATAGGATTAATAAGATTGTTTTCCCAACAAAGATGAATATGGAGGAGTCATTTATGTTTAAGGGACTTCATAGGGAAATATGTAGAAGCAAGAAAGTGTAAAGTATTTATAGAAGAAAGAATGGTGTAGTTAGGGTATCCTACAAGGGATTGCCTGAGAGTTAGGAGGCAAAAAAGGTGCTTGAATTCCATAATATGAATTTATGTCTGGAGCCATTTAATGTTTATGATCAGAAAATTAAAGCTGATTAATATCTAGATTTCGAAGTTTGTTCTGAGGGAACAAGAAGGGAGAAGTTGTCCATAGCATCAAATGTTGAAGGAAGTTTCAGCTGGATGAGGACTACAAAGATGGTATTGGTCTGGCAGTTAGGACATTGGTGACCTTCAGAAGGATCACCTGGAGACCTTGTTAACAGGGCTCTTGCAAGTCCACCTTCAGAGATTCTGATTTAGGAGGACTAGGGAAGGGACCTTTGGAGCTACACTTATAACAAGCACTACTAATCATTTTGATGCAGGAAGAAAACAGGCTATATTTTTAAGAAACACTAGGTGAGAATGATTTTCATTCATAAGATGAAAAACATTAAATTATCTAATTCAGAGGCCATTTCAATGACCAAATCAAATCAATAGCCTGGTTGATCTTATCAACTGTGCAGAAACTGGCCATTACCATGGCAAAGAGGGAGAGGAACATTCAATAAAAAAAAAAAAAAGATTGATTTGTTGTTCATATTGAAGATGAATGTAGACATGGATTTTGTTTCAAATGATTTGGATGAAAACTAAAAGTCTTCTAAGCCCCAAGGAAATGTATATATTTTTTGATAACTCAGTTTCTGTTACTGTTCTAATAAAATGGTTATAAGACATAGAGCAGATATAATATCTCAGTTTCTCCATAACATCCTGACATAGCTTTGGTCTTACTGTTCCCCCATTCAGTGCAGTTGGAGAGAGATTGATTAATTTCTTGTTTCATTGTTGCCACACTCCTCTGCACTTTCTGATTGCTATTGGGACTGAAACTAAGAAAATGACACCAGGACGAATGTTGTTGTGGCATTTCCAACCCACTGGGACTAGGAAGTATTTGAAATCTTGCCAGACAGTGGTCCTCAGGAGACAGCATCTCCTCTCCTCATTTAACTAAAAAAAGTTCCCCCAACTTCTTTGTAAAAGTTATAGAGACCTCATGTTTTCAAAGTTTGGTCTGTAAGAATGAGTCAACGAGATGTCATTTTTCAGGTGTTTGGATTACCTTGGAACATTCCATTAGACAGAATAATCCACCTACACATTCAGAAGCTAGAAGACCTCGGTTCTAGGCTCAGCTCTGCCCTGAATATAGTAAGTAATCTAGGAAAGAGTTTTAACACTTGTGGGATCATCAGAAATTCTGGATAAAGAATGTCAGTGCTGGATAGGACCTGAGATGATCTGGCCCAATCCTTTTGTTTCACGGTCAAGGGAACTAAGGGGTTGGCCAGAAAAATGGCTTCCCCAAGGTCACTTGGTTGATACTGGCTCTTCATTGGACTAAAACACAGACATCTTGACTCCTTGGTCCTCTCCCATATTCCCTATGGCTCAGAGCTTTGGGGGATGCACAAGGAAACACAATTCCTATTTTAGAAATGAGGCAACGAGACCTCAAAGCAATGAACATCTTTCCCAGCATCACATATCTCATAGTACTGTTACTGCAAAAGTAAATACTAATATCCTGCCATTGGAGAATTTCCCATGTGTTAGGAATATTGCCATACACTTGATGCATATTCCCTAATACTCCTGGCCCAGTGGTCTTTCTATTTACCACCCAGTGCATACAAAGGAAATCTACTATCTTCTGTGGATAATATATTTAATAATCTCAAAACTGTTGAGTGATAAAACCAGGACTAGAGCCAATATATTCTAATAATTGGCCTGTGTTTTATTTACAATAATACACAGCATACTCTCTGAAAAAAGTTAACCAAGGAGTAGCTTTGCTTTGTAGCACAGAATGCACATCAGCAGTCTAGCCATTGTGTCTGCCCTCTTTTGCCATTCCTAACATAGGAAGGCTTTAGAAATGATAAATGAATATTTTGTTTGTTTATTTTAGCTCAAAGCATTTCTTTTGCACACCGAGGCCTCTGGATTGTGTTTTATTTCTTCTAGAAACAAACTTTCCCTTCATCTTCTCTAAAATCTCTCACTTGAGGCCACAACTCTGTGGATGAATCAATACAAAGAGCCATGAGTGGGCTTGTAGGGGATTTGTAAACGCTTCTGGAACACTTAGAAGCCTCGTTCAGGAGACAGTGGGAGCCCACTGACAAGAGAAGGGACTGGGGGGGTGCATGGGTCCTGGGATTCAGAAGCCACCACAGTTGGAAGGGCTTTGTCTAATCCCATTTAAGTGCCCTCTGTAGCGTCAGCTTTGGCGTATGAAGCAGCTTATATAAAGGATTAAAGAACAGGACACTTACAGCTGGTCCTCCGGAGAACTGGTGGGAAACCCAACACTCTGTTACCAACATTAGTGAAATTTGAAGGGAGTTTTTGAAAGCCTCCCGAACCATCTACAACAGTGGTTCTCAAACTCTTGCTCTCGGGACCTCTTTGTTACTTGCAAACAAGAAAAAATGAGTGGCAAAAGTCACATTATTTTACATTTTTGTAAATCTCTTTAATCTCTGGCCGAATAAAAGACAGCTGTATTTTTCAAATATTCTTCTTCAATCAATCTGTTGTGATATGTTTTCCTGGTTGAAGTCTATGGTTGAAGTATATGAGGAAAATTGGCCTCATTCAGTTATATCGTTGGAAACCGGAGGAGTATTTTAATCTTTTTCATTCTTGTAGATATTCATCTTCAACATTATACTGAAACTCAATGAGTAGATTCTCAAAGACTTGTTGTAGTGTGGAATCTGAAACCCTATTGATGAACTTTTCATATTCTGCTACATCAAAATCCATTGGTCTCTCTTGCACTTGGACTGGATCTTCTACCCAGACAGGATTTTGTAACAACATGCATTGCTCATTTGGAAAATATTGTTTCCATTCCACAAGTGGAGTTGCTGGATCCTGAAGTAATTCTATTGCTAATATATTTTGAGGGCCTGCCAGAGCGTTTTCCACAGCAGCTAGGCTATTTTACATTCCCATCAGTAGCACACAGGCATTCCAGTTTCTCTACATCCTTGTCAATGCTTGGTATTTTCTGTTGGTTGTTTTTGGGTTTTGTGTTTGTTTTTTGACAGTGGCCATCCTAACACAATGAGGTGGTCTCTCATTGTAGTTTTGATCTGTATTTCCTTGATGATGAGTGGTGTTGAACAATCTTTTCATGTGCTTATTGACTATTTGTTTATCCTCTTCGGAGAAATGTCTATTCACATCCTTGGCCCATTTTGAATCGAGTTGTTTTTTCTTGTTGAGTTTCAGGAGTTCTTGATATTTTCTGGATATCAATCCCTTGTCAGATACATTATTTGTGAACATTTTCTTTCATTCTGTGGGTTGCCTTTTCACTCTGTCGACATTGTCTTAGATGCACAATTTTTAAAAATGTTCCTGAAGCCCAAATTGTCTGTTGTTTTTTTTTTTTCTTTTGTTACCTGCGCTTTTGGTGTTACATCCAAGAAACTATTGCCAAGTCCAATGTCATGGTTTTGTCCTATGTTTTCTTCTTAAAAATCTGCAGGTTAGAGATTTAGGTCTTTGAGTTAGGTCATTTTGAGTTCATTTTTGTATGACACAAGGATCTAGTTTTATTCATTGCATGCATATATTCCATTTTCCCAGCACTATTTGTTGAAAAGTTCATTCCCCACTGAATCCTCAGACCACACTTTGAGAACTGCTGATGTACACTATCTATTCTTAAAATGTCTCCTTGGCAAAGTCATTATGATCATCATGACTTTTTATTTTAATTAGCTATCCCTAACATGAATAAATCATAAGGATGTTTACACTTCAGTATGAATTAGTCTATTATAGAGATTAGTACCCTATCACTTGTAACAGTTCGCCTCCTTGAGTTCGTATTCCCAGTCTACCGTTATTCAGCTATAAGAAAATTGATGGCCATTTCCCCTCTCCACCGTTCAGGTTTCTCTTCTGCAAAACAAGAGTGGTCATTTTCCAACTTTGTTAAAGCAGCAAAACTCTTTAAAACTCCTTGAGACTCCCCTTTACTAAATTGATAAAAGTGCAGGTGCTGTGGTTGACATTAAGAATCTAGAACCCAGCTCCTCCCTTACAGGCAGTCCACTGAGATGTTTTTGTGACACCTAAAGCTCCTAGAAATATAACTTAAAAAACCAAAGGAGAGGCAGTCGTCCAATTCCCTTCTGAACCAAATATTTCATGGGTCTGCGGTGTATAGTACGCTATGCAGAAACACTGAAAGATTTAGAATAAAGGCAGGAATATTTGGTGGATCAGGATTTTAGATGTATGCACAGCTAGATGGAATGTTTGGATGAAAGGAAATGGGAAATTTTGAGAAACCAAAGGGGAAAAGGCACTGCAATCTATTGTAAGCAAAGGGGAACAAGAAGAATAAACAGAGCGGGGAAGATGTGTAAAGGAAGAGGGGAAGCAGACTGTGGAAGAAACCTCCGCTTAATGGGCTTGCTTGGGGCCATTTGGCCTGGGAGACATACCCCTTCCTTGATAAACCGGTTGGAGAATATTATGAGGTCCCAGTGATTTCAAATAGGGAGGAATCCTTTTTTTGGTCCAAAGATAAATTAGTGGGAACCCAAAACCTATCTAACACTAATTTGAACTCTAACCCTAACCCTAATCCTTTAACGGGAAGTTGGGTTAATGCCATTCCTAATCAGGATCTAGCCAAGCACAGACACATTTAAGTCTTGTCCCCAGACAGCCTGCTCCATCCTTAGCTTCTGCTCTCAACTCCACTTTCCTATGCCCTCAGCACGAAATTTCTCTCTCTCTTTTTCCCTTTCTTTTTTTTTTAAGTGTAGGAACCATTTTTTTTTTTTTTTTAAGATTTTATTTATTTGTTTGACACAGAGAGACACAGCGAGAGAGGGAACCCAAGAGGGGAGTAGGAGAGGGAGAAGCAGGCTTCCCGCTGAGCAGGGAGCCCGATGCGGGGCTCGATTCCAGGACCCTGGGACCATGACCTGAGCCGAAGGCAGACGCTTAACAACTGAGCCACCCAGGCGCCCCTCTTTTTCCCTTTCTATATCATGTAATCTATAAAGGAGACGAGTGTATACGGATGAAAAAAAGAAAATTAAAGATGCTTTGCTCAGCTTTGAAGGCACTAACAAGAACTGGGGTAACATGTAGGGAATAATTAAAGCCGCTATGATCTTTTACGTTTCAAAAGCCTTTTAAATTCATGTCATCTTTGGTCAATGGCTTTACAGTTCTAACAAGCAATTTTCACAAAGTGCTATTAAGGGCTGTAAACTTTATTTTCTTCTATTTCTCCTTTAAAAAAATTTTTTGGGTTACTTTGTGGCGAGCGGGGATGGAGACAATGTATCTTTAAATAATAAAGAAACCATTTTAATATTCTCATAAACATCATCCCCTCTGCTCTCCACTACAAACTTTAACAGCCGGGCAGCCAGAGAAGCAAGTAGGGCAAACAATACAAGAAGAGTCATTATTGTAACGAAATTAGACCGTTTGTTTTCTTTCCCTCAAATCAAATTGTGTAGGAGCTGCTTTATTGCAAAACAGACATTAAAATTCCAGCAAGACCTCAGAGAGAAAGTAATTTCTATTTTATCAGTGCTGTAAAGCTGTCTTTATGTTCTGAAGCAGGAAATATTGCAAGGATATTTATAGCTTCGGCTCCAAAGCCAGTTTGAATAGAAATGTTACCGCGGTCGCTGGAGCTGTCATACTGCTCGGTGGAGCAGGGAATTTTAGTGAATTTGTGAATTACTGTTTCCGTCTTGACAAGTCTCTCAGTGAGGCTGGTGTGTGTCTGGAGCTGTTTGGTGGTTTGGGAGATAATGATTAAAGACTTGGATTTGCTTTAAGAGGAGATTTAAATGATATTCTACAGCTAATCAGTTTTGCTCCTCAAGTCCTCCCAGAACAAAAGCAAAGTTTCCAAACTTGGCCAGCCTTAGCGTTAGGTGGCCCAGCAGTGAGCATCCCCCAGCCCCCTCCCCCTCCTTCCTCCTTCTTCCACTCCCCCCACCCCCCCACCAGCCCACCCCTCCCACTTTGTCCTTGACCTGCCCATCAAGGTATCACAGCGCCTCATCTGTCTGAACTGTTTACCCAGATTTGACAGTTATTTACCATCCCGCTTCTTCCCTGGGGTCTGTGGAAATGATTCATCATGGTGTCTTGCATTTATCTTAAACCTTCTTGTGAAATGTGCCAGGATTTCATGAATATGATCCTCGCCATCAAAGGGGAAAGAGCTTTACTTGTTTTACACAGGGAAGAACTGAAGTCTAGACATGGGGAGACATCTGACTAAGGTCACACGGTGCTTCAAGAGAGCAGATGGGCTGAGCGTTCAGTTCTCTCATTTAGTTCAAGTATTTCTCCACCGCCACTTGCGCCTCACACCAGTAAAAACAGAAGTTTTGTGACTTGTGGTCTAAATAGACAACCATTTGAGCAAATTCATCTGAAAGTGGGGCAATGAATAGAGACTTTTAATAGCTCCAGGGCCACCGCAGGCTAGGAGGCAAGACAAAGCCATGCTGTGCCAGAGCTTACTATTGCTCTGAAAGCCAAAGACAGTGGGGGTGGGGAACGGTTCCTCATGACTTCTACCAGTTGGGAATGAAAGAGGCCGTGTCAGTGTGCTGTGTTCTTTTTAATAAAGCTGTGCAAAAACTAATCAAAAGGGTTTTGCTTTCTGTTTGTGGGTCAAGGGTTTGATTTATACCACACTGCTCATCGCCTGACCACTCAGGTCAACAGCAAAGTTTAATTTCCAATTAAGCAAATCCCTAAGAGTGAGATTTTCTCTGGAACCACATCCCAGGGAATCCCTTTGCTTTATGGGACAAAGACCCTACCCTCTGCTCAGAACCTGCTCTTTTGGTGCAAGATGAAGACATCTTTTTTTCTTCTTCTTCTTATTTCCCTAAGTTGAGAGAGAAATAGCAGACCAATGCGGAACTTGACTTTCAGACTCTAAAGACCATTTGATATAATCCACTGTTTAAAGACCACTTAGAATACAGGTCTTTTTACTCAGGCCTTGTGATCTTTCCTCTATACTTGCAGTGTCCCAAACAGTAGACAATAGCCCCACATGTGGCTACTAAGCACTTGGATGTGGGTAGCCCAAACTGGCATATGCTGTACGTGTGTGGAATATATACCAGATTTCAAAGACCAGGTAGGAAAAAAAGAACGTAAAATAATTTTAATGTGTATTGATTTTTATATTTTTTATATGGATTACCTGCTGAAAATGCTATCATATATTGGGTAACATAAGACATATTAACATTCATTTCATTTATTTCTTTTTGCTCTCATGTGCCTCCAGAGCCAAGGGATCATGGCCTGCCCTGCAGGCTCCAGCTACGCAGAGGGGTCACCTCCTGGGAAAGGGCAGAGGGCAGGAGGTGGTTTGAAACTTACTACCTTTGAGCCCCACTTCGAAGTCCCAGGGAGGATAGCCCAAATCAGGAAGAGTTTAGGCCACAGAATTATTACTGTTCTCACATTCAAGACTTGATTTTCCTAATTCCTCCACTCCTGATTATTGGGAGAAGTTTTAAAAAGGATATATTCAAACCGATTTTTTTTTTAAGATGTATTTATTTATATTGGCGGGGGGGCAGATGGAGAAAGAATCTCAGACGCCCTGCTGAGCGCCGATCCCAAAGTGGGGCTCCATTTTATGACCCTGAGATTATGGCCTGAGCTGAAACCAAGAGTCCGGACGCTTAACTGACTGAGCCACTCGGGTGCAGCCAAACTGATTTTGTATGCACTCAGTTCAAGAAACAGAGCTCTACCATCAACTGCAGCCTCTATTTCTTTTCAGTTTTCCCTTCAGATAGCACTCCTGCAATGGTTAAGTTGCTGCTGACAGAGTCTGCATATAATTTAGATTTTCCTGTTTCCTTTATAATTAAAAAATCCCTTTTTCCTTTTATAATTTAGATATGTTTGTTACTGAAGTATTACTAAATAGAGATAAAATCCTTCAGCTTTCAGAATTAGCTCTGTTGGTCTTCTATATTGACGCCAGACATTGGCAAACATACTTGTGGCCTGAGCATATCTCCGGCTCCATGAAATTAGAAAGACTTGGATTTGGATGGACATTCTGGTGATGAATAGGCTGGTTCATATCATGGGCCCCTGGAAGTGATTCACAAATTTCTCTGCAGGTTAGAATCACTTGGTGATCTTTTAAAAATTCCAAAGTCCATATAGTACCCCAGACCGATCACATCACAGTCTCTGGTGGGTAGAACATAGGCTTCGGGTGTTTTTGAAGCTTCTGCGTAATTCCGTGGGCACACAAGTTTGGGAGGCACTGGCTCATCATGGATGAGAACCCAAACAGCAAACATCTGTCAGAGAAAAAACTACTTAAGCTGGATTAAGTTATCTCCCCAAAGGGTCACTATTCCTCTCTCCTTAATGAGCCCACACCACTTTTTTTTTTTTTTCTGGTAATGATGGAAAGAATCTGAATTGGGAAGAAAATAGAGCAGATCATGCATATGGATAAGAGCACAATGTCTACCTACTGCTTGCTAAGAGATGTGGTGTTGGGAGAGATATAAATTGACAAGAAATTTTAAAAGAAGATGAGATATGGAAAAAGTCATTATTTTTATAAAGAAGCTTCAAATTTTATTCCTTTGAATTGGACTTCAAATCACATTGCTTACTCCCACAGTACCTATGGACATCATGACTTGAGTGAAATTTCTTAAGATTCTGCTGCCCACACAAATCATTGTTCTTACTGAAGTGCTTTGAGACCTCCGATGGATCCCAGAGGCAGTAATACTGCTGGAGTCAGGACAAGTGAGGACAACCATTTCCTATGCATTTCCTTCAGACAGGACTTCTGTGATCAGAGTTATCAGTGCTGATTGGGCAAACAGCCCAGGAATGTAACACCAGGTCATGTACCAGAACTACTTACCAAAGCCTATACACTTGGTGGGGTTCTTGATCCCAACTTATTTTAGCTGTCACTGAAATTGATTGGATTCTGTAAAATGCAAAACCCAACCTGGATGACAATTAACAACTACTACCATATATATTTTTAAATGCAAGTGTTAGACCTTCTGGCATACTCTATACATCCTATTGGTATACCAATGTTTCCTCAGGACATGGACCCCAGTTGAATACATGTGGGAAGAGATGAGGCCAGAAGCTGTAGCCCTTATTTCTGACACAACACTAAACTACCAGTCTCCACTTTTCTGTCAGTACTGTTTTCCTTACACAGAGAACTTAGAAAATTTTACATAGCATGCATTAAGTGCCAACCAAATACTATATGTATTTACAGTTATATTTACATTATATAAGATATATATATATATATATATATACTTTTGTTTTGCAAATGTGCACTACCACAAAAGAAATAGATTCAGGACTTATGTTCTGTACTTACACAGCTGTTTACAAGTACTTTCATGGTTCACGATCTGTCAGATTTCTGAGAGCTAATGTATTTTCTCCTGAGACATAAGAACATCATGTCAGGATACTGGGGGCAATTTTCTGAAAAATGAATACGTGAGGTTCTAGCCTGGTACATATATTCCTCACACCTCCCTGAAACTGCTTAGGCTGTTGCCTGTTGATTGGGGGTTATACCATGTCGCATGCCCCTTCCTGGTACACTGGGTTCTTATAGCTCTCCCTCCCTCTCATTCACCCAATCAGTACACGCTATGTCTTACTTCTCCTAGGTGCCAGGCATTTCTCCTTTTTGCTGTCTTTTTTCCCGGAGATGCAATGGTGAACAAAATAGCAAAAATCCTTGCCTTCTTCATTCATGGTTCTCACTTTTATAAGGGGAGAGAGACAATTAAAAAGGTATGTGGATTAAATGTTGGACAGCGACAGGTGCTGTGCAGAAAAATAGAGGAAGGGGATGGGGAGTTGTAAGTGTGAAGATGATGTAAATTTACTTATCTTTATTTGTTTATTTATTTTTAGAGAGAGAGGGAGCGTGAGTGGTGGATGGGGGAGGGGCAGAGGGAGAGAGATAGAATCCCAAGCAGGCTCCACACCCAGCACAGAGCCCAATGTCAGGATCCTGAATTCTTGACCTGAGCCAAAATCAAAAGTCAGATGCTTAACTGACTGAGCTACCCAGGCACCCCAGATGAAGTAAATTTAGATAGTATGGCTAAGAGGGACCCAAAAATGGTGAAGGAACAAGTGATGCAGATGTCTGGAGAAGTATGTTCCAGGCAGAGGGAATAACACGGGCAAAGGCTTTAAGGTGGAAGTTTGTGTTTAATGAGACAGATCACATAGAGCCTTGTATACTAGTGTAAGGATACTGGATTTTACTCTAAGTGAATTGGTTGTGAGATGAAGAGTGGCATTATTTGACTTAACTTTTATAAGGTTACTTTGGCCACTATATGCAGAATAGACTGAAGGTGGGCAAATTCAACCAGGAAGGGCTCTTGCAATATTCCAAAAGAGGTGGCAATGAATTGAGTCAAAAGAATAGCTGTAGGAGTGGTAAGATGTAGTCAGGCGCCATCATTTTCTGAAGACACAGCCAACAGGACTTGCTGAGAGATTGTAGATCTCAGAATTCTGTGGTTTGAGCCTGAGCAACTAGAAGGGCAGTGTTGCTATTAATGAAGATGGAAGATAGAGCAAGAGCACCCAAGTTTTGGGGCATATCAGGAGTGCAGTGTTGACAAGCTGCAGTTTGAGATGCTGTTTTGGCCGTTGAAGTAGAGCTGTAGTAAGCTCCCAAGGAAGCTCTGGACTAGAGATCTAATGTTGGACTCATCACAAGGGCATCTAAAGCTATTAGACTAGATAAGCTCATCAAGAGAATGAGTGTAGATAGAAAACAGAAAAGGTACCAAACCTGAACTACGGACACTCCAGTGTTCAGAAGTCAGCGGAATGAGAAGGAGTTGACAGAGGAAACAGAGAAGGAGCTGTTGGTGAAATAAAAGGAAGACAAGCAGAGGGCACTGCCCTAGGAGCCAAGTGCTGCTAGATGTTGGTGACAGACACCTCCTGAAAATGGACTCTGTTCACTATGTGAATAACACTGGAGTGAGTCAGGAAACCTGAGTTCAAGAACTGACCTCACTATATATTAGTTTGTGATGTTGGGAAAGTAACCCCTTCAGGAAACTCAGTTTCCTCCATGGTGAAAAATGATTGTTGTAAAGGTGAAATAAGAGAACATGAAAACATAAATAGGAGAGTAAGAACTTAGCACATAGCGGCTACTCAATAAATGGCAGTTGACTCTAAATTGAATCTTACGTATTTAATGCTCAGTTATCTGCGTATTTCATTTCTTGACTGTTTTCCCATACCTCTAACCCTATCTGCAGAATCAAATCATCGCTTTCTGACAACTGCTCTCCACCTGTGTTGAACACCTAAGCACTCCTAGAATCAGCCCTGACACCACACATTGTTCCCTTGCTCTGTTATACCTAGGCTGACTGCCCTGGATTTCCCAGTCGTTCATTCAACAGGTTTTTGACTACCTGCGGTATGAGACCCTGTGCTAAATATTGATCATGACCCCTTGTAGCTCTGACCTTACCAAATTATCTATGAGTCCTCTCTGATAAACTCAGACTCCCATGCTCAATTTCCAGAGCTTCTAATAAATCCCTGATTACAACTTACTAATCATGAAATATTGAAGAAATTACTTAATTTCTTGAGCTTTAATAACCTTGTCTATAAAATATGACTAAAAATTGTATGCTGAGAGATAGGTATTATTCACATTGTGGAAAAAAATGATGCCAAATATGTGAACGGTCTTGGTCTTTGTCAGTTATATAGTTGGTTATGTAGTAGGACTATGAACATCAATCTCCTCCCTCCACCCCACTGCATGCTGATGCCTCCCAAGATGTGGTGCTAAGCTTCTGCAATTATCCAAATGAATCTTGGAGAGTAAAACATGGTGCACTACAGACTCTAACACACTCTGTTAAGTTGAGATTTACACTGTTGGATTTGCTATATCCATTGAGAACAAATGTATTCTTCAATTAGTAAGTCTTTTTGTCATGTAGCTAGCCTTCCTGCATATGCATAAACACACACACACACACACACGCACGCACGCATGCATACACACACACATATGTATACATACAGACAGGCAGACATCTGGTCCTGGTCAGTATATTAACAAAAAATTTAGAAGAAAAGTTAGCTAATAATTCAAATGAGTTTTCAGCTGGACTCAAGTCAAAAGTCCTGAAGAGAAAACCATGCTCCATCCCTAGGTTAGCTCTGTGTTTTCCTGTGTTTCTATCTTCTTTCTTGATTCTTGACTTTGGCCAAAGGAAGCTACAAACAAACAAACAAACAAACAAAAAAACAGATCTCTGCCTAGTTCTTGCTCACTATGTATACATGTTCTGGGGATGACCTGAAGATAGCTCTGGAATAAAATGATGGGGCTTCCACAGAGATATAAAGAGGAGAAAATACTTCTATTCATTTTTTTTCTGTGGTGATTAAAAGTCATACTATTGCCAAGAAAAGACCACAAATTTTATTGTCATGTATTTATAGAAGGAACTAAGAATAGATAGTTTTTTTAATAACAAGACATTAATATTTTGCAAAATAAATCTTAATTTTTTTTTCATTAATGATACTTGTGAATTCCTGGTCAGACTGACTAGTCTTGATTGATTTGGTCTATAAATGAACTTATGGAGACTTAATTATACTGTGAGATCAGTGTATGCTTATTGATTGTGCCTTTGACATGATTAGCTACATTAGATTATGATGTCCTCATCCCCCAAAGATCAAAGCTAGGACTGGACTTTCTTTAAGGGCCATTAGTCATATGTCCGTGGCACGTGCTCAATTTTTTTCATTATGTAATAGGTAGAGGAGACTATAAAAAGAGCATTAGCTTCATGCCATTTAGACATCTATCTTAGAAATGTGCCTGATGGAAACAGACTATCTCTCTCCTCCCAACCCAACAGATGCTTAGTTGTCATGAATGGAATTGAGAAGGGAGCATTTCTCTGGGTTGCTTCACTCCTTCCCCTCCACAATTGTACCATGGTGGAGCTGGAGTCCCTTCACAGGTAATCTTACACCCCACCTCGCCATCTTTGATCTAAATGCTCCAGTCAGCCACTGAAGACAAGGGCATATGCAGCCATGGTACTTGTGAATCCAGGCTCCAGCCATGTGGAAGATCAAATCCCTATGCCTTGCAGCCAACTTGGGACTCCATCCATTTTAGTCAGCATAGCATTTCTAATAACCAGGAGAAACCACAGAAAATATGAGAGCCGTGGCAGCAGTGACAGGGGGAATGAGATGCAGAGCTATGCATGCTGGGAACTCTTGGCCTTAATTAGAATGTGCGTGTACAGTATTTATCTTTCCCTCAAACCTATAAATAAGGCCAGCGCTTTGGCGATTACTGATGTCTGCCGTCATTTCACAAGGCCTCTGTTTTGATGGAGCACCAGTTGCTGCAAAATAATATTTCTTTCCTCTGTAGCCTGCAGCTACTCCTATGGAAACGTTTCAGAGGTGTTCAGAACCGTGACTGGAGAGGAGGAAAGGGGTGGAATTTAAGAATCTAAGGAAGAATTTCGCTTCTGGGAACTTTCACCGCAATTGGAGATCATAAGATGTAGAAAGGCAAGTAAGCAACACTTGGCAAGTAATCAACACTCCCGTCCGCAAAAGGGCCTTCATCCTCCTCATCCCTGATGGCGTATTTCCAACTCTTCCATGAATACTTTTAGTGATGAACCCTTCACTGTCTCCGAAGGCAATTGACTATAATTCTGGACACAGTAAAACCTTCTTTCTTACTATTGAATAAAATCTGCCTCTCCCCCACTTACCCCTGTGGATCTTAATACATGAACCCCAAATGGAAACTTTCTCAATGTCCCAAATGCCTACCTGGTTCTCCTGTGAATCCCAATTTTCTACATTATAAAAAGTACTTGGTATATAATTTTCTATCAGTTCACCCATCTTTTTCCTTCTTATAGTAGGAATACTGAAAATGAGTGTGGTATATACCTCCAGGAGTGAACCAGGGCAGTGTTGATCATCTGAAGTAAAGGACAAAAAATATGCATATCCTCAAAGGACTCTCATCCCTGCAGTAAAAAAAGTCATAAGATTAAATGGTCCCTAAGAGGGCAGTTTACATTTGATCATATATGGGCGTCTTGTGGACCACCTCAAACGTTAAGGGAATCATCTTTATTGTTTGCTGCTGGGTTCCTAACCGTAAATCATAAACTCCTTAAGGATAGAAGCTATTTTGTTCTTGTTTCTGTTGTTAAGTTCAGGATTTCCCAGTACATGTACATAGTGGGTACATAATTAATTGTGATGAATCAATTCATTTAATTGATTGGAGCCTCACTTCCAAAAGTTCATGTCTTCTCAAAATGAACACTTCTGTCCTCTGGTCTGGTTCTCTCCACGTGAGGATGTGGGCTATTCAGAAGGTTGTAGCCCTATACCGAGCACCAAACCATTTCCCACTTCCTATGCCTTAGGAGATATCATTCCTTTCTCCTTGGAAGACACCTCAGGCCACATCCTGTCCCACGATACTACTGGGTGACCCGTCTGCCATCCCCATCCCCTTCCTTAAAAGAGAAAATAAATAAAAACCCAACCAACCAGCAACAGGCTCTCAGCCCCAAGCTCACTCCCAGTGGACCTTTCACTCCCTGTTTCAGTGTTGCCATTAGCCTCCTTTGTACCCGGAATGACAACCAGCCTGCTGATAAGCCTGGTAGGGTGGTAACCCTCCTGGGCCGAGGGCTTAGAAGATTGTCCTTTTCCTCTGGACGGCTGCCATGATAAAATGGGCCATCTTTGCTCAGAGAAATGGGACTATAGATACATCCCCAAAGGCTAGGAAAGGAGAGTTATAGAATTCTCATGGAAAAAAAACGCATCTTCAATGATGAAACAGGACCATTTATAAAAAAGAAAATAATTTACAGGTAAGAAGAAGAGTAGCATCTTTAAGCTTTCAGATGACATTAAATGTTTCTTTGGGGTACTAAAATGCCAAACAAATGTGCATAAACGCCAGAAAGTCTTATGAGGCAGCTCTGGTGCAATACAAAGTATCTGCACTTAAAATCAGGAGATCCGGGCTTAATTATTTACTAGCTGTGTGCTCTGAAGCAAAAGGCTGAGCCTTTGACTGAGACTCGTCTCCTCAGAGACAAGTAAAATGGGCATTTAATCTTGATTCACAGTGAATGGGTAGAAGCAAGGCGTGTCTTGACCTCCAGCAGTGTTCAGGAGCTGACGAAACTGTGGTCTTGGTGCTGAGGAGATGAACCAGCACACCAAGGTGGTTCTCCAGGAGGATGAACAGTCATTCCATCACAGATGTCACACAGTATGAAGGGGGGGACTCAAAAGTGAGGTACTGTGACATGATGCAGAAGTCCTGAATAAACGTGAGGTTGTGGTAGGGATAAAGGGTAAAGAACAATCCATCTTTCAATGATGAGTCTCACAGCAAGAGGTACTTTTAATTTTTATTTTTGTATTGGAGTGCAGTTGACATATAATGTGATATTAGTTTCAGGTGCACAACACAGTGATTTGACGATTGTATACATTATGCTATGTTCACCATGATAAGTGTAGTTACTGTCTGTACATCTTACATAAGAGTGAAGGATAATGGCTTGAAGGGGGAAATGCATCATTGAAAGGATATTGAAAACCTCCAACAAAATAAATACTGAAGTGCACGAATTCAGACAGTCATTGCTGGACTGACTAAATACTATTGGATTGATTCATTGATTGATTTAGAAAGAGAGAGAGTGTGCACAAGGTGAGGAGGGGCAGAGAGAGAGGGAGAGAAAGAGAGAATCTTACACCCAGCACGGAGCATGACACGGGGCTCCATCTCACGACCCTGAGATCATGACCTGAACCTAAATCGAGAGTCAGACACTTAACTGACTGAGCCATCCAGGCACCCGTAAATACTACTGTTTTTAAAGTCTTCCAACGTGCTAGGTACTGTTCTAGTTACTTCATGCATATACAAATTTAATCCTCATAATAATCCTGAAGGAGTTCCTCCTCTCATTTATAGATGTAGAAACTCAAGCTAAGAAAATTTTGGTACCTTGCCCAAGGTGACCTACTTGGTGAGTGGCAGAGTTGGAATCTGAACCCAGAATCTGAGCTCTTAACACCCACACTAGACTGCAGCATTCCTGAATGATTGCCAGGACCCACTCAAAACCAGGGAGAGTGGAAATGGACTCTAGAGACTTGAAGATATAGAGGAGTTTGTTTACTGTGAAATTGGGGTTCCAGATGGCATTTGGAGGAAAGGGCAGCAGTGGTAGGACAAATTGGTTAAGAAAAGAATAATGTTCAACATTTCATAATGAGAAACCTGAAATGGAAAAATAAATAACCAGTGGTCTTGAATTTTTTGGCAGTATCTAATGATGACAAGAATATAAAAGATGGAGAATTTGATTGGCATCAAAACTTGGAATATAGATAGCTTCAGGATAAAGTTACTGTTGACTCTGGCTTACCTTTGGTCCTAGTTCCAAGTGGAACTCCAACGAGCACTTGCCAAGATGTTGCAAAAAGGGCCTTCCTGGGTGCTCAAAAAGAAGGAACCTGGGGTCTCTGCTACTGAAGATGACTCTGGCCTTTCTAATGACCATAATGGCCATCTGAAGAAGCAGGGCCACCCTTGGTGCTCAAAATTTGTTTCCTTCTGTGATATTAAACAGAGAAAGAAAGCAGGGAGATGGGAGGCCCAGCCAAACCAACTTGTGTACTCTGTAGTTTTCCTGGGATCTGGAAGCACCAGTTTTGCTTCTAAAAATCAATGCTGGGGTTTGAATGATGATACCAGATGTAATATGGAAAGCTACAAACTTCTGTTTCCCTCAAGCCAGCCTGATTTTCTTTTCTTTTTTTAGGCCAGAGCATTCTATCTTTTGTATTTAACTATCTTCTATTGGGAGAGTGGGGGAAGAAAGGAATTATGTGAAGTGTGCACATCCCACCCTTGTTCCCTCATCACACCCCTCTCCTAAATACATAAAGCTGGACGTGTTCTTTTTTACTGCAAGTCTGGAACATTTACTTTGGCACCGTTGTTTCACATAGTGGGCAGTAAATTGCAGAATTCTTATTTATTTACTTATTTAGATTATTGATTACTTGCTTGCCTGTTTGAATGATTGTAATCCATTACAGGCTGAACAAAGTTAGAAATTCAAAAAGGTACAGAGAAAATCATGGATGAAACATCTATTATAAATTCCAAAGGGACCCAGAATACTGAGTGAAGTCCTCTAAAGCTGATTGCAAACTGGACCCTTGGCCTTCTACAGTCTCACTGTAAGAGATATGTTGAATCTTCCTATCCCGGTGAGCAGGGGGTTTGGGCAAGAAATTGTGTGTGAAGAAGATTAGGGTCCCTTCCAGAGTATCATGTCCACAGTAGGCCATCAAGACCAGCAGTGTTCACAAGGATACTTGGGGTCATGATGCATAATCCCGTAGGGGTCAGAACTATGTGAGATGCCAACATTAAGTACGAGGTCAGAGCAGATAAATTGAAGAGGACCTGTATGAGTTCTAGAGATGGGAGGCCTTGTCAGACACCAGGATCATCTAAAGAAGCCAACAATAAGCTGTCCAGAAATAAATCCTTTCTTTGAGTAGATTATAAATAGGACCCAAATTGATAAATCTTGTATTTTTAATGAAACCACACCAGGTATGAGGCCGGGAAGAATAAAAACATCCCTGAACGCATTAGCCTGGAGTAGCACACCAGCTAAAAAGGCTACTCCCCATTAAAAATCACGAAGGAAGTTAGAGACAACCATTTTCTGTGCTCATCTCAGGCGGTAGTACATAGGGATGGCCAAGGAGAGAGAGGACTTGGCACTCTGCTGCAGTAAAGGAGGCTGAAAGTGTGAACAGATTCAGACAAGTTCCAAGGAAGTCCCGAGAAGTCAGTTAACATGGGCTTAGCAGGGAGGTGATGCTGACAATAAGAATTTAACCTTGGTAAGAACATTACAGTTTACAAAGCACTTGAAAGTGAGGTTGCTGCCGTAGGTCAGCCTGAGCCAGCATGGTAAGCGAATGGTAAATTAAAAAATGCAGTGGGCTCATTCCAACTTGCTCTGTGTTGTGTTAGACCCACTTCCTCCTCATTCTGCGTCCTCAATTTCTCCATGTAAACCAGGACTTCTCAACCTTAACGCTGTTGACAATGTGGACCAGATGATTCTCAGCTAGCTGTGCCATGTAGAATGTTTTGTAGGACAGCTGACCTCCACCCACTAGCTGCCGGCAGCCCCCTCCACCACCCTAGCTGTGACAACCAAAAATGTGTCCAGACATCGCTAAATGTCCCCCTTGATGGGTGAAATCATCCCTGGTTGAGAACCACTGATCCAAACAAATAGCAGAAATCTTCCCCGATTATCCTTGGTGAGTCTGCTGTCTCCAGTCTTTTGGAGAGCCCTCAGCAGATGCAGGATTTTGTAGTTGCACAGATTTTGGTTAGGGGCACAGAGACCTGAGTTCAATCCTGACTCTGTCACTTGCTAGAAGCCTAATCACAGGCAAGTCCCCTAATCTCTCTGAGCCTCAGTTTCCTTTTCTGTGAAATGGGGGTAATAACCAGATCATCTCAGAAGTCGGAGTGAGAAAATGATGTAATTTATGCAGAGCACTCAGAGAGAAAGTGACGTGGCAAGTGCTTAATCATTGCAAGTTATCTTTATTATTGTTACCATTATATGAGAAGGTGGCTGTCCTTGACGATTCCGTATGTCACCTTCTCTCCTTTGTGGGACTCAGAAGATGAATAAGACACTTGCCTTCCCCTCAGGAGTCTGCAGTCCATTAGAGAAGAGAGGCCTGTCCACGAATCACTCTAATGCGGGGCATTACAACAGTTGCCAGCAACGAAGTAGAAGTTGCTGCCACCAGGTCGAGAGGCAGAGAAACAGATGCTGGGACTACCCCGTTACATACAACCGTGGTGCCTGGTCACCTGGAACCCTCTCAGCAGTTCTGGATGCTGCAGCTCAAGATCAAAGGGGTCTGGAGAAGGTCCAGGGAAAGGCACCAAAATGATAGAAAGGTTGAGTACTCTGTTGTCTTAGTCTGGGAAGGTGAAGGCAAAGGAGGTCAGGATGGAAATACAGGAAGCCATGAAAAGAGGATCTTTATTCACTCCTATATTTCATCAATAAAAATGTGTGGAAGATCCACAACGACCTTGGCTCTGCGCAATGCTAATGAACAAGTTCAACCCGTATCCTTAGGGAATTCCAGTTTAGTGGGGGAGACGGGCGTGTAAGCAAGTGCAATGGGTTCTCGGTTGACACAGGTTTGAACTGTGCAGGTCCACTCATACATGGATTTTTTTCAACAAATATAATAAGTACTGCATATGTGTTTTCTCTTCTTTATGATTTTCTTAACATTTTCTTTTCTCTAGCTTACTTTATTGTAAGAATACCATCTATAATACATAGAGTGTACAAAATCTGTGTTAATCGACTGTGCACGTGATCGGTAAGGCTGCCAGTCAACAGTAAGCTATTAGTAATTACATTTTGGGGGAGTCATGTCATATGCAGATTTTCAACAACACAAGGGTTAGCACCCAAACCCCTGTGTTGTTCAAGAGTCTACTCTCTTTCCGAGACATCAGTAGACTATCTGATGGCCTCACGACTGAACTGTACTAGGAAGTCAGAGGGAGAAGATCACGGGGCGAGAGAGGCTTCACAAAGGACATGGCACCTGCTTGAACCTTCAAGGATGAATGCAATTTCAGTAGAAAAGAGAGGGAGGGCATTCAAGTGTGAAAGGAAGGGAGTTTCAATGGCGTCAACATTGTGGGGATTGGAACAGATGTCCCAGGAGCAGTCAGCTTGGACAATTCTTTAAGAGCACAGGCTCACCTCATTCTGCCCTTTCCACTTCCAGGATGAGCTTGCCTACATCTGTATTCTGCTGTAGAATGTTCTCCCATGAGCATCCCGTGCACCCTGAGCACAAGTCAATATCAGAAGTTCAGAGAGCCACCCCCCAGTGGCAACCCCCTGCCGATGGGCACCTGTGCGGTGACTGGCTGCTCAAGCTTCCCTGGCAGGATGGAGATCTGCAGGCTGCGCTCTGTGTGCTCCTGTCACGAGCCACAGAACTGGGCCCTCGTCGCCTCCAGCAGCAACCTGGATAATCCTTCCCTGCCTCACCCTCTCCACTCCCTCACTCCCATTTCTTTGGATATTTTCACCAAATAAACAGCCTGCACCTAAGTTTTCATCTCGGGCTCTACATTTTGGAGCAACTCAGGCTAAAATCACGGCAAAGTTCAATTAAGGAAAAAAACATCATTTTTCACCAATAATTGAATTTCTAAATTTATAACAATAATATATGTGGAATGCTTTGTGGACTGAGAAATGTCCCGACATTGTTGAGCTGATTTCTAGTTTCATGATCCTGGACAAGTCACTTGACCACTCAGAAACCACACAATCTCTTCATCTGCTCCTTATCTCATAGAGTCGGGGAAACACAGAAGAACAGCAGATACACGTTAGCTACTGTTATTATCAGTGATAATAATAAATTGAACACCGGACAAGAGCAACCTCTTCACAACCTGGGTAACTATTATAATAAAGAGGTATGGTAATACTTTACACCACAACTGCTTTGTAACTTTATACAAAAAGAAGCATTTCTGGCTTGCTACAACCAAACTACAGTTTTAAAAAGTCCTCAAAAATGATGAGACTATTTTGACTTTGGCGCATCATGTGACAACCTGTTGGGCCAAATGAAGAGTATTTTCTCTTCAAAACAGTCCTCTTGAAGCATTCAGTACTGGAATTCGTTTTGGAACTGGTCTTTGGGTGAGACTCTCAAAGTCAATTTACATAGCGCATTGAGAAAACGAATCTTATTAGTTTATGGTCACAGCTCATTTTTGACCTAAAGTGCTCATAACCAGCTTGATCGAGGCCTTGAATCCCTTGACTCAGCTCTTAATGATCTTTAGCTGCTGCCAATCAAATTTGCCTTCAATGGAAAAAAATAAAGTTGCAACCACTAAGAAAATTCTAAAGAACATATCATAAGGGACAGAAGGCAATTTCCAGAAGTCCCCCAAGGTTTGGGCCCTAGAAGCTATAGTATCATATACTTTTAGACCCAGCAGGGTTTAAGAGAACATCAGTCCTCCCACATTAGAAATAAGAAAACTAAAAAAAAAAAAAAAAAAAAGAAAAGAAAGAAAGAAGAAAATTGAGAACGGGCAAGAGGAAGAGCTTTTATCAAGGACACACTTTATAATCAGTAGCAGACTCATGCCTAGGAGCCTGGTTGCCTGGCTCCTCATCCAGCATTCTTCTAGCTACGCTAATGAATTAGTAGCATCGTAAGAAAATGTGTAGCATTTCAAAGTCACTATTCTGAAATGGATAATGCCCATTGGAATATGTAAATTTGTAAAATATTATCATATATGGCCCTCACCTGGAAATGGGTTGAAGGCAAACTTAAACACATTTGTCACTGATAGAAACATATCAAACTGTGAGCAAGACAGATGAAAGCCTTTCCTTTATGGTTGGAATTAGAGATAATAGCGTTGCACTTCCATAGCAGATCCCTGAGGATACAGATGGTTAATGGAATACTGGGCTAGTTGGCTAAGAATCTGTTGGAATATGGCAATTCCATGTTCCTATGTCACTTGCTTTGTAATGCACACACACACACACACACACACACACACAACCTGCTCCTCTACTCCTCTTCTTAATGAGGAGCATTGTACTCACTTTGGCAGGGAAGAAAGGAAGAGTAAGTTCAGATTTTAAGTTCTAGACAAAGCCACACAAGAGTACTTTGTGTGAAGCTTTGATGACACTCTTGGAAAGAACTGGTTTAAAAGCTGGAACGTACCCACACACAAACACACGTACCTTGTCCAATCTCCTTTAGAGAAACCTCAGTCCTGGCTGCAGAGACACAGAGAAATAATTGATTATTTTAATTGTGATAATTTAAGGCTGGTGATGCACATATTAGAAAACAATAGGTGACTGTAATTTTTCATGGAAATTCTCTAGGAAAAAAAGTGCTCTGGTAAAAACTGAAGGTGGGGGAAGGTTAATTACCAGCTAATGATTTGGGGATACAAATCTGGCCATCTTTGTTTCCTATTAATTGACCAGATTAAGTTAGTCATTTGATTTCCATGTTTTCTTTGTTTCAGCCACAAGTATTTTTTTTTTCCTCAGGCCATAATTACCAGTTACCCAGGCCTCATTTAAGTTTGTCAGAAGAAAAAAAAGTCTGTCAGAAATCACACCATCAGCTTAATTAAAATCTGTCCAGTTTAAAATATATACATAATAATAATTATATAATAATAATGCATCTATGAAATTATATAAATATACATTATAAAATGTAGAATATACAGAATATACATTATAATGTTTATATAAATTATATATGAAGTGTTCTAGTGGTGGGCATAATAATAGGTCTAAGTCAGGGATACAAAAATGAAAATGTCATAGTCTAAGTGCTTGATCTGGGTGTGTTCAGCTGTGGCCCAATTGTGAATGTTTCAGCTACTCCTGAGAAGAAGCTGCCATTGAAAAAGGATGCACTTGTGTCTTCCAAAACCCCTTCTCGTTCTCCAACCACCCGCTTGCTCTGAGCCATGAATTTCCTTCGTGCCCAGTGGAGCCATTTATGAAATAACTGTTTCTATTGATTTCTGCATCCAATACAGGTATGCTTGCTCAGCTGCCCATCTGTTTTCTGCCTACGGCAGGACCATTGAGAAAAATAAAGGAGAAAGGAGATGTGTGTGTGTGTGTGTCTGTGTGTGTGTCTGTGTTTGTCTGTGTGTGTAAAGAGGTGGTGTTAAAGAGAAGAACAGGGATGAAATCATTCCTCTCTGAGAGAAGAGATGCTACACACGCCATCGGCAACATAGCAGGTAGCATTTCCCCTAAAAGTCAAGTGGGAGCTTCACTTTCTGTTTAGTGGTTGTGAGGGAGCAGAGTCCCGTGGATTTATGGTCAGAAGACCCTGCTGTCCTCGGGCTGCACCACTTGCCAGTGCTGTGACCCTGGCAAAATTATCTGACCTCTCCTCCTCATTTTCCTCATCTAGAAGTAGGCTGATGGCTCACCACCCCTCCCACTTCATAGGGAGATGTTCAGAATCATGTGGGACAACTCCCAGGAGAGCTCTTCAAAAATTGTCAAGCAATGTATAATTAAAGACTTAAGTGCATTAGAATATCTGAGATTGAGGCCATAGTCTGAGAGGGAGATTGAGGTAATACCCATCTAGGGACCATCAAACTCATCTGGTTCTTTGAGCTGTCTCTGACCTTTGGCCCGAGTTCCCCTGGAGTTGTCCCCACTCCCTTTTCAAGTGACTAGGACTCTTGCAGACTATTTATTTTACATTAGACCCTAGAAGCTTTTGGCCTCTGGTGGACTCCACAGATACCATTTCTCCAAAAGGCTTTGAAGAATGATCTATGAAGGACGCTACAAAACATCTCAAGATCAATTGCTGTAATTATCCTCTGAAAAATTTTCTGTCATTATTCAGGCTATACATATTGTACATGAAAGGCTATGTTCAACCAAACCAGAAACTTGCTGGGTTTGGGATTTACAGCTCACTGTGTAAGAAGATTTAGAAGGCAACCCCTAGGAAATCCATCTGGAGATTGTTGGGAGGATAAAGGAAAATATAAGTTCTTTTAATCTTAATATTCTTTATGCTCTGCTCATAATGATTAGATATATCTTCTAGTTAAGCCCTCAACAAAAATAGAACTGGCAGTGAGAAGACTATTTATTTTCTTTTCTATTGCTAAGGGAAAGTGGCATGCATAAAAATAATAATAACAATATAAATGCTCCAATGCTTAGCTATTTAAAGAACCATTCAATGTCTCTCATTTACTAAGTTTAGAGAGGAGAAAGAATCCCTCTCTAGAGCAGAACTGAAGAACAGAAAAACACTAGTTGACTTATTGTCATTTCCCATACTTTGTAGGCACTCAAATACTCCCTTTCTTTTTCATACATAAGAGAAAGAAAAGCATGGAGTTTTCCATTTCTGTCTCCCTCTCGCTCTCAGGGGAAAAAATGTCTGAAAGAGACGGGAACCCAGGGCCTCTGAGAAAGATCATGAGACCTTCTTTTCCCATTATTAAGATTATCACTAAGGCAGGTTAAAGGGGAGAATAAAATCCAGTATATTTGCTCTTGCATTGATCATTAATATAAACCAGCTTTGACTCGGATGAGACAGTAAACCCAACTTTTCCAGACCTTCAGCCCCCGGGTGATAGGCCACCAGTGGCTGAGCAATAACGCATCTTAGCAGCAAACTTCCTTTGAGTCATGGTTGATGGTTCTCTCCCTGAAAGCGCTATATAAAATCATATAAAGGCAAGACCTGGAACGTAACTAAGGTGCCTTCTGGGATTTTTGCAATCAGATCCAGAAAAACAAAATAAAACAAACAAACTCCAGTTTGTTTAGGCAATAACAAAAAATGATAAGCTTCCATAGTAGGACAATTTATTTCAAAGTCTCCATTAGCGTCCATAAGGGTTATTAGTTGACAGCATTGCTTTAGGCAAGGTTGCTAAAATGCCCTGAAATAAAATGGTGTAGATATAACAACTGAGTGGCAGCCAGGGATATATGTTCAGGATCTAAATTCAATTGGATGTTCTGCTGTCATTGGAGGAATGGAATAATCTGACCCATAGACACAGGTAGAGACTGGGGGTTTAAAATATATAACTACAGCCTTCCCGAATCCTTTTTCTCAGCCTTCAATGGGTGGGATTAAGGATGGTAATGGAGAAGGTTAAAAAATAAGGTAAAATGAAAGGACATGACATTCCTACTCCTCTTCTGGAGGACTTAATACTAATAGCTTTATCTGGTTTCAAGCATCTTGGTAGCACCTGACTTCACAAAGTGCTCCTTACTTTTTGCTCCTTATTTCCTGGGGAATTTTGGAAGGGAAAATGGAAATGGGAAGAGTGGTTCATGGTAGAATCATAAGTCTGCCTACTTTGAAAGGATCTTAGAAAATCATTTAATCCAACCTGGTCAGACAACAAGCTTGATGGGCTTAATCTTTCTTATGTACTCATGATATCTTTTGGTTAGCACAAGACCAGCTCACAGTAGAAACTTAAAACATACTGAGTGATTGAATGGTCTTTCTCATTTTGTAATATATAAATTCATTATCAAGGAGTTGAAGTGCCTTGCCCAAAGCCACAAGGCTAGATAGTGGCAGAATTGAGTCTACAGCTCGGATCTCTTGGGTTTTTTGCGTAAAGAGAATGGATCTTTAATGGACCAAAAGTTTTATGTTACTTCTACTTGGCAGTCATAAGTTGTATGCCAGTGGAATTTTCTTTCTGGGTTGGTGTATTTGGCTAAATTCTAGAAATTTTTTCACAGAACCTGGAGACTCATGACCCAGCCAAAATGGAAAGTTCTGGAAGAACTTCCAGATTTCATCTGCTGGATTCTGTGTATATGTGGGGTGTGTGACTATGCGTGGGGTTGGGGGGTAATGTGCTTGAGAAATTGCTGGCATTAAGAAAGTTCTTAATAGATGGAACTCAGCTAATTCCATTGCTATGTATACTACCACACTCTCTTGATGTGAAAAGACTTGGGAATTTTGTTCAATCTTTCAAAAGGCTGAGGCACTCCAAAGCATTAAATATGTACCAATGTTATCAAAGTGGGCAAAAAGCTCTAAAATCTGAGGATAATTGCATACATCAAGCTAATTACCCAGAAGCACTATTAGCTAATGAGATTAGCCAGGAGGACTGTCCAGCATTGATTAATCAAAGAATAATGCCAATGCACCTGCAGTAAAAAGGCACCTGATCTCTAACAAAAGAAGCGTTTGTCCATGTTTGGAAATACTACTGTGCACTTATTTTTTGCTATCCTTTTGCTTTATAAGAAGCAAAAATCTTCTTAGATTAATACTCCATTGGGGCGCTACAGTGGACTCCAATAGTTTTGTCACTCTAGACAAAAGAGCTGAGCTCATGACTCAATTTCTCCATGAAAAAAATGGAAACACACATCATCTGCACCCCTCCCATTCACAAGACTGTGAGAAAGCATTTGTGGATCCATGTAAAGCCTTAGCTCCAAGCAAAATCTTTGGTGCTTAAAAATAGCAAACTAGTCAAATGCCCCAATTATGAAACGTCTAGCTGGCATTTCCCTTTTCTTTCACCAGGAAAAATGTTCACTTGAAGGATAACAGCTATCAGTTTACAAAATATAATTAACCTAGGGAAAATACTTAAACAGGAAAAAAAAACAAATAATATAGAAAAATACTTCACCCTATTCCTAATTAAAGATATGTAAGCCAAAACAACAAAAATCCTCTCACAACTAGAGAAAAATGTTAATCATTCAACTATAACTTGGGTACCAATATGCACTATAAAGATGCAATGATCTTTTTTTTGTTTTAGGAAAAATTACCAAAAAAAAATCACTGTGTAATTTTTAAATTCCTATATTAAACTGCATTTCCTATATATATATATATTTTTTTTTGATAACTCCGCTTGTCCTATGCCCCATAAAGGGGCCTTTTTAACATACATTGGAAAAAAAAGTCATCAGTGTGACTCTATTACGGGGCTGTGGTATTGATGTGCCAGTTAAAAGATTTCTACTTAGCAAAATACTGGGAGAAAGAGTTTTTGTCACCACTTATTGGAAAGCAAATTCAAATGCTTTTGAACTTCAAAAGCCTTCTGTAGGGAGAAATTAGCCAAGTTTCCATCCCCTTGGATAAGGGATTATTTCTACCCCAAGGGCCACAGTGGAAAGGACTGATGTGTGAATAGTCGGTACAGTTCTAAGTTCTGTGGAGACAACATCAGAGTCAGGTGTCTCTTAAGAGACCAAGAAGATACCACGATGCAGATCTATGTTGCTTTCTTCTTTGGGGCAGCAGAAGAGAGCTGCCACTTGGGATTTTTTTTCTCAGAGTACATTATTAATAAATTTTATCCTAGGAAGAAGATCATGGAAAAATATTTTAAGCACTTTCTTAAGGAAATTATGTGTTCATACGTTTATAATGGTATTTATTCCACGGTTATATGGTTTACTTGTATCCCTGCTAGAGAAGATGTTCACTAAAGAGGGATAACCTAGTCCTATTTTTTTCTAAGTAGGCTCCATGCCCAGTGTGGGGCTTGAACTCACAACCCTGAGATCAAGACCTGAGCTGAGATCAAGAGTTTGATGTTTAACCAGCTGAGCCACCCAGGTGCCCCATAACCTGGTCCTATTTCCTGATGAGTTTCCCATGCATACCACAGTGCCCAGAAGAAAATTAGTGCTCAGAAAATGTTGGATACATGAGTGACTGATACCTAGAAGCTGTTGCTGAAGGTTATCAACTCCTTTTCCTTGAAGCTTCAACTCTACTGGTACATTCCTTAACAATCTCTAATAATTTATTTATTCATTCAGCACATGTTTCCTAAGTGAGAGCTCTGAATCAGCCTCTATTCTAAGTACTGGGGATACAGCAATGAAAAAGGAGACCAAAAATCACTGCATTTATGGCGTTTATGTTTTAGTAAGGGAGACAGATGGGGTTAAGTGTTATGGAGGACAACAAAGCTGAGATCAAGAAGTATCATTGGAGGCATGTGTGGTGAGGAATCGAAATATCCTAGTTTCTGTCAGTCTTCCTTTAAGGAAAAATAAAAGGAAAGCTTGGAAGTCTAGATGGATGAACACAAGTTTATACTTAAGAGAAGTGGCCAAGTCTAAAGACAAGAGCAGTAACCCAGTAATATCCTGAAGAAACATGGGAGCTATCAAGTGCTGTCTCTCCTGTTGTCTTTATACGGGCCACCTTCCTTAAGTTAGTCTTGATCTTATCCATTTTTGGACCTGCAGGTTGCCTCTTTACCCTGGGATGCTCTTGATATGTGTCCTCACGGGGGCCCTGGCCAAACTTCTGACATGTCTCCCCTATTATGCTGTTCCTCATGGGCAGAATTGCTGCTTCTCCCAGGTGAACTCCCGCTGCGAGTGCAGCATGCCCTGGGATTCCATTTCTGGCATGTTCCTTCATACCAGGAAATGACATCAGCCTCCTCCTGGGAAATAGATGATACTCACTTAATTCTCCTTAGATGTGGAAATAAGTCACGAAGTGCAGGTGTGCAACCTGATGGTGCAAGAGCTTGTATCCAAACACTAGTCATTTCTATGTCAAAATTCACACACTCTTCATTGCACTAGCCTTCTTTACCAGAAATTTAGAGGGGCAATGGGTACATAAATTATGCAGAAAGGAAAGGGAGAAAGCAGAATGAACCTGAAGACAAACTTGGCCGACCCACATGTATGCCAAGGGCTAAGCCTCTATCAATTCGTCTACCTCACTTCCATGTTCCCACCATAGAAGACCTAATGATTTCATAATCCTGTAGCTTCATGTTCATTCCCACAAGTTAATAGATCCATAGCTCTCCCCAGTGAAACAAACTATCCTTGATATCAACTTACTTCACCGTTCTTATTTGTAATGTAATTTCTTTTCTTTAAATTTTTTTATTGTTATGTTAATCACCATACATTACATCATTAGTTTGTGATGTAGTGTTCCATGATTCTTTGTTTGTGTGCAATTTCTTTTCTTAAAGGAAAACAATCTTGAGTCCCCTATGTTGGGGACTTTTTCTAATTTGAGGAGGTGGACTCACAGATTGCATGGCTACTCTGCACAAAATCTAAGCTTTGAGACGCTCTGTGATGACATTTATAAACATAAAACAAAGGTATTCTTTATTATTTATTTGACCCCATCCCTTGGGTCTCTTCAGATCTTTCACAAGGAAGAAATTGGCATATGTTTACTTTCCATCAGTCTCTCAACCCTGTTATGTGTCTCTAACATCTGCACTGACTGTATTTGAAGAAGAGGTTAAGAGATCAGAAATGTGGAAATTAACCTGCCAAGAATGTAAGGTAAATACAATCAGAGCAGGTAAAAGAAAGCAAAAATAAATAAATAAATAAAAAGTTAAACAATAAGAAAAGAACAGACCTTACTGGGTTTTTGTTGTTGCCTTCGAAAATTTGGAATTACCACTTGGAAATATTTTCAACAAGGGCAATACACACATGTCAGAAATGTAAAGCATCAGCCCGCTCCCCGTACTTGCTTTTAAAAATTGCTCTTTGATTAAATCCCAGGGAACAGCAGAGGCAAGGCAATGGGCTTTACACAATGAAATACTTAAATATGATTGAGGATAGGCTAGTGTTTGAGGCTCTGATAGTGAAGAATTTATTCACAGTGTTTGAAAAAGTGACTAAGGAGGTAAGGTGGTAGGAGAGGGGGCGGGAAGGAGAGGGAGGAAGTAGGTTGACAAAGGTGGGATTGGGGTATAAAAGAGCAAAGAATGGGGGGGAAATTTTTAAATAAAATAAAATACCCTCAAGTCAGATTCCTTTATATAAACCTTTGGGGACCCAATAAAAAGCTGCAACTAAATGAAAGTGTTACCAAAGCAGATGGAGAATAACATCAGAAAATCAAATGACACATTTAAAAGGGCAAAACATCAATATTACCTAAAGAACTGATCAAATGTGTCATTTTGAAATGCACACCAAAGCAACAAAATCATGAAATGCATTAAAACCGTGAACTGGGGGAATGGAGAGTGGGCGCTTGGTTGACTCCCACCATGCAGAAAATCAGACGTTATGTGGTGGAATACATGAATATAAAGGGAGGCAGGTTGTTTCTATACACATTTAGAAATTGTCAAAAAAAATATCAAAATGATGGGCCATGCTAAGAGATGCATTTGTTCCAGCCAAGGGGACTTCAACGGGTTTCCCAGACAGCCATCCTGATGCTCTGCCTTGTCAAGTGATTCTCTTCCTCTGAGCCACGTTATCTCTTTGGAGGAGGCTTAACAGGTGAGAGGGCCGCAGGCGAAGCCTGTGAGCTCAGGACTAAGAATATGATGTGGTTTTTAATAGCAGGAGCCCTTTGATGACCAGCTTATCTGTGGGTGTCACCCAGCCCTCGTAGGCTTGTCTGCAACAAAGCTCTAATCATCCTGGCCATAAGAGCCAGTTCGGAGCAGCTAAATGCAAGCTGTGTGTTGTCTGGATTAGGAAAGTCACTATGTGTGAAACCAACACGACGGCAGCTTATCATTAAGTATACACTTTCTCGGAGGATTTTTGAAAATGCTGCCAGAGATCTCCTGTGGGACTCACACAAATTAGAAGTCTCTGTTGGGCACAGGGCTGGAGGAAAGGGAGAATGATGGTTGTCCAGCATTCATGACATAGGATGCCTTCCCAGCCCATCCAGCGTGGTAGACAAGGGCAAAGGCTTTCAACTCACGTTGGCATGGAGTTTCATCCTGACTTCTTCACTTATGAGCCGGGAGAATGTCAGCAATTTACTAAATCCCTCAAAGTCTCGGTTTCCTCGTCTCTAAAACAGAGATAATCATGGTAAGTATCTCATGGGAGTCCTTGCGAGGATTAAATAAAATAATGTACATCAAGGATTTCACAAGTGCCTGAGATAGAGTAAACACTCAATAAACCTAAGCTATTACATTAAATCAGACACTGTGGAACTAAAGGAGATCATTTCATTTACTATCAGCCTCTTTATAAGGAATTAGAAAAAGGAGATCCAGGAAGCCTAAATGAACTTGCCAGAACAACACGGCTGTAATGGCCCAGAGCCTTCAGTGCCTCCCACTCCCCTATCTTTAGATATTGTCCTCTCCCGTTTATTCTTGGTGTCACACGAGTGCTGGGAGGCCAGTTTTCCTTCCACACAGGTCAATAGCTCTAGCCCTGAATCTCTCTCTTCCTCAACGAAAAAACTTACCCTTATTTAGCAAGAATAAGCCAATACACTTTGCGGTGTTAATGACCGACACTGGTTTACAGTACCCATATGCACACCCTCCCAAGAATATCGCCATTTCAGAACAGAATGTGAAAATCCAATAGAAATGATTTCAAGCACAGATTGGTTGCAGAAGGAATGGAGGCATTTTTGTTGCATAGCGAAGGTCTTTTCAAACTCTATTTAAATGAGGCTATCAGGTCACTGCGTAGCTCAACTTCAAGGGACACCATTACCATTAACCTCTCTGTGGATGATGCCCTAAGTGCGATGTGAAGCCCACATGCAGCCCGTATGTGCGTCATGTAGAAGGCGGGGAGACACCACATCCCTGATGGCTAGTGACTAGCCACCAGGTTACAGAGAGGGAAACAGCGGCATCCAGAAATACAGAAGTTAAGTCAAGTCTCTAAGGAAGATCAATGGAATTGAGGAGAAAAAATGAACCCACCTTAAATATAAACTAGAAATATTTTCAGAGGATTCCTTGAAGATTTAGTTTTTAAAAAAAGGAGAATTTTGAATGTTTCTGATTTCTTAGTAATAAAGAGAATTAGGGAAAGAAGGAAGAGAAAGAGAACAAATATATCTGGAGGCCTTAAAAGAAAAGGAAGTAGATGAGGTGTATCTGTCAAGTTTTAAGCTTCCCTACCTCAGAAGTTGGCTGAGACCCCAGAGGACTGAGGATTCCATGGCCATCTTTGTGAGGTTCTTTAGGATATTGAATCTGTAACTCTGGGTGCTTCAGAATCATCCAGATGGAAGGAGGTTGTCTGATTAAGAAAGCAAGACCAGAGGTCAAACAAGAATTGAGAATATGCTTGGCCAGGTTGACCAGGAGGCCGTACTTCTGGGAAACCAGGCTGCAAGTGAGGGAAGCAACATGCCTCTAGTCACGTGGTGTCTTTGCATTAATGATGCTTCCCCCAGCCATCTGCAGAGCTTGCTGGCTCCCTTCCTGTGGATTCCTGCTGAGATCATCATTTCAGCATTTCAGCAAGGCCTTTCCTCATACCATACCTAAAACAGTAACCCCACCTCCACCCCAACACACCGAGCATCCTTATCCTACTCTAGCACCAACACCATCTGACATGTTGTACTTCTTCCTGCCTGTCAGCTAGCTATCACTCTGGTAGGCAGAAAGGTGGCTCCTTGAAAGAGATTTACATCCTAAACCCTGGAAGCAACAAATATACTTTGTATGGATAAAGCATCTTTGCAGGTATGACTAAATCAAGAATTTTTAACTGAGATTATCCCCAATTGTCAGAATGGATCCTAAATTCAACCACACGTATAAAAAAGAGGTAGAGGGAGATTTGACACACATGGAAGAGGCCAGATGAAGACAGTGCAGAAAGCACCTGGAAGATGGTGGCCTTGAAGATTAGGATGACATGGCCACAAGCCAAGGAATGTCAGCAGCCACTGGAAACTGGAAAAACACAAGGAAAGGATGAAGGGAGTATAAGCCCACCAACAGCTTGACTCCAGACTTCTGGCTTCCAGTACTATGAGAGAATTAAATTCCGTTATAAACCACCAGTTGGTGATAATTTATGACAGCAAACATGGGAGACTAACATACCCTTCTTCGATACCATGTAATCCCCAAAAGAAAGAGGAAGAAAGAGGACTCTTTCTCTTTGCTACTCTAACCTCAGTGCCTAAAGCTGGGGCCTGGTAAAGACTAAATGTTTACTCTTTATAACTGATGAATAAATGAATGAGAAAAAGTCTATCTCAAATGTATCCCAAATTTCAGCCTATTTGCTCCTCTAAAATCAAACAAATGCCAGTGGTTGGCATTTAAGGGGCCCGGCGTACACCGACGTAACCCAAGAGTTCATTCATGACATAGCTAGGCTTACTATGAGAATCGTTTCAGGCCCAGCTTGAACAGAAAGATCTTGCCCAATTAGTAAGTGGTACAGCCTGATCTGGAAACCAGAACTTTGGCCCTCAAGCCTGATATTCTATCCTGTCTGGCTCACCTAGCCTCATTTAGACACAGGTTCTTCGGGGGAAATTCACCACCCTAGAATGGAACCAAGACTAGTTTCCACAGGTAACACACGCTAACCAGTCTCATTTCTTTACAGCCGTACTTTGTCCATCGTATCTCCAACAGATTCTATGGTAATAGTCAAAGCCAGCTGTTACCACCCAAGGCTGACTCCTCCAATAATAGATTATTATAATGTATGTAGCCAATAGGGCTTATGCTGTCATAATGTGGCAGGACTGGATGGATCTCTGTAATAAAAACTAAGAATCTCTTGCATTTATATATTGCCTTTACTTTCTAAATGCACTCACATCTGTTATGTCATTTTCTCATCCCAATACCCCTGGGAGGGATGGATCCGTTCAGTATAATGCTCCTTTTGTTCAGGAGGACTAAAGAATGCTCCCAAGGTTCCCCCTACCCAGGCAAGTGGGCACAGTCATTGCCCTCCTAAGTCACAGGATCAAATATGTAAGTAGGTGTCCTAGAATAGTCTAAAGAGGCTTACCCATGTGACAGTTTACTCTTAAGACATAGTCCTCACTTTAGAATGAAAAATGAAATTCTGGCACTCTTGTCTGATAAATTGTAATCGCCTTATTCACCTCTCCCTAAGCCCTGTGCCCATCCCTCTTCTCCCTTTCCTTGGCACGTAAATTTAGCGTTTCCACCAAAGGAGTCAACCAGAATTGGAATGCTAATTTGTTAAGCAAATGTAAAAAAAGTCAGTGTATTATAGCTATTAAATCATTATTGAAAGAAGAACAGCAACACAAATCTCACTTTTATGAGACGAAGCCATCATAGGAAAAAAATACATCTACAGCTAGCAACTGTTTTCTCCAGTTCTTCCATGATCTGCTTAGAGAAAGAAAAGTACTTGACAACCCAAAGTTGCCATCTTGTCCCAGGATAGTCAAACCCCAACTTGAGGGAGATGGTTCATCCCATTTCTAAACAGCTCCTGAAACAGGTTGAATGTTGTTCAGGGAAATGTGGGAACCATACCAATGGGAAAATTTCAATCACCAAACTTATTAAGTGTACTCGTTCCCAAATTACATTCCCTGCTTCTTTTCAGCACAAATTGAGCACCTTTAAAAGGGGATACAAAACACTTACAACTTTTTAGAACAAAGTATCGCTCTTGTAAGCCATTTATTTCTAATTACACAATTATTTTATCATGTGGCACTTGCTGAAAAAAGACTATAAGGCAAAGAATAGGCTGATTTAAGGTATTTTATTTCTTTTTATTGAAAAAAGCTAACAATCTAATTTCTTTTCTCTCTGGAATTAAAAAATGTTAAAGCATATCAAGTGTTTCTCATTTCTGGATAATAAAATAATAATTTAATTAATGATTAAATAGCATAGCATCATAAGAGATTGTTAAATCTACTCGTGAATAGAAGTAAAAGCCACACTATTCAAGGAATTTTAGAACTAGAGATAATTATTATCGAGCCTGAAAGTGGGAATCAAATTCTTCCAAAGTGCCTGCTACTCTCGGTGGGCTCTTGGGCACTTAAGTTTAAGAGTGCCCAAGAGCCCACCGAGAGTAGCAGGGGCACCTGGGTGGCTCAGTCGGTTGAGTGTCCTACTCTTCATTTCAGCTCAGGTCATGATTTCAGGGTCGTGGGATCGAACCCCACCTCGGGCTCCATGCTGTGCATGGAACCTCCTTAAGAGTCTCTCTCTTCCTCTACCTCTGCCTTCCCCCACCCCTCTCTCTCTCAAAAAGAAAGAAGAAAGAAAGAAAGAAAGAAAGAAAGAAAGAAAGAAAGAAAGAAAGAAAGAAAGAAAGAAAGAAAGAAAGAAAGAAAGAAAGAAAGAAAGGGAGAGAGGGAGGAAGGAAGGAAGGAAGGAAGGAAGAAAAAAAGAAAAAGAAGAAAAGCTGCCCTGGCTCTAGGACTGTCAAGGCTTCAGATGGATTGGATGGAGCCAGTTACAGGCTCAGAAAGGCTTTGCTTTAAGGGCTTTCTGTTTATCCCCAGTGAGCGGACCGTCCTGCTACCTTCCCTCAAACAGCTCTGGTTATGCAGTTTCTTCAGTTGCTGCTCTGACGACAAGCCAGAGGGCACAAGCTGGACTGGGGAAGATTGGGGTCCATCTCTCCAGCACAGGAGTCTGGGCCCATGCCTCACCTGGACTATTGGACAAGTCTTCTAATTGTCCCCCTGTCTCCGGTCATGCCCCTTTCAACCAGTCCTGCACATTGCAGCCAAAAAGTTCCTTCTAAAGTGTGAATCTGATTGCTTGATTAAAACCCTTCAAGGATTCACCTTTCTTCTCGGATCATGCCCAAATGCCAGCAATCAAGGAACTTCTCCATTTTGCCCAAACTTGTCTTTCCAGGTCCCTTCCTGCTATTTCTTACTATCTCCCGCTCACGCTTAAGCTACACGGATGGCAAAGATTTGCATGCCTCTCTATTCTCTCTGCTTGGGAACACCTTCTTCCATGATCCATCCTGGCAAAGCCCACTCATCCTTCAACTCAAATGTCACCTTGGATTCTAAGTTCCCGGAAGGCCAGCCACAGCATCGTCTGTCTTGGCACATTTCACAGTGCGTAACTGACTTGGCTTACCAGATATTTTTAACTAATTGCGGAGAGGAAAAAAACAAAAACAAAAAAAAAAACAAAAAACCTTAGCATTTCTTACAAGAGTATTCTTCCTCTGTTATGTACTTGTCCTATTCTTTTACTCATTTTCTTATTCTTTGGCTCCTTTCCTATTTCCCGATAGCAGGGAGCGAGAGAATGGGAGGGCATTTGCAGCTGGGGAACCGGTGGTGAAACCAGTTGCTGCATCTCCCTCCTCTGGAATTTCTTCTCCACACCCTGTTGAACGCCTCTGCCTCAGGGCGGCCTGGGTTGGGACAACTGTTTAATAAACCACATCAGCAGCGCACAGGGGCTTAAGACAGAATGAAAGTGAGAACCTCAGATTCCATTTCAACTCTGGTGATAACCTCTGAATTCCATTATTCACCATTTTAATACAACCTTTATTATTTCTCTCAACCCCCCACCTCTAGCTTCCTTCTTCCCTTTGGTGTAGGCAAATGGCCTTGCGCAGGAGGGTTGGTGGCTTTGTACCGGCAGCCTCTATTCATATGCCGAAGCTTACAGCTGCTCAAACCCTTCAGAAATCCGATCGGGCTCCCCTTCTCCCTCCCCTCCTCAAGGCTTTGTAAAATCCTTGCTTGGCAAAGAGAAAGGCCACATCTCTTCGCTGCATCTGCCCTGCTTATCCCCATTCAATTCCAGTCAAGTGTGGTGACGGTTATCCTTTCAAGGGCCTTCCATATTCCCATTCATTCAAAAGAGAGGTGGGGGGCGGAGGAAAGAAGAGGGGGTGGTACCTGCCATGACTGAACATTAAGGAAAGCCGAGCTTTTGAAGCAGGCCTTGCTTACCCTTGCACTACCT
Organism: Eumetopias jubatus; assembly: GCF_037043125.1. Lineage (NCBI taxonomy): Eukaryota > Metazoa > Chordata > Mammalia > Carnivora > Otariidae > Eumetopias > Eumetopias jubatus. The sequence goes on from NW_028274818.1 coordinate 34,772,214, forward strand.
TCCAGGCAGTGAGAAATGCATCCTCACGTTTTATGATAGAAGAGGTGGGAAGCTAATTTTAAGGCATCGTTTTACCCCCAAGAGGTGTTTCATTGTATCTGGGCACATCGAGGCGACTTCGCTGTCTCCCCTCGGGCGGAGTTGACAAAGCTGAATCTCCCCCAGCAAAGAGTTTGAGCGGGGAGCGGCCGCTCTGGGAAACACCTGTTTCTGCGGCCCCACGCCGGCTCCCGGTTATCTATCATTTTTTCCAGGTCGCAGCTGAGCTGGCTGGGACCGAGTACCAGATTGCAGGTGGATGCCCGCTCCCATAAAGCGCTGGCATCTCATCCAAACAGGTTGAAATGAGGTTTCAAAACTACCTGCGAGAAAGAAAGATGAGGTGCAAAGTCGCTGATGCGAGCAGAAATCCAGCAGTGATCGCTGATCAGGGAAGGGAGCAGGGCAGGCTGAGCTGCTGAAAATACTTAAAACATGCTTCTCTTGAAGCCTGTGGCTCCCTGGTCTCCCTCAACTCTCTCTTTTATTAACTTAGTGTCTTTTATGAGTACTTTAATAAAACTAACTATTTTCTACCCTGTGCAGGGAAGATCATAAACACTCTTGCTTTAGGAAAATAATAACTTCAGATTCCTAGGGTATCCAGAAGAAAGGAGTTGGGGTGGGGGGCGAGGCGGGAGCAGTGACAGGCACCACCTAAGGGCTCCTGTTACAAGGAGTCATAAGTAAGCTGGGCACGAGGGTCCCTTCTGAAAATCTGACAGGCACTACATGAAAGAAGGCATATCTTTGGAGGCCGAGGAAGGAAGATAATCTTTTATGACTCCTAACTTAATGCATTTATATCCAGTGATTTGTCATCTAATCCTCGTGCTTTGCCTGGGGTCACAAGAGTCCTGTCTACCCCGTGTGCACAATGAGGCTGGCGGGGAGGGGCAGGAGGCTCATCCACAAGCTCAAGGTCTGTTCTGAACTGGCAGGTCACCCAGAGACCCTAAGATCTCTTGGGAGAGCTAATGAAGGAGATCTCTCTCTCTCTCTCTCCATATCTTGTCCATCAGCAAATCCTGTTGGCTCACTTTCAAAACATATTCAAAACCAATGCACTTTTATCATCTCTTCTATTTTTACCCCGCGTGTGGCCCAAATCAGCAGCACCCTTCACCCACATTACTACAGTAGTCCCACCAGGTCTCTCTGCTCCCACCCACTGCCCCTGAGTCCACCCTTCTCTTTATTCTCCACAGCAGAGCCTGAGAGGTCTCATAAGGTCTCCAGCACCACCACTGTCCTGCCCAGATCCCTCCCTGAACTCCCCACCTGTTCCACGTGCCCCCCGCCCTCATTCACTGGGATTCAGCTGCCCTGGCCTCTGGGACCTGTCCCTGGGGAGTGGCAGGACTGCCCCTGACTCAGGGCTTTTGCCATCACCCATCCCTATGCCTAGAACACTCCCCCAGATAGACTCATCTCACTTCCTTCAAGTCTACCCAAATGTCACCTCCTCGGCAATGCTTTCCTGGATGATCCTCTTTAAATTTGCCAGGACTAAGCCAGCATTCTCTGCCCACCTTGCCTATTTTCTTTCTCTCCATAGCACTTACCACATATTTACCTCATTCTGTTACCCCTGACCTGCACACAAAGGCAGGATTGTTGTCTGTTTTGTTCATTGCTGTATCCTCAATGTCTGGAATGCTGACTGGCATATAATAGGTGCTCAAGAGATATTTTTGGAAAGAATGGATATTTATGTCCATTCTTTGGTCAAAATTCTGAAAAATTGGGAGGAAAGTTTGCTTCAGCATGGGGGCAGGCTCCCAGTGGGCTGCAGGACCCAGCTCCTCCCAGAACATGGGTGTATGGTGTTCAGAACAGAGAGCTTTTGAAGGAACATGTGGGAGTGCAGGTCAACCACTGACCCAGACCTTGGGAAGCTGGACTCCAAGTTTGAAAGAAGAATATAAAAGGGAACCATACCCACTGGAGCCCAATCATTCATGCCAGTGAGAGGGCATTTCTCAATAGTTGGGGAGAAATCTTCTCTTAACTCTATGGCATCATTCTGGGGCAAAAAGCAGCCAAGCATAATGAACCTGAGCATGGCCACTCTGGCTTCTCTGCTCTCTCCTTTACTGATCTAATCTTGTCATCATGGGAGTTCTCAGAGTGGCCATGCAGAGCAATGGGGGCAGAATCAGCTGCCGGAGATACTCAGAGGAGATTTTATAGCATGGATTCCTATGCTTTGGTGAGAGGGCTTAGGAGTCATGGACTTTGTATTCATAATCGTGCCGTGGCCACTTTCCCTTCATGCCTGTGTAACCTGAATCAAACGTCTCACAGCCACATTCTACCATCTGCACCCAGTGATGATTATCTCAGCTCTAACGAAGTGGGTGCAGTAGAGATGTCTATACCCCGCACCTGCCCTTGACTTAGGATATAACTTGGAGCGTCTCCTGCTGCTGCTTTCAGAAACTGGAATCAAAGAGTGGGATTGTCCAGATTTTCTTTCCATGTCAATTTAAGACCTCAGTCTCTGGCCCAGCCTGGTGTTCCAGAAGTCTACAGTGGATACAGGAAGGATATGGTAGTGAGACACCCAAAAAGAGAACATCCATGGGTGGTTATGGTAACCAAAGAGGAGGTCCAGATATAAATGGTCTAGAGATCATAACTGAGGAAAAGAAAACAACAATAAGACGCAAACAGGTTTTGAAGAGCAAGTGAAGAAGACAGAAGCCTAGAGCCTGGCCCTCCTACATCCTCTCTCGGACGGTAGGGCCTGTTGAAGGAACTAAGAATATTTAGATAGGAATAGGCAACTCTAAGTTAAGTTTGGAACAGATTCAGTGGAAAATAGAGGGTCTTCATCTCTTTAAAAAAATAGACTAAAGTAAGTGTCCATAAAAATAACTCAGCTAGAACCTATCTCAAAACCCTCTCTTTTTATTTTTAAGGTAAATGCACAAATCTGTTGTGTGTTTGAAGCATAACCAACTTGTCTCTCGTTCCTGGTCAGCTCTGCTTCTCTGCCAGGCCAGATGCACTCATGGACACCAAAGCCATGGCACCCTGCCCGGTCTGTGGTGGACAGGAGTTGTGATGAATGCATCTGGAGACTTGAGCTAACCGAATTTTGAAACTCCTAAAATCGTGGCTTGTCATCTTTACTTTAAAAATGGATGATTCTGCTATTCTTGACAGATTTCAACCTATTTTCTGACTGCTTTAGAGTTTGCAGACACTTTCATATACATCATCTCAACTCGTCTCCGTCCCTCTGGCAAGCATTGAGGTAAAAGAAAGGAATTACTTCAGATGAATCCCAAAACATGACCTATTTGGTCCCCATGCCATCTATTATTGATTGAACTAAACATTTTCAGCGCAAATGAACAGATTCACTGATTTACAAACCTAGATTATAAAACATTCATACCTACCTTCTGGCCATAGGATAGAACTCCTGTGTTAAACAACAAATTCCTGGGGGCAGAAGAGGGAAGAGAGGGCCAAGGACATCCTGTCCACCCCTGCAAACTCACTCTCTGCCTTCTTTTGCTCTCCCTGTGGACCCCCAGATGATAACTTAAGGAGCCCATCCTGGAATGTTTTTATCTTTCCCCTTAATGCATCGGATAGAAGCTAATGGAAGCTTCCTGATTGAATTTTGTGCTTCTAGTCCCCATAGTGAGATGATAAGGAAGGAAAACCCTGTGGGTTCAAATAATACAAGCTCAGGTGCACGTTCCAGGATTGGAGGGGATGATCTAAGCCTACACTCACGCGATGGTACGTCGAAGTCCTGCACCACCCCCCTCCTTTTTGGACCCCACACCTAGACTTCCCTGAACCTTCCCCACTCACCACCATTCCCAGCAGAAGGGTGTGACTCAAATCTCTGCAGACCTCCCAGCCCAACAGACACACGGGGGCATCCGCTTTCCCACAGTGCCCCCCAGGTGTGCTGGCCAAGGGTGGGCTTCCTGATAGCTCCAGCCACCACACAGTGGCCTCCGTGCTCTTCCTCTCTAGCCCAGTGCCCCTTGTCAAGGTCCTCTACTCCACAAGCTGCTTCCATGCCAGTCCACCGTGCCCAGCTTCTGTGCCTGAGGCTGTCTCCCTTGCCAGGCCAAGCTCTGCAGGAATCAGGGCAATGCCTCTCTCCTCCATTTACTTTGCAGCCAGGGACACTGAGAGTACTTCTTGTGCCCTCCCCATGATTCTCAGAGCCCACATCAAATACAGGTGACCTTGAACAATGCAGGTTTGAACTACACAGGTCTACTTACATGCGCATTCCTTTTGATAAGTACCATACAGTACCATAAATGTATTTACTCTTCATTATGATTTTCATTGTAACATTTTCTCTCCTCTAGCTTACTTTATTATAAGACTACAGTACATAATACATATAACGTATGAAATACGTGTGAATTGACTGCTTATGTTATCGGTAAGGCAACAAGTCAACAGTAGGCTATTAGTAGTTAATTTTGGAGGAGTCAAAAGTTATATGCGGATTTTCAACTGTGCAGGAGGTTGGCACCCCTAACCCCTGTGCTGTTCAAAGGTCAGCGGTAGTCTCTCTGGACTCAAACACAGTCCATGGCATTGGGTGAAGGGAATACACTACCTACTACTACCACATTCTCATACTCATTACTTCTGACCCCTGAAACAGCTTTCTCCTTAACTGGTGAAGGGGAGCAGAATCTGCCACCCCAAAATGTGTCTCTTTGGCATTTGGATTATCTTGAGCTGGTTATTTTTAAGATACTGCAGACATGACTAAAGCTCTGAAAACTGAGTAGAAGTTACCCTTTTGTAAGAGACATTTACATTTATAAGGGAAATCTTCATTTGTAAGGGTGTCTCCCACTCTGTACCAGGATGAAGAGGATTCTAAATCTCTAGAGACCAAATGCAGAAGTCCAGGACTTAAATCTGCATAACAACCTTACCCTCCTTGACTGTGTTTCCCACCCCCCACTCCTCCCCTAACCTCCCTAACTGGCTTCCCTACCCCCTAACATCTTCTTTGGTCTGTAGCTGGCGATGATATTTAAGGCGATGGCTGGGGCCATTTGGGCAGTGACTCAGTTTTCCTGGGTCTCTCTCATATATACAGGAGGTATACATCGTGCTCAACTTGTTTGTTTTTCTCCTGTTAATCTGTCTTTTATTATAGGTGGAGGTGGCTCCATTAAGAACCTAGAAGGGTTGAGGAAAAATTATTTCCCTCTTCCAGACAGGCCTCCCCCTTTTCTCATCAAATCACTCATAGAAACTGATGCCCGAGCAACAATCCGTCCTGCACACCCAGTCAGGGAGCCAGCTTGCTGCTATGGCATCTCAGGGTTCCAGTAGTAACTCACATGCCTTCAAACTGCAAAGCTCACTTTCCCTCCTGAGATGATTGACAAGAGTACTCAGTACCTGGCTTCAGGCAGGTGACGGAGAGAGGGGGCTCCAGGTCAGCAGAAGCTCCTCACCTCTATCTCCCACCAATGATTCATAACTCAGTAGACTTTCAGCGGTGGCCCCCAGACTCCCCCACATCCATTGCTTCTCTTAGACATTTTCAGAGCTTTGTTGGCAGCCTGAGTTATTAGGCTTGTCCCTTTCTGAAAGGATCAATCCAGGTCCTGAGTTTGGGTTTATTCAAAGTAGAAAGCTCCATCTCCTGGAACTAGCCGCTCTGAACAAAAAGACAAGTTCATGTACTTTTAGTTCTTCTCATCTGTGGCCTGCTATCTTGCTTAAGGCTCTCTTGAGAATCCTCCATAAGTCCTGCCCAAACTCCCCCTTGTAGGACATTTGTACATCTGTAGAAGTTTCCAAGACTTTGAGAATTAACCATTTGTGGTGTGCAAAGGTACACAGGAAAAGCTAGGGACAAACTAGGTAGGTAAAAAGTTCTGGTAATTCCCAAATGGAAATAATAGAAAAATAGGGACACCTGGGTGGCTCAGTCGGTTAAGCATATGCCTTCGGCTCAGGTCATGATCTCAGGGTCCTGGGATCAAGCCCCCCATGGGTCTCCCTGCCCAGCGGGGAGTCTGCTTCTCCCTCTCCCTCTGATCCTCCTCCCTGCTTGTGCTCTCTCTCTCTTTCTCTGTCTCAAATAAATAAATAAAATCTTAAAAAAGAGAAATAATAGAAAAATATGAAAAATAATTTTATCAAAGCACATGCTTCCACTTCCAAGGCATACCCCTCCCATCCACAAGGTGCCTTGGGTGCAGGATAATTTGCAATGATATTGTTCATTAGAGGTCAGGAGGAAACTAGCTGAGCCAATGGTGAGCTAAATAACTACGGAAGCCTCCTTCCTGGTGGTACTTCAGAAGGATGCATTCTTGCCTAGCTGTGCCTCATCCATACAGATTCATTGTTGCATGGAAAGCTGATGAGAGAGTGAATATCTTCATCTCTACGAAGAGGAAAAAAGAAATTAACTTATCAACTGTTGTCCTATTGCATCACTTTCTTCTGCTTCCCTATGAAATCCGGAAAACAATGGCATTCCTTATTCTTCCATGCAGGTCCTAGAAGGGGCAGCCCTCACTCTCTAAATAGAGCTCTTGTACCTAAGTCCAATGTCAAAGTCACTTAAGAACTCTCTGCCCTTGATTCTGATCCTTTCTCCTGTCAAAGTGACGGGAACATTAATAAGTGTGCACAGAGGGGGGCTTTGTGCCAATTAACAATTTCTCATTAGCTTAATTAGGGGACACATGTTTTTAATCACAGCTAAGAAAGTGGAATGATTGAAGAATTGATTCTGAGCTTTTGAAAGCATCCTTGTCAGTGCATGGAATTTAATTCTGCAGATGTGCTTGAAAAGAGACAGAGGTAGAAAGAAACAGCCTGAAATGACATGGCCTTACCAAGCATAATAGGAGAATACCAGATACACGGAGTGTTTCCATTTTGGATCCAACACAATCTTTTTCAGGCTCTCCAAAGAATCGAAGGTCTTGCCTTCACTGTTAGGTTGTATGAGAGACCCAAGTAGGACAATTTTCTTTTCCTTTCCACTAACTCCTTATCCCTAGGTTCCAAGTAAACAGACCTCATGGTTGTGGAAATGTTCAGATAATGTGGGTAGTTCAGATGCAGCTTGCAGGGAGGGGGTGGCTGATGGTTGTTCTGGTTGAACTGATTGTAAAATGTGGACTTCATGGGTTACTTGGGAAGTCTCTGGAACTACCGAGTTTATTCATATCGGAAAACAGTTTGACTTATGGTTTTTCATGCTTGTAACCTGAAGATGCGTAACTGTCACAGTCCATGTACCACCCAAAGGGCCACTCGTTCAGATCATGCAAATCGATGGGTGATTGTTGAGGAATTTATACTATAAATGACTTTGATTTAAGTGTCTAAATTGTTTTTGGCTCTATACAATGCAGTAGAGTCATGATCTCTATCATTTAAAAACTTAGTAGGCTAAGGATTCACTAATTATGATATTTTAATAAAGAATGCACACATATTCCTTCTTTGTAAAATGCAATCTTTACTAGCATAATCCTCCTGAAATTATTTTTGTTTCCTTATTGCAGAAGGCAATGCATTTTATTTTTTTTTTTAAGATTTTATTTATTTATTTGACAGAGAGAGACACAGTGAGAGAAGGAACACGAGGGGGAGCGGGAGAGGGAGAAGCAGGCTTCCCGCTGAGCAGGGAGCCCGATGCGGGGCTCGATCCCAGGAGCCCGGGATCATGACCTGAGCCGAAGGCAGACGCTTAACGACTGAGCCACCCAGGCGCCCCGGCAATGCATTTTAATTTCAGGAAAATTGGGAAATACAGTAAAACAGCAAGGAGAAGAAGAAAAAAATCACACATAGCCCCACCTAACCAGATATAATCACTTTAGATTTCAATGGATAGCCTTTTTCACTCTATATATTTTCTGTTAAGATGGGAGCCTCTGGTACTTCTATCCTTAAAACATGTTTTTTCACTTACTGTAACTCTATCTCCTCACAATGTTAAATGTTCTTGTACAACATGATTTTTAATGACTGCATGGTATTCTAGCTCAAGAATTTGTCATATTTATTATAGGACATTATGGATATTTCCATTTTTGTTATTATAAGCAATGATAAAGTGGCTATGCTTGAATATAAATCTTTTCAAGCATCTGTGATCATCTCTTTAGAATAAATTTCTAGAGGTGGAATTGCTGAGTCAGAAATTATGTACATTTTAAAGACTGGTTGAACATATTGTCAAGTTGCTCACCAGAAAAGTTATACCTACCCATTTACATCCCCAGAACCAACAGGATGGGAAAGATAAATAAAGTTTAAAAAAATAAAGTAAAGAAAGATTATATCTCATCATAACTTTTACTTGTAATTTTGACGACCAGTGAAATCTGATCTGGTCTTTCATAGTTATTGGTCATATTTCCTTTTTGTGAACTGTTATATTGTATTCTTCTCTTATTTTACACCTCGTAATACTAATCTTTCTATTGTTCACTGGTGAGAGTTATTACATATTAAACATATTAAACCATTTCCACACATCCTTAAAAATATCTTTTTTTCTGGGCGCCTGGGTGGCTCAGTCATTAAGTGTCTGCCTTCGGCTCAGGTCATGATCCCAGGGTCCTGGGATCGAGCCCCACATCGGGCTCCTTGCTCGGCGGGAAGCCTGCTTCTCCCTCTCCCACTCTCCCTGCTTGTGTTCCTTCTCTCACTGTGTCTCTCTGTCAAATAAATAAATAAAATCTTTAAAAAAAAATATCTTTTTTTCTACTTTGTTACTTGCTTTCCACCCCCCCCCCATATTTATGGTGTGTTTTGTTGTTGTTATTTATGTAAAGTTTTAATGTTAGATAAATTAAATCTATTATTCCATTATGGTTCTTTCTTTCCTGTAATATTTGGAAAATCTTCACTGTTCTGAGATTTTATGGTCATCAATATTTTATTTTATATTTTCTTTCTTTCTTTTTTTACTTTTTAAAATTCATCTGTAATTTAGTTTTGTATGTTGCCTGGGTGGTAATTTCTTTGTTTTTGTTTTTTCTTTGCAAACTACCAATTGGACCAATGCTGTTCATGGAAATTTTTAGCATTTCCCTAAATGCGTTCTATGAAATGTTAATACTTAATTGAAGAAAACAATTCTTTCAGATACATATATATTTAAGAGATGCTGAATAATCTATTCCCTCATTAAGATTCACAGAGCATATTTCCATTTAAAACCTTCAAGAAGACCTGCAGTAAAGGTACCTGTTTTATCTTGCTTTACCTGGAATTATGTATTTAACCATGTAATCCTTTTACAAACAACATCTGTTAGCATCAGAGATACTAATGCTCCATAGAACATGTGGTGAGTATCTAACTTGAAAGGTCATGAAGCCACCTTTACCAAACACTACTGTTGGAAGTGTCTAAAGAGGTCCCATATGTATGTAGTACCCTCTTGGCTACTTGGGTTCTAAATAAATTGAGAAATAAGAATCAGTAGGGCAGATGCGGGACAAAATATTACCTTTATTATTGTGATTGGGTGTGTTAAAGGATTAGCCTAGTGGGGAAGGCAAATGAGCCCTGCTAACTGAACCCCTAAATTTAATGTAGCTGTTGAGTCACAGGGAAGGCAGCCAAGGGCTTATCTTTCCAAGCTAAGACATACAGACTTACAGAGAAATATCCTGTCTTCTACAGGCAGCTAGTTCCTAGAAGAATTAAAAAGGAGAGTGATGAGTTTTGCAAGCTTGTTTTATTCTTTCAAAATCTACTAATCAGGTTAATTATTCCCTCTTCCCTTGGTGTAAAGAGTGAGAAGCCAGGAGGGCTAGAGAAAATCCCTCCACAAGGAGACAAGGAATCTCTCCAGTGGGAAAAAGACATTCTTCTCTCACCCTGGTTCAGATACAGAGTTCTCCAAATCCATGGTGTTTAACCTTGAAGAGTAATGGGTGTGGCTATCTCCTCAGGGAGGAGGTCTGCCCGGAGAACCACGCTTCTACCTTCTTATATCACTTTCTCCAACACTGCCCGCTGCTCTTTGGGGTATCCTTTCTGGAAGGAGCTTAGATTTTGCTTCCAGAAAGCTGTGAAATGGATCAAAACCAGCACATTAATCAAACCAGTCCCAAGGCCCCCATTTAGATGGCCCAAATTTAATTATAAACCTTCTCCCATTCTCAAATTTTCAAGGCCCTTAATCCCCGTGTAAATGAAAACCCGAAGAGGGTAAAGTCTAAAATAAAGTCAGAAATACTGTACTCTTCCATTGATCTTTCTATTCCCATGCCATTGTCATACTGTTTACTTATTACATTTTATAATATGTTTGGATACCAGCTAGTGTATACCTACCTTATTCTTCAAAAATATCTTTGCTGCAATTCAGTTGGCTCTTCTAGAACAAAGTTAGAATCATTTTATCTAGTCAAAAAGTGCAATTTCGATTGGAACTGTACTAGTTTCATAAAATAATTTGGGAGGATTGATTGTTTTGGGTATTTCTCTACAAAAACACAGACTAGTTTTCAATTAAGAAATGTTCATCTACATTAATTCACATAAATATGTTAATCACAAAATTACATTCCCAGGACTAGTTCTTTAGTTTGTTTTTAAAGAGAAAGTAAGCAGTGGGCACCTGGGTGACTCAGTCGGTTAAGCATCTGACTCTTGATTTCAGCTCAGGCCATGATTTCAGGGTTGTGGGATCGAGCCTCCGTGGGGCTCCATGTTCAGCATGGAGTCTGCTTGTCCCTCTCTCTCTCTGCTCCTACCCCCGCCTGTGTTCTCTCTCTCTCTCAAATAAATAAAATCTTTAAAAAAAAAAAAAAGATAAGTTGGGCAAGTTTAAAAGAAAGCTATGAGGTAGGGATTGGCAGCTAGCAAAGGTTAAATTTGAAACAATGTAGACCAGGATAGTGATTACTTACCTAGGAACCTCTTCTTAGCAGCATAAGACAAAAATTAACTCACAGAAGTGACTGAATGGTCTGTCCCAGTTATAAGATTTAAAAAATTTTAACTAAATAATCCCATTTATGTTTGAGGAATGAGCTAATTGAATGAAATGAAAACAGTGACATAGATGGTATATGATCTAGTCCCTGATTAAAAGGACATGTTACGGTTTCCTTGATCTGAGTATCTGCCTAGCGGCATGATGGCCAGACACTTGCAATGACCTGCTTGACAGATCTGTCAGTCATGCTCCCTCATAGGCATCTACAATTTGAACAATTGGAACAGAGGACGTCAAATGGGTTTCACTGTCTTTTGAGGATACCAAACTAGATACCCATGTGGGGGTGAGCAGGGACTCTAAACTATGACATCGAAATGTGCATCCCAGCACCGTCACTTGTTTGTTCTGAGACCTGGTGAAATTCACTCAGCCTCTCTGTGCCTCAGTTTCCACATTTGTGTAACTGGACAGGGAGAGGAAATAGCACTTACTTCATATGATGTTGTGACAATTAAATGGATGGCTCAATGTAATGTGCTTATGGAGAATATCGTCAGGTATGGAGTATATGCTCAATAAATATTAGCTGTTATTTTTATTTTTATAATTATTCTAATGTCCTAAAGAGGGGGAATCTTTTTCTGCACTGTAGCAGTTGCTGAATCTTCTGATAATTAAAATAAAATTTCTTATTAATTGGTGTCTTTCTACACTACCCCAAATAAAGGTGACTCCCCTTTTAGGCACCAGCTGCCTGTGCAGGATGATAGATGGGTAGTAAATACCAGGCAGCATCTGGAATACTTACCCAACTGCTACCAATTTATCACACAATGGGGGAGTTGGAAAAACTTTTATATTTAGTGCAACGTTCCCATACACATCTTTTGCATTAATTTTGGGTGTTATGATTGCTGTCAGACAAGTGTAGACAGTGGAAAAGCCTGTGATGGGCTCGTAGGTCTTTGGTAACTTGGTGTTAGCATTCTTCAGAAGAATTTATGTCATCCCTTTTGTCAGGAAGTCTGATGTAAAGCTCAGGATTTTGAGAATTGCTGGAAACGGTAAGGAGTTGGGAGGGCCCATTGTACAGCGTTGCTACATAACTTCAGCTAGATCAGAGAGCTCAACTCTGGCAGCGCCTGAGGGTTACCTGAGAAGATTTTTAGAAATACTCATTCCTGGCTGGAATGCCTGGGTGGCTTAGTGGGTTAAGTGTCTGCCTTCGGCTCAGATCATGATCCCAGGGTCCTAGGATCAAAACCCACATCGGGCTCCTTGCTGGGCAGGGAGTCGGCTTCTCCCTCTGCCTGCCGCTCCTCCTGCTTGTGCTCTCACACTCTCTCCAGCCATTTCTCTCTCTCTGGCAAATAAATAAATAAAGAATTTTAAAAAAAGAAAAAAGGAAAGAAAAAGAAATACTCATGCCTGGGCCTTTAGCCCAGAGCAGCTAACCAACTCTTGGCGGGGTAGGCAGGGTAGATGCATGAGATTTTGAATAATCTCTCACTTCATGGGACATGACCTTGCTAATATTTTTGACTGTTTTTTTTTTTCAGAGTATTTTCCCCAAATCCCGTATCCCTTCACTCTCCCTTGTTACCCTTAGAATTCTCTGACTCTTAGGGCCGGTAAACTCTAAAAGTTTAATATATTCCACTCTACATCAGGTGAAGGGAACTGATCTACATGAACCTTGGCAGCTGGCCATCCTTAAATGATTGAATGCCTTGGGTGACTGAGAACTCACTACCTCTCAAGTGCCACTTGTTCAAAAAGATTTTATGTTGGTACAAAATATGTTCCTTCAAACTAACAAGTTTGCTCTCTAAAAATTAACGAAATAAAGCTAATCTCCTTCACTGGTAGCCCTACAAATAGTGAAAATTATCTGTTATGTCCTTCCTGACTCTCTTCTTTAATCTTAGCAAACCCAAATTCTACCACTGCTCCCAGAATGACAGGATTTATAGACTGCTCCTAATCCGGGTTAATTTCCTATGAACATACTGTATAGTTGGTTCAAGTCCTTAAATGCAATACACTTAAAGTGAAGAAAGCATTCTAAGGATTATCTGAGAAACCTCATATGTATCTAATATTCATCTAACACTGAGTGGTGCATCCTCTAGATGAAAGACAGACATTAAAGTTTATCAAAAGCCTATGTCAAGAACCTTGTATATGCGAAAATAGTATGCTCATCCATGAATGCTGGGGGGACAATATGACAGGCTTAAAGAAGGTTAAAGAGATCAATTAAGTATAGATTTATTTAAAATATATATGATTGTAAAAAACACATAAATGATTGTATAATTAACTAGGGCTCCCATAACAAGATACCACAGATTAGGTGGCTTTAGCAACAGACATTTAGTTTCTCAAGGCTCTGGATGGGAAAAGTTCAGGATCAAGGTGTCAGCTGGCTGGATTTCTCCTGAGACCTGTCTCCCTGCCTCACAGACGGCCACCTCCTGGCTTTGTCCTCCATGGTTTTTCCTCTGTGTGCAAGCAGCCCTGTCATCCCTTTGTGTGTCCAAATTTCCTCTCCTTATAAGGACACAGTCAGATTGGATTAGGGCCAACCACAATAGCCTCATTTTAAATCAATGACTTCTTTAAAGGTTCTGTTTCCAAATACAGTCACATTCTGGGGTACAAAGGTTAGAGCTTCAACAGATGAATTTGGGGCAGGGGGACCCAATTTAGCCCATGACAGTGAATATAGATATACATTATAGTATGTGTGTGTATATGTAGTTAGCATGTGTCATTGTTTCATGTCTTCGTGAGTTATTGTTTAGTGAAGCCCAAGATCACTTTGCAGACTCAGAACAATTGGGGGGGCTTCCCCTATTCTTCTTCCTACTGGCCCCAGGATCTTGGTCTATCTTCCTATCCTATTTAAGGTATTCATCCCAAGAAGATTGGGACTTATTTTCTGTAGTTACCTCTAAGAGCAAACCATAAAAAAGCTGTGAGCTTTTGTTTAAAATCTTTTCTATTCCAAGCGTGCCTGGGTGGCACAGTCGTTTAAGTGTCAGACTGTTGGTTTCAGCTCAGGTCATGATCTCAGGGTCATGAGATCGAGCCCCTTAGCCAGCTCGCAGCTCAGCACAGAGTCTGCTTGAGACTCTCTCCTGCTGCCCCTCCCCTGCTCACAGGCACTCTTTCTCTCTCTCTCTCAAATATATAAATAAATCTTAAAAAAAAAAAAAGGAAACCTTTTTATTTGGAAATAATTTTAGACTTCTACAGAAGTTGCAAAAATAGTACAAAAAGTGCCCCTATAGTCTTTAGACAGCTTTCTCTACTGTTAATATCGTAGATCAGCATAGTAGGCTTAGGAAATCGACACTGATACATTGCCAGTACATAAACTACAGATTTGAGAATTTCACCATCTTCTCCACTGATGCTCTTTTTCTGTTATAAGATCCAATCTAGCATCCACATTGCTTTTAGTTGCCTTTTTCAGTCTGAGGTGGTCCCACCATCTTGCCTTTCATAACCTTGATACCTTTGAAAAGTACCAGTATTCTGTAGAATGTCTTTCGATTTGGGGTTGTTTGATGTTTTCTAATGACAGCTTCTGACAGAATGAAAAACATTTTTTTGGCAAGAATACCACAAAAATGACATCACGTCCTTCTAAGTGCATCAAATCAGAGGGGTCGTATGATGCTAATATGTCTTACTGATGGTGTTGTTAATTTTGATCATTGTCTAAATAGGTGTTTGCCAGGGATATAAATTGTAATTTTTAAATTTATTTATTTATTTTTATTTAGTAATCACCCAAGTGGATACCTAGGGGAAAATTTAAACAAATTTGGGGCAGTCAAAAAGATTAACAAATTTACAATCTATTGATGGTCTCTGCTTTTGGTCTGATGTTCCAGACACTCTATCTCAACGTAAGGGAAAATTCCACTAACCTATGCTTTTTGCTTTTATTTCTGAGGATAGAAACTTTCAAACTGAAATCACAGTTAATCTCTGTAGAATAACAGCTGTTTAATAATAGGACCCCACTCAAGTAAACAATTTGTTTTTTACAAAGAAAACAATTTGTTTTCTAAGCTGGTAATTTTGCAATGGATCTTAGCTTCTACCATAATCCTTACTAATCACCACCACAGACAAGTTCTTTGGGACAACTCCCCGCCTCTCTCTAAGCAGACTGCTCTTAGCCCCGTCCTATATCTGTGTATAAGTGGGCACCACTTCCCCGATCTAACTGATTTATTTCACTAGACTTCACTCCAGATGGAACAGACCCTTGAGGATTATATACAGAAACACAAATCCTGTTGTATCTTCTTTGTGTCTTTTTTATTTGTTTCTCTGCTTCCGAGGTAGGGGGGAAACTTACATTAGGGAAATTAGCAAATTTCTTCAGGCAACCTAAAAAGAAAGATCTTAAAACCACTCTCCAAATCTTGTATGGAGCCAGAAATTCCTTTGAGAAACCAGCTACCCCCTAGCCTCACTTCCCTCATCTCTGAATCTCAAGTTAAGAGCATTAGGTAACCATAGAATTTTAAGTTCCATATCTCTAGATAGGAAGGATGAATTTTAAGTGGGTTCTGCCTGATGTCTGTTTTAAGATGTAACCCTACCTTCAAACAAAGGGATGGAAAGGTTAGTCTCTTTGCTGTATAGCAGTGCTTTGCAAACTCTATTATGCATTAGAATCTCTTGGCATCTTGTTAAAATGCAGAACTAGATGTAATAAGTGTAGATGAGGCTCATAATTCCACATTTCTAACATCCTGGGTGATGCTGATACCCTGCTCTGTAGACCACATTTGCAGGTGTAAGGCTGTAGAAACTCTGGGAGATTTCTGGACAGATGAGAGGAGAGGCACCAGGACTGTCATTAGAAATGATATGTGACCAGCTATGGTAGTACTGGCTGTGATGTAAATGGAATGGTGGGTCATCTGCCACATCCTGGGGACAAAGCCTTCTATTACAAAAAAACAAAAAAACAAAAACCAAAAAAGCTTTCTTTTTCTTTTTGGGGGAGAGGGTGCTTATTCTCAAGAGAAATTTAGTGATATGGAACCACTTTAGACTAAGCCACTACATCTGAAATTGGATACTTAATGTGATATAAAAGAAATTCCCATCAATACGTTGTGTAATGTGTTTGGAAGAAAGGTTGATGTTATAATATCTCATTTAAAAATGAACTGTGTGTATATTGGATATTGGTTCACTCCATAGAGTTAGTGTAGGAATGGGGGTGGAGGTAGAGATGGGGAATGTTGAAAACAGAAGAACATCAAGAATGACAGAGACAGAATAGAGATTATAAATGACTATTTACTGTGGGCTTGAGTGTATGGAACACTTTATATTGTCATGTTCAGATGACTAGTGAAGGGGAGAGAGTACTCTTCTAAAGGACACAAAGCTAGTAAGCATTGGAGCTGTAGGGAAGCAAAATCTGCCGCCCCAAAATGTGCCTCATTGGCATATGGATTATGTTAGGCTGAGTGTTTTTAAGAAACGGAAGTCTCAGGAAGAATCTTTGAGCTTCCCCTTAACTACCTAAAAGAATTTAGATCGAGGACCTGCTCCAGGGAGAGAGCTATCACCATAGACAACTATGTAATAGTTGATAATACTAACTCAATGTGATGCACAGGGAAGAACCTAGCAAAGTGTATTAAAATTCCTCTCTCTGTCCCATTGTTTCTATATGGCCCAGCAAACATTTGTTTACTAAACATGTACTCTTTGTCATCTTCCTGTGAATTGCTTTCCTTCCCTTTGAAGTGTCAGACCCCTACTGTTTCTCCTTAGCTCTGGGTGGCAGACATGTTTGTTTCGATTGCCTGGCTGCCTGTGGGCCTCATATTCTCATGGAGCCCTCGTACACATAATTCAATTTGATTTTTTCCTACTAACCTATCTCATGCCGATTTAATTCTTAGATCAGCCAAAAATACTTTGGAAGGGTAAAGTAAAACTTCTCTTCCTTAACAGAGCCAAGATCGAAACCGAGGTATTTTGACTCCAGAACTCGCTAGCTTAACCCCTGTACCATAGGACCGCTTCCGAGCTGGACTCACAAGGACTGAAACATTAGAATGAGGACAACTTAGCAAGGCTTCAGCAAGCCATTTGGGTAACCAAATTGGAATCTTAATCTCATATAGATTTCCGCCATCTATGAAAACACAGATTTCAACATCTCACTCTCTGACCACCATTCCTGTATTTCCATTTTCTCACCTTATTATACTTATGCTCCTAGGTCTCCTTGAGATCACCAGTTCTTCAACCCCACCAGTTCCCCCAACCTATCAGCCTCCTCCTGACTTCAATCCCTTACCTACCAAGATAAGCTCTATCATTTTTTTTTTTAAATCAAATAAGGTCTATCATTCTAATCACTGGCTCACTCTAACCCTTGCTCTCAGGGGTTCCTGTTTTGTTGTCTCACCCACTCTGCAAAACCCTAGCCTCAGATGAAATGAGATCAGAAAGGAAGCATGCCACTGCTAAGGCTGGCTCCTGAAAACATCTAGTATCCTTCTTTTTTTTTTTTTAAGGTTTTTATTTATTTATTTGCGAGAGAGAGAGAGAGAGAGAGCAAGAGTGGGGGGGGCGGGCAGAGGGAGAGGGAGAAGCAGACTCCCCACACAGCAGAGAGCCTGACGCGGGGCTCGATCCCAGGACGCTGAGATCATGCCCTGAGCAGAAGGTAGACACCCAACCGACTGAGCCACCCACTTAGTATCCTTCTTATCCCTGCGTTCTATATTTGCCAGCTGGATGTAAATGCCCATGGCAATGTTGGAAGCAAGGTGGTGGAGACCCTTTCAGCCTGATAACCTCAATGACTGTGGACTAGAACTCCCATGCACCACACTTGGAATTTGTGAAAAAGAGAAACTCATTAAATCATTAAGATTTCAGGTTTCCTGATTATGGACGCTAGAGTCACTTAACAGACAGAGAAACTGCTATCAGAACTGAGATACAATTGGATGAAAAACCTAAAATCTGTGGCACTGACCTGGCAGCTAGAGAGAGCACCAAGAAATAGATACTGTGAACAAGTGGACCTATTATTTAGAAGCAGAAGTTTTAGCAAAATATGGAACCAAGATTGTATGCCTGATGAGCCAGGGATGCCCAGAAAAATGGCTGGTGGAATCGGAAAGAAGTAGTCATGATTGTTCATTATTGGAAAGCTATGGTAAGAAAGAGATCATTTGGGGGCATAATTGGCTGACTTTCAATTAGAAGGAAAGGAAATAGAGACCAGAAATTTGGGACCTCAGAAGGTTACAAAAGCCAAGCACCTAGAAACTCAAATTTTAAAAAGAGATATAATTGAAAAAGATGCTTAGTGGCAGAGGCTTCATAAAATGGATCAGTTGAACAAAGTGAGTCTTCCCTATGGCAAAGATGAAATTAAAGAATGTCACCTCTCCGTGCATTTTCCTAGGTTCACGGTCAACTGATACGAAAGGAAGAAAGAGAGGCAGGACACAAGAAGGTAAAGGAATAAAATAGATTGAGAACATTGTCCAGACAATAAATTAGGGCTGGGTTTCTGGCATAAGGAGCTGATAAGAAGGCAATAGATCAGAAGCCTAAGATTTTAGGTTGTTGTATTGGACCAAAGGTCCTATGAGTTCAGATGCAAAATTCTTTGAGTGTGTGAAACTAAAATCAACTCCCAGGACCCTACACATCCCCACCAAAAAAACAAAAACAAAAAACCAGGCTTCATAAGCTATGCAGCCCTCAAGGAAGAGCTACTCAAAGGGTGTCACACGGGGCTACAGAGACTCTGACAAGGTGACTCCCTCAGCAGTGAACAATTAAAAACTCATCAGGGAAATGTCCTCAAGTCCAGGGAAGGACCTCTCCATCCCTGCCTTGCAGGTGTCCATAACTGCGGGGAACTAGGGACTGCGACATGTTTGCCATTCTGTCCTCTCCTTAAATGGGAGAGGTTTCACAGCTTTCTGTTCCAAGGACCTCAGTTTACTTATCTTTCTAGTTCAGATTTCTGGAAACAAAGGGATGCTTGATGGAGATTGAACATCCTCTAAAGATCCTGGCCTTGGAGCTGGATGCAAGGATTATAGAGGGCTCCGAGTTGCCACCTCAGGATGCATGGATGGATGGATGGTGGAGTCGGGGTGGATGAGGGTGTTTTATGCTTGGGAAGAAGAGTGGAATGCTTATTTGGTGACCAGAACGATTGACTATGGTATAGACCCCTGTATGTTTCCCCATTGTTTTCCTGTAACCTCCCAGGCACCGGCCGGATGACATGGCCCAGTCCCTCTTGCAGGCAAGAAGGACCACGTGATTGTGTTCTAGCCGATGGAATGAGAGTGACGTGCGCCACTGCCAGGCTTGGTGCGTAAAGACCAGCTCAATCTCCTACGCTTGCTCTTCCTCTGTCTGCTGGCTTTCCGCCAACACCCAGGGTCCCGGGTGACCTTGGACACCCTGTGTTACAGATGGTGGAATCTATCAACCTGAGCTCCCGAGTAACTGCTTGAGGCTGGTCTCCCAAGCTCCGGTGATCGGACTTCACGTACAGGAGAAATAAACTTCTTTTGGGTTAAGCCACAGAGACATGCTGCTTTCTTTCACTGAAACAGAGGGTATTTAGTAACACAGTGTGGAAGTCCTCTCCAAAGAGAACAAAAAGCCAAGAACTATTTCCCCTGCTTTTCTGTTTCAAAATAGGAGCCTCACTTCTGTTCCTCACAAATGTTGGTTTGATCTTACCACCCAGAGCAGATCCCACCTTCATGCCTTCACACCAAAAAAGACCAAATATGGTTTTCCCTTCCGTCTTGCAGAAGGGCTGGTGTTTTCTCTTTGCGTCAATATGCTTTCCGCAAGATCTGGGTTTATATACCAGTTTGCCCCTTACCTGCAATGCAATATGGAGAAATTGAAAATAGTTCTCGGTTTTCTCACTTAGAAAGTTTACTATACTGGGCGCCTGGGTGGCTCAGTTGGTTAAGCGACTGCCTTCGGCTCAGGTCATGATCCTGGAGTCCCGGGATCGAGCCCCGCATGGGGCTCCCTGCTCAGCAGGGAGTCTGCTTCTCCCTCTGACCTTTCCCCCCTCTCATGAACTCTCTCTCTCTCTCTCTCATTCTCTCTCTCAAATAAATAAATAAAATATATTTTTTTAAAAAAAGAAAGTTTACTATACTAATAAGGAAAGGCCATATAATGTTCTAAAATCAAGCTGAGGTCCAAGTAGTTTCATACAACAAAGCTGTATTCCTATGCGCAAATACCTACGTAGGTCTGGGTGACCTCATAGGACAATTTTCCTCCATGCGGTAACTTAAAAGTCCAGGCAGATAAACACACCATTCTATAGCTTCATCCTGTGAAACATACAGCCTCCCTGGTCAGTGAATTTGGGAAGAGAGGCTAGAAAATCACCCATGGCCATGTCATGGCCTCTGCCAGAAGGAACTCATGTCACTTTCTCTAACAGCTTATTGGCTAAAACTCTGTTCCTAGCCAGGCCCAATGGCAGTGAGGTCTTCCTTGGACTAGAAAGGCACTCCTAATATCTACCTCATTTGGATAACAACCTTTTCCATAGAAATGTGGTGAAAAATTACATGATAAGTAAAAGAAAGTTTCTTTATAAATTCTGAAAAGCTATATCCATACTATAAAACTGGTTTCTTCATTGCCTATTGGGACTATAGAAGATTTATGAAATCTTAGAACACGTTTATTTTAGATAATTATTTCCAAATGACATTCTCTCATATTTATCTGTTTTGTTTTAATATGTAGGCACACTTGGGCACCTGGGTGGTCCAGTCGGTTAAGCATCTGCCTTTGGCTCAGGTCATGATCCAGGGGTCCTGGGATCGAGTCCCGTATCTGGATCCCTACTCAGGGGGGAGCCTGCTTCTCCCTCTGCCCTTGCTCCTTCTCCATGCTCATGCTCTCTCTCTCTCTCTGTCAAATAAATAAACAAAATCTTTAAAAATATATAAATAAATAAAATGTAGGCACACTAAACCCTAATTCAATTCAGCGAACACATATTGAATACTTACTATGTTCAAGACACTTTCCCCTGTCTCAGACCTGACCTCTGAGGCTATTCAATGCCAACAACAGAATGTACAAAGTTACATAAGCCCTTCAAAGGATGCCTGTTGAAGTCTGACTTTTTACTGGGTTCTGCCAAAGCCCAGATGCAGTATTTCTGCAGACTCCTTCAAATGTCATTCCCTCGTGTCCCTGGCACACAGGAATTGTTTTAATTCAGAATCTTTGTTATTTATTTAAGAATTTAAAAAGGCTGGGGGAAATAATAGTATTTTATTATCTCTCTTGTATTTTTTCCAATACTCTACACTGCACAAAACATATTATAATTTCAATTTGCCCTTACATGTCCCTCATGGATTGGTGACTATTTAATATCCCAGGGATTTCTAGCTCAGCTCACCAGGAGCTGAGATTTTTCTCTGCAAAGTTGGATGTTATCTTTGTGTGCGTGTGTCTTTCTCTCTGGGTGGCTCAAACTTTTCTAAAAGGAAGTCAAACTGTCCTTTCTCTGCCTTATCCCCTTTACCCTAATCCATCTGTTATTATTCCCCTGGTTTCTCTGAGGACTAAATGTCCCTAACTTAATTTGGTTGAAACTAATGATATGGCAAAAAGAAAAAAGACAGGGGGAGAAAATGGCAGGATGTAGATTGCCATTAGTCCATACATATATAATTGAAGATTTCAAGTGGGGGAAAGTTTGCTGTAACATTGCTCGAACGACTCTTCAGGGTGCAATTGCCAACCAGGTTTCAAAATTGCAGAGTGGGAAAGCAGCCGCCTGACATCAGGGAGGTGGGTAACCAGCTGCTGAGCCTCTTGCCAAGATTTAATAATTGTGATGAAAATGCAGTCACCTCATTGCAAGAGGCAAAGGCGATTTCGAGCACCCCGGCCCGCATCTCAGCTCTGTCTTTGCAGATCAGGGCCCATTGCTCTCTCACTTAATGTAACCATAGCTTTCCGTTTTCCAAGTGCTTCTTAACTAATCCCTCTTTGTCATGCTGCTTGCGTCTTGTCTTTGAAAAATGGAACACAATCCACAGTCGTAACATGGGCCCACTGTGAAGGAGGATGACACTCCAGGAACTGGAACACGGATTCATAAGAGCTTTCAGGGCCAGAGGTAGGCAGTGGGTTTTATGAAAGTTCTCTAACCCCCAGGAGTTTGGATCAACAAAGACACAGGTCAAAAGTCGAACCACTGAATGTGATTGTTTTCCCGGAGAAGTAGATGTACTTTTAAAATCCGTGGCTGCAAGCCGTCTCTGTTTCTTTACCCCCAGAAATGACCCTCACCCCCAAATATGGCTCTTTCGCTTCCAGAGCATTTGGCCATTGACAAAGGTCTGTCCCATACAACATCTCCCTTTCCGATCTCTGGGCTGCAGGAAGGAAGCTTCTACGTACCAGGTGCATTCTGGAGCTCAGTCCCTGTGCTGGGTACTTAATCACACTACTTCCAAACATCTTTAAGGTATTTTATAAAAATGCAGCACACGTAAGATTAGCCAAAACAAAACTGAAACAAAAGAAAAAGGGGGGAAAAAAGGTAGGAATTTAAAATATAATCAGGGATAATGCTAGAAATATTATCATACATTCCTGCTGTGGAAGTGACAGGCTTGGCTTCCAAGTTTGATGGCAGCCAATACAAAAACGGGAAACAATTTAATAACAACCATTGCAAAAAGGGAAGCAAAAGTTGTACAGTTCATAATATTCATCAGATAAAAGCAAACCAGTGGCTTAGGAAAAACATGTCCGTTCTTCTGACAAAAAAAAAAAAAAAAAAGGAATTCTCCTGGGGTGTCTTATAAACAGGTCACTGTGTATTGCATAAAGGGTGATATCATCCACAATATCCTTGAACAAGAACCAATTATAAGTATAATAAGGGTTTATTCTTGTTGAAATATAGGCTAATACCACACCATCAGAGCTAGGGAGAGGTGAGGCGGGCTCCTAGAGCAAAATTTTAAGGCACTCAATCTCAGGATTGGGCCAATGTATCCTGAAATTTTGTGCCCTAGGCACCCTCGTTTCTCCCCCTAGTTCTATCCCTGTGATCACATCACTCAAAGTCATATTCAGTAGGAAGCATTCTCTAAGGCAGTGGCTCCCACAGGGGATCAATTTTCCTTCCAAGAGACAGTCAACAAAATCTGGAGACGTTGTCACTACTGGGCAGGTGGTACAGGCATCTTGTGGATGGAGGCCAGAGATGCTGCTGAACATCCTACAAGGTACAGGACAGCCACTGTGATGCTTAATTGTATGGGTCACCTTGACTGGCCACAGGATGCCCAGATGAAACATTATTTCTGGATGTGTCTGTGCGGTTGTTGCTGGGTGACACTGGCATTTGAAACAGTGGACTCAGTAAACTAGATTGCCCTGCCCAGCATGGCGACCATCACTCTATCCCCTGAGGGTCTGGACAGAACAAAAGGTGGAGGAAAGAGGAATCCGCCCCCTTTTTTTCCTGCCTCACTGTTGAGCTGGGACATCTCGGCTTATTCTCTCTTGTCTTTGGACTAAGATTTTTACCTTTTGTTCCCCTGGTTCTCGGGCCTTCGAACTTGGACTGGAATGACAGATCGGCTTTTCTGGATCTCCACTGGCAGAGAACAGATTGTGGAACTTGTTAGCCACCAATCACAGGAACCAAGTTCTCATAGAAATATTGTTTCTCGGGAGAACTTGCCTAATGCAGCCCCCCACAAAAAAATAAGGTCATCAGTGCCCAGGCTGAGACAACTCTGCTCTCGGGAGAGCCATACTTCTTATGTAAACAACGCCCTGCTCATGTGGCAGCTTGTTCTCCCAGAAGATTCCCCATTCTTAGCCCCGAGGTAAACTGATGAGCCTGGCCGCTGTGATGACCCCAGTATCACCCAAAGCCTGCTTTCTCTTCCACGTGGACAACTGGGATGATCTTCGGATCATCTGGGGCAGACACTTCGGACTGCCAAGCCACTCTGCTCAGAAAACTCCTATCTGACCTTGGAATCAAAGGAAGGGTTCTTTTGATTCAGACCAATCACGCTATCCCACCCCTCTTTGTCAGTGATTGACCTACGTATGAGCATTTTCTCAATGAAATATAAAGGAAGTCTGCTGGGGAGCTTCTGGGAAAGACTTTGATTTCTGATTAAAGGGACAGACAAGACTAGTTGACTCATTTTCCTTCTTTCCTGACTTGAATGTGGCTGCAATGTCCAGAGCTGTGGTAACCATCTTGTCCCCATGAGGCGATAAGAGAGAGCAAGGTAAGACAGGGAGCAAAAAGGAGAGGATGGGGGGAGACGCTCTTGCCACACTGGGTTTTGGAGCTTGCTATTCCCTTTGATGGGAATGCACCCCCTCCTGCCTTCATGTGGTTAATTCCTAGTCAGACTCGACATCTCAGCTTCACGAGAGCCTCCCCTGACCTCTCTGACTCTGTCCAAACTTGTTCTAAGTTTCCAGTGTCATGGAAGCCTCCCTCACAGCGTTTGCCACAGCTGCAATTTTCCACTTCTTTGTGATATGATTTGGTTGTGTTTCGTCTTCCCGACTAGACTCCAAGCTACAGGGTGACTAAAACCATCACAGTATCTCCAGTTTTTGACGTTTAGATGCTCAATAAGCAATTTTCTCTTCTTTGTTTTTGAAGGAAAGAGGCTTAAAACATCTGGAATCTAGAATGTCTTCAATCTTTCATGCAATCTCCCTGGAAAATTATTTTGTGCAACAGAATGTTTGATAAATAATGAGTGCATATGAGCTCAAGATTGTACTTCCTGGAAAATGCCTAGAATCCAAGTATTCCATGTGGCCAGTGGAATATAAACCCCACGATGTGAGAGATCACTGAACTAGAGCAGGCGGGACTAATTTCCTTTCTGAGAGCTGAGGGAGAATACTTAAAAGGGAATCCTTCTACCTGCCATCAGAGGGGAGCTGAGGGTGGATGACAGGCAGGGTCCAAATTCTCAGCAGGAAGTCATTTTGCGTGCTTCGTTAAACAGGCTAATGGTGAAGCTCTAGAGTCTCACGATGGCTAAAAATCCAAGCTCGACATAGAGAATTTT
Organism: Eumetopias jubatus; assembly: GCF_037043125.1. NCBI lineage: Eukaryota > Metazoa > Chordata > Mammalia > Carnivora > Otariidae > Eumetopias > Eumetopias jubatus. Next base: position 34,797,354 of record NW_028274818.1, read on the forward strand.
ATTTAAGCATCACAGTGATAATGTATTAATATGAGATAGGTCTGATTATCTCCATTTCATAGAAGTGTAGACTCTGCTGATAAGACAAAGCGGCAGCATTGGAACCCAGGCTTGTCTCACTCCTGCCTTTACTCTTTCCTCTCTACCATGGCCTTTCAAACTGGGCTGACATTGTGATCACCTGGTGAACTCTGCGTTCCATTTTCAATACTTCTAATGCAATTTTTTATGGATTTTTAAAAGCTCTATGGGTGATCCTCGTGTGCAGCCAAGGTTGAGAACCCCTACTCTAGCTCATCTTAAAGCAGATTACGAGGCTCAGAGTGGGTTCAATAATGGCCCCTAAAATGATATGTCCGAGTCTTAGCCCTCAAACTTGAGAACGTGACCTTATTTGGAAAATGAATTTTTGCAGATGTAATTAAGTTAAGGGTATTGAGATGAGATCATCCTGACTTTAGGGTGGGCTCTTAATCCAATGACAGATGTCTTTATAAGAGAAAGGGAATGGGAGATTTGAGACAGAGACACAGTAGAGAAGGCCCTGTGAAGATGGAGGCAGATACGGAGTTACACCCCCACAGCCCGAGGAACATCAGCAGCCCAGAAGTTGGAAGAAGCCAGGAGTCTCCCCTAGAGCCTTTGGAGGCAACACGGCCCTGCTGACACCTTGATTTCAGCCTTCTGGCCTCCAGGACAATGAGAAAATAAATTTCTGTTTTCAGCCACTAAATATGGGGCAGTTTGTTCCCCAAAACCGGGAAAAATAATACCAGGCCCCACTTAAGGATTCCTCAGTCACTAGGTTTCCGCAGGGCCTAAAAGTTTGCATTTCTGATGAGTCACCAGGTGATGCTGATGCTGCTGATCCGGGGACCACACCCTGAGAACCATCAGTCTATCAGGCAGCCCTTGCTCACCTGCTCAGCTTTCTCAGCCCCTCTGTGGAACCTTTGCAGAGAGGGGTGTGTGAGGAATAACTAAAGGAAAGGAGAAATGTAGAGGCCCTCCAGATTTCCGTTGTCATTGTTAATAACAATGTGTTCACTTCTGAAAGTGAACCAGCACTTAAATGTGGAACACTTTTCTTTCCCCTTCACAATCACCACAAGAATTATGTAAGTAAAGATGTAATGCGCAAGACACCAGGAGAAGCCCTGCAACTCCCAGCCCCCAGACCTGTATCTCTATGAGTTTGCACTCACTCCTGCCTGTCTCTTGGTTGGTAGCAGAGAATGAGATGCCCCTCGTGCACAGAGTACTTACCTCCTACTATCATGGGGATCCTGCTGACTCTTGCCAGCCTCAGAGATGTTCCATGAAAATCCAGTATCTTGTCTTCTGTGGTTCTTACACAATTCCATTAATAGAGCCTCAGGACTTTAATCTCTTTTAAAAAGACTTTTTGTTAGCCCCGGGTCCTTCTTCAGATGCCACCATAGTTCCTCAGCCCTTTGCAGGCACATCGAGTGGTAAGGTGCGCTGTTATTTTATTTCTTCTTCCTGCCCACTCCCCTAACTGCGATGAGTTGCACAGCACCTCCCTATGCACGGTTTTTTCACACTTTGAGGTTAGCCTTCCTTTTCCTACTCTTTAAATCCTGGTGGTCCTCAATTGTCTTTTCTGGTCCTTCTACTCTCACAACACACTGTTCCTGGATTATTCATCTACTTAAAAGATTTTGTGACCACCTCTTTGCTGAGGAATCCCTGACCTTTATTTCTAGCTCAGATCTCTGCCTCAGCTCTAGACTTTATTTTCCATTTGTTTACTTCCCTTGGGCACTTGTCAATCAACAATTCCAAACGGGGGCCCCTGGGTGCCTCAGTCAGTTCAGCATCTGCCTTTGGCTCAGGTCGTGATCTCCAGGTCCTGGGATCAAGCCCCATGTTGGGCTCCCTGCTCAGCAGGGAGTCCGCTTCTCCCTCTCCCTCTGCCCTTGCACACTCTCTCACTCTCTCTTAAATAAATAAATAAATAAATAACAATTCCATACAGCCTTTCCCTCCTCTCTCCTAGTCTGGTGATCAAACAATAGACTTATAAATAACCCTTTAGTCAAAAGAAAAAAGAAGTCATAATGGAAATTAGAAAATATTTTTAATTGAATGATAAAAATAAATAATACCATCTTAACTACAGAGAACAAACAGAGGGTTGCCAGAGGGGAAGCGGGTGGGGGGATGGGTAAAACAGGGGAAGGGGAGTAAGAGTACATGTATCAGGATGAGCACTGAGAAATGTATAGAATTGTTGAATTACTGTGTGGTACACCTGAAACTGATATAACACTGTATGTTAATCGTACCGGAATTAAAATAAAATAAAATAACCTAAAATGCATGAAGTACAGCCAAAGTCAATCTTAAAAGGAACTTTATTGCTTTAAATGTATACACTAGAAAAGAAGAAAGGCCGAAAATTAATTCTTTAAGTACTTAAGTACTTTCTTAGGAATCTAGACAAAATGACAGTAAATTAAACCAAAGAAAGGAGATAGAAATAACAGAGCACAAATTTTAAAAATATAAAACAAATATACAGTAAAGAAAATCAGCAAAGTCAGGTTTGTTCTTTGGTTTATTGAAGCATGGTTGACAGACAATATTATATTAGTTTCAGATGTACAACATACTGATTCAACAATGTCATACATTATGAAATGCTCACCACGATACGTAAAGTCACTGTACAAAGTTATAACAATATTATTGACTATATTCCCTATGCTGTACTTTTTATTTCTGAGCCGTATTTATTTTGTAACTGGAAGTCTGTACCTCTTAATCGCCTTCACCTACTTCTGCCCTTCCCCCCACCTTTCTCCCCTCTGGCAACCACTACTCTGTATTTATGAGTCTATGTCTGGTTTATTTGTTTGTTTTGTTTTTTAGATTCTACATATGAATGAAATCATATTGTATCTGTCTTTTTCTGTCTGACTTACTTCAGTTAGCATAATACCCTCTAGGTCCATTCATGTTGTCACAAATGGCAAGACTTGTTCTTGTCTATGGCTGAGTAATATTCCATTGTATGTGTATACACCATTTCTTTTTTTGCCATGTGTCTATCAACAGACACTAAGGTTGCTTCCATATCTTGGCTATTGTAAATAATGTTCCAGTAAACATAGAAATGCATATATCTCTTTGAATTAGTGTTTGTGTTTTCTCCAGGTGAATACCCAGAAGTGGAGTTACTGGGTCATATGATAATTCTATTTTTGAGTTTTTGAGGAGCTTCCATACTGTTTTCCATCATAGCTTCCCCAATTTACATTCCCACCAGCTGTGCACAAGGGTCCTCTTCTCTCCGCCTCCTCACCAACACTTGTTATTTCTTTTTTTTTTTAAGATTTTATTTATTTATTTTAGAGGGAGAGCATGGTGGAGGGTGGTCAGAGGGAGAAGCAGATACCCCGCTGAGCAGGGAGCCCTACGTGGGACTCGATCCTAGGTCTCCAGGATCATGACCTGAGCCAAAGGCTGCCACCCAACTAACTGAGCCACCCAGGTGCCCCAACACTTGTTATTTCTTATCCATTCTGATTGGTGTGAGGTAAAATATTATTTGTGGTTTTGATTTGCCTTTGCCTAATGATTAGTGATATTGAACATCTGTACATGTGTCCTTTGGCCAACTGTATGTTTTCTTTGGGAAAAAAATGCCTTGTCAGGACAAAGTTTGTTCTTTGAGAAGACAAATAACACTTGGAAAATTTCTAATAAAGACTGATTAAAATCTTTAAAAGTACAAGTTACTAATAACAAGAAAGAAAAAGGGGATATCACTACCAGTTCAACAGATGATATTATGAACAATTATCTGACATAAATATATGAATAAAAAATGAACATATTTGTAAAAAATGTCTTATCAAAGGTAATCCCAAAAGAAATAGAAAACCTGAAAAATTTTGCATTTATAGGGGAAAGTGAATTCATAATTAAAACCTCCTTATGTAAGAAATATCCAGGCTTGGTGCCTCAACCAGTAAATTCCTCCAAACCTTTATAAACAAAATTATTATTGATCAAGGCAAACAAGAAAGAATTCTCAGAGAAGATGCTTCTCCAGCTTAATTTAAAGAAATTGACTTAGGTGGATGGAAGATGGGAAGTGAGATGTTACTCAAAAAAGAGGAAATCAGTAGGTGTAAGAGTACATAGCTGAGAAATGGTGTGTGAGGCAGGGGACACGTATTTGCTGAGTAGTGAGAGATGAATCTTACTAAATGGGAGAAACCGGATTGCAGAACTCCTCTGGGGTAGATTTTTGGAGGCCAGTTGTTAGAGAGCTGAAATGGTAGAAGGAGGAATGTTAATTTGAACTGATAAGTAAGAGCAAATCTCTGAGATTCATCATCTGAGTAACCAAAGGAAAGCAGAATGTGGGATGAATATTTTTGGAAGCTGTATGTGGGATGGATTTGGAGAGCCTACTTGGAGTAGGAGGGCGAGGTGTTCAGAGATGGTTGCAGGAATTGAGACATGAGGTACAGAGATCCCGGCCTGGGGTGGTCACTGGGAACAGAGAAGTTTGAATCTATCGGGTTATTCAAAAAGAAGGAAGAGACCAAGGAAATAGAAAGGCAGACAATAGGGGAGGCTGAGGAAGAAAGGGAAAGGCAGAGGGGCTGGGAAGGAAAGGGGAGGGGGAGAAGAAGGGGAGTTGCGGGGAGATGGTCCAGCCCCCAGAATGAAGGTGTGTCTCCATTACACCCTGATGGCTCCTCTCCAGCTGATTAGCCATCCCAAGATCACTCTAAATATTTGTACTTTATCTGCACAAGCTGGTGAAGTCCCTGCCTCTGTATAATTTCTCTCTTTTTCTCTATCCTATCACTGCCATCCGAGCTAAAACAAAAGACATCTGTAGGGCATTCTGCTAAGTCTGCTGTGACCTTGTTATTGCTGATTTGCCTGAGTAGGTTTGGGACAGATTTTCCAAAATGAAGCACAGTTCTGTGTATAATAAATGCATGCACAGATATCTTTATGACTCTGTGAATTGTTTTTTTTTTTTTTCTAGTCCAATAAATATTATGCAAAGGTCAGGGTCAGAGGGAACAGGAGTCTCCTCGCCAGCAGAATGCAAACACCTGCACAATGAAGACAGAAAAAGGCAAAAGGAGCACTAATGGTCTTCATTCTTTATATCTGCATCTCTTCACTAATGCTCACATTTTGTAAAATGGAAGTTCAAGACAACTTTTTCAATTTATGAGCAATAAGGAGCAAATGCGGAAGATCATTCATGAAAATGAGGTAGTTTTCCAATTATCAGTGACATTCATCTTTAAACCCCCAAAAGCATGGTTTTCCAGAAATGTTGCAGTCAATGTGAAAATGTAACTATTGATTTTACTTTTATGGCAACACTGTAAGGAAGAACTTTAGAAACTCAGCATCAGAAAAGGTTTTAGAGATCAGTTTTATCAATCCACTCATTTTGACAAATGATTCCCAGGCGGGTTCAGTGACTTGCCCAGGTCACTCCTGCAAGGCCACATATAAAAATAATAAAAGTAATATTAATAGTAAATAACTACTGAGGGCTAACTACGTGCCAAGCATTGTTCCAGAAATTTTACAAGCATTAATTTGTTTCATCCTACCTAAAATGATAATATATTTAGGAATTTCATAGATAAGAAAATCGAGGCACAGGGTGAAGTCACCTGTCAAGGGTTACATGCTAATTTGAGATAGAGCCAGAACTCAACACAGGCACTCTGACTTCAGAGCATGTATAGGATGCTCAGACATTTTGTGTGATGGAGTAAGAAGAGAAAGACTTTTCAGTGCCTCTGTTTAGGATGAAGATGATTTGGGGGGGGGGGTGCACACAGAAGAAATGAAGTAAAGTACAGACGGTATTTCCAGTGACATCCAAGAGAGATGATTATTTCTAGTCCATTCTCTTGAGATGTTTATTACTAACAGTGCACATACATGTGACTCTACTTTCCAGAATTGCTCCTTATACCAGAAAGAAAACCAAGAAGAGGTTGTTTCAATTACAGTGATTATGTCTAAAAGGCTCTCTTTCTCCTTTCCAAACATTTAAGAAAAAAAAGAAAGAAAATCTAAATCAAGACACATACCAGCAAAGAACTACAGCTGTCTTTTTATTTAAAAAAAATTTTTTTAGGGGTGCCTAGGTGGCTCAGTTGGTTAAGCATCTGCCTTTGGCTCAAGTCATGATCCCAGGGTCCTGGGATCAAACCCGCATCGGGCTCCCTGCTTAGTGGGGAGTCTGCTTTTCCCTCTCCCTCTGGCCCTCTCCCTGCTCGTGCCCTCTCTCTCTCTCCTCTCTCTCTCAAATAATAAAATCTTTTTAAAAAATAATAAAATAAATAAATAAACAAACACACAACCAAATAATTTTTTTTAAAAACCAAGTAACCATTCTGGATCCCCGATCCCTCCTCTGTAAAATGCAGCAGCAGGAATAAACTGTGTCTAAGGTCCCACCCATCTCAGACTCTATAACGTCCTCCTCTCTCCGTTTGACTAGGAAGATAGGAAATTGTTTTGCATGAAGCAACTAATTTTCTACCAACTTAGGTAGCCTGTGGTGGCAGGAGCCATGGTGCCTGGCGACAGTCCTGGTCGATGGTGATAGGCAGCATGTTCTTCTCTCCTTCACGTGGATCATGTGGCTTAGCCTGCATTTCAGCAATTCCCAGGTGATGCAGGAAATCTCATGCAGATTCAGTGTCCTGTGAGGCCTCCTTCTATTCCAGCTCTCCTCATGATTAAACAAGTAGGGCCTTGGGAGCAAACCCAGGCCCACTGTAGGCTTTGGGTGAATCTGGCCTTAACATGCCATCATCTCTCATACTCTAAGCTTGGCTCTGACCTATTTTCCCCCCACATTGTAATAATCGGCAAGCTGCTTTGTTTCCAAAGCCTGAACCCATCTTATGCTCAAGTATTTTTTAATTGACTATCCATCCTGTTTCCATGTTGAAATCCTCATCTGATAACCAGCAGTATATGTATCCCCCTTAGGACCATGCCCTACTTGTTCTCATGAGTCTCTTGCCCATTACTCCTCCACCCAAACCCAAGACTCCCATGGAAGGGTGGCTTCCTGAGTCCCAACCCTGTGTCTGGGGCTCTGCTAGGGTGAACCTATTTTCCATATGTCCTGCCTGTTTCTCTGGATCATCCAGCACTTCCTAGAATTCTCTCTGGCATGCTCGGTTCACCTGCCATCTAGCCCGTCTCAACATGAGAATTTCATCTTGCTGACAGCCTGCTTGCTGGCTGCTAGCTGACCATCTCACTACCTGGTCCTTTGTCATAAGTTGTCCGGCTTCTGTGTTCCTCCTGCCTGGTGCTTTCTCCAATCCTGGAGCAGAATGCGATGCCTCTCCTTCCTCTGTGTTGTTTTTGTTCATACACACTGGAACGATTTGTGGAGGGGCTCAAATCTGGGGTTTTACCCAGTGACTGCCGTGTAGTGCGTGCTTAATAAGGACAGATGGAACGAATGAAGTCACGTCCCCACACTCACTGTCCTGCAGTTAACACCGCTCTGCCATCTGACGTCACAGATCGGCATCTCCTTCCTCTTCTCGGCACTTCTCCTTCCTGTCCCTCAGCAACAACCCAGGCATCTCCAGCAACTGCGGACCCTTCAAAGACTGCACTCGTATCTTGCCTTCTGAAACTTTTGTTCACTTCTCAAGAAGTGGTCATCCAGCCCTGTGGGAACCAGTTGAGGTTCGTTATCTTTCCACAGCGAAGCAGAATCAAAACAAAACGAGCAGATAGATCTAAATGCATCATCCTCTCAGACCTGGATAACTGGCACCTGGGTGGTGCCGCTGAAGAGAAGCTGTCACTAAAACCTTCTAAGGATGGCAATCAGGGCGAGTGCACATTCTCAACGGCACATAGCACGGCAGCAGTGGCATAAATAATAAATACTAAAAACATCGCCTTCCCCACCCACCGCTCAACAAGAGTTTATCAGAAGTGAAGTGGGCTGGAGGAGGAAAATAATAATTGCCAATCAGGAGGCACTTTACATACATAATTTTATAATGTGAGTCGGATCAGCTTCCCCCTCAGTTCAAAGCCCTCTGACGGTTTTCCCCACCATGCAGAGGAAAGACACAGACCCAAGGGGCGCCTGGAGGACCACACTGAGCCCGCACGCCCTTGCTGCTCTCCCCGGGCTTGCCGCCCCCCGCTCCCACCCCGCCAGCACCCTGGCCTCTTTGTTGTGGCTCACGAATGTTCTGGTGTACTCCTAACCCAGGGCCTTCGGGTTTGCTGATCCCTCTGCCATGGGTGTGGTGTATTAGCTTCCTGGGACTGCTGTGACAGAGAACCCACAACCTAGTGGCTTCAAACAACAGGAACAAGTTGCCTCACAGTTGGGGAGGGTCAGGTCCCAAAGCAAGGCATCGGCGGGGTCCTGCTCCCCCTGACAGGGCCATGGGGAGGATCCTCTCTGGCCTCTACGAGCTTCTGGGGTTTGCCGGCGATTCTTGGTGTCCTCTGACTTGTTGATGCATCCGTCCAGCATCACACCATTTTCTCCCCATGTCTTCACACGTCGTCCCTCCATGTGGGTCTGTGTGTGTGTCCACACTGTCCCTACTGGTAAGGATACCAGTCATATTGGATGAGGGCTACCCCCACGACCTCATTTTCACTTGATTGCCTCTATGAGGACCCTATTTCCAAACAAAGTCATGGTCTTGCTTCACTAGGCTCTAGGACTTCAACAGGTCTTTCGCAGGGAGGGAGGAGGGGACACAATTCAACTCTTAGCATTCTTCCCCCAGATGTCACCATGACCTGCTCTCTCCCTTCTCTATGCATCACCAGGTTAAGGGAGCCTCCTCTGACACCTCTTCCCACATTCCACATTTCTTCTCCACTTCTCTTCTGTTCTTCTATATTTTATGTTCTTTGAGAGCTCTTATCACCATGTCACCTATTTTTTGTTTTTCCCTATGAATTTTGTTTTTGTCTGTCTCCTCCCCGTAGGTTATCAGCCCCACAAAGGCAGTGACTCCATCTATTAGCTTTTCCCAGAGCCTAGAACAGTGTTTTCCCAGAGCCTAGAACAGTGCCTGACACATGGTAGGCGCTCAGCAAATGTCTACAGAAGGAGCAATCTTTATTCCTCGTGGCATCTGGAAGTTATCAGGATGCTGGTCACCCCTACTTTATAAATAAGGCGATTGATGCTTGAAAAATATCAGGTCTCTTGCTCAAGATAACATAGCTAATGAGTTTGGGAACTGGGATTTGACCCAGGTCAAATTGACTCTAAAACCTGTGCTCTCTCCATTCTGCTGCACTGCCCAGGGCGGAAGGAAGGACTTCCTGCAGATGCATGAGGCATTCTGCAGCTGCTGAAATTATTGCTTTTTTCCTTGAGATAAAACGGCACTTGAAAAACATCATCAAAATGTAAATCTTCAAGTCTAGGTAAGTGGTCTGGCTCAGCTCACAATGTCACTCAGACAACTGCAACATTAGGATACACTTTGTGTATCTCTCAAATTAAAAAAAAAAAAATCCAATTAGGCAAACTACTCTTTGGCTCAGGTAATGGTTTTATTTCTCTGGGCAGATTAGAAACCCAAGAAGCATATGCAGTCTTAGTTCCCAGACATCTGGGAGTTAGGCATGTGTTGCTGCTTTTAAATTTTAGGCACAAAGGCTTCCAAACCAGAGTGAAACCTGAATGTCAAATTAACAGATGCTGTGGTTATAACCCCCAAACCCTCACTTCACCAGCAAACACACGTACTGAATTTCCACAGGCAAAGAAAGTTAAACAATGATCTCACTAAATCAAGCCCCAAACCTGCCAGCGAGGCAAAGGAAGTTGTTTCTATTTGAATTATCCAGATTGGCTGTCAGCATGGATCACATCCACTGGATAATTGCTCATCTTTCGTCTTTGCTCTGCCTGCATAGCCTCAGTCTAGGAGTCATTGTTCAGTGGAAATCATCCATTGCTGACATGTTCCTGTCACAGCAATGATCCCCCAATAAGCCAAGGACATTAACCAGAGCTGATAGTCATGTGTTGCTGTATCTACCATCATCAAAGGTGGGGCTAATCAACGGTGCAGGAACAGAAAGAGGTAGTCAGGCTGGGGACACAGAACAAGTTCCCTATCTGAAGGCTTCTATCTAGAAAATATAGATAAAAGAGTGGGGATCCCAAGTGCCAGAACCCAACATAATATCTAAGTCAAAAAAAGAACAAAATAGCATAACGCTTCCAGCCTGTGGGTAAGGAGGTTTGGGAGAAGTGTGGGTGTGAATGCTTCAGATCATGTAGGTGCCCTGATCAGATTCTTTAGATGGTTATGCAGGTCTGGTTCATTTGAGTGTTGGGTTGCCTCTCTTAGCCTATTGGATGGGGATGTCCTTAGTGACAGTAAATTGCACAAGGTAAACATTGTGTCATGGGAAAGAGTTGACTTTCTTACATCCTAAACCGAACTCCATAGAAAGGAAGATTCTTGGTCTCTGCCACGAAGCCCTCCTGACCCGCAGAGGCCCCAAGTTCCTAAGGATGGCTGCAAGTCTTGTTTGGTAAAGCAGATGGGATCCAAGAGAAGGGCAAGCAAGCTGCTGTTGGGGAGACTTTGGGACATGGTTCTACCAGCTCTGATCTCTCATTGCTTCGAGTAACAATAGGCCGTCACTTTTCTTCCTGACACTGTCCTTCTTAAGCTCCCCCAGGGAATCAGGCCTTGATAATAGTCATGTTTCCTAATTCCTTGTGAAATTGGTCAGAGGCCAAAAATGACTTCTAGTGAGGCGGGTGTTAAATTTTGCTTTATGGCTCTCACTTTGCACCTCTCGAGCCTGGGTAGGCCTTAGAGATTACTGTACATTTTAGTGGAGTTTCAGCATTCCCATATATTGCGGTTCCAGGGAATATTGCTTTCTTAAGCCTACAAACTTTTATTACTCTATCCAAAGATGAGGATAAAGTTTCAAAATTTATTACCCATCCTGCTTCTGTGAAATACACCCACTTCCGTGGGCACGCAGCTCAACGCACCACATTGCGCAGACATGCACGGGTCAGTCTCTCACCACCTGTGAATATGTGAGCAACTGATGTGTTTAAAGATGCAGACGGTTATGCATTGGATGCATATTACAACCTCCTTTTAACAGAGAAACCACTTTCGAGACAACAAGCACTGTGTTACAGACAAAACATTTGGACTAGCATCCTTATTCACAAAGGATTTCTCTCCTGTTCCCCTTAATGGGTAGAAACGTTTTAAATCTCTTTTAGGCCACTTTCAAGATATTGAAAACACTGGCGAGACAGAACCAAATAAAATGTTACATTACAAAACTTAGAGCAATTTCTTCTATTTTCAAGTCATATGGAACAGGGTAGAAAAGAAATGTTATTCACTAAAATGTTTTGTTTGGAAAACACCTGTGTTGGATCTAGAATAGCCATCTCCCTGTCAACAAGCAGAGCTTCCAGTGACTCACTTTGTGATTGCAAACATGATCCTCAAAAGTAGAAAACTTTTAAAGAAAACATGTGAATTCCTTTCAGAACATTAAATAGAGGGCTTATTATATGAAAAGCACCATTAAATGCTAGCTAAAACGAATCTAATGTGCCAGAACACATCAGATATGGAACTTCATAAAGATTTTAATATTGTCTTAAATAAATACACACTGAGTAAAGGCAACAGCTCTGTATCGATACTCTACTTAGAATAAACTTGACCCTTTAAAGAGTGTAAAGAGTGGGCTGAGGGGCTGGGAGTTAATCAATAAAGCAGGTGGACATGGATGTGGCCCCTGTGGCTTTTCCACTGTTTCTTAGCCCTGGAGTAGTAAAGAATTTCGCCATACACAAAGCAGGACACCCAGCTTATGTTAGCCTTTGTCCTTGGCTCCTCACAAGAATGTTTGTTATTCGTGGTGCATCCCTCTTGCCCCCCACCCGGGACCACACCTGCTTGTTTATCCACATATCATGACTCACACTTGAGAATCTTAGGGTGGAGACTGACAATGCCAGAAAGGCCAACAGTATCCTTAGAGGGTGGAATGCTTTGGTCTTGAGGTACCAGTTGACCTACAGCCTGAGTTTCAACCATAGGCAATCAAGCCATCATGACTATGTAATGAAGCCTCAGTACAAACTCTGTATATCAAGCTTGACTGAGCGTCACAGGTAATGCATCCTAAGATGATGGGAGATTTGCATTTGGAACCCTCCTTGTCTCCATCCTATGAGTCTCTTCCTTTGGCAGGTCCTAATTTGCATCCTTTTGCTGTAATAAACATGACTGTGAGTGTATTAGTTTCTAGTGAGTTCTGTGAGACTTTCTCATAAAGGTATGAGAAATAAGAAAAAGATATATATATATATTTATATAATGTCTCCCTCTCTCTCTCCATATATATATATATATATATTGTCCCTAGTTCCTGCCAATATTTGGTCTTTAATCCCAGTCCCTGACATAGAGCTCCTAAATTCTTTGGAATTTCCTGGGTGCTAAGAACATCCTTTGTTCTAATGAGGTGACTCTTCATGTGCTTCCAGATGAGGACTGGTCACTAGAAAGCCCAAGGCTTGAATAGAAGCTTGGAATTTTCAGCCCTACCTTCTATTCTCCAGAGTGGGGAGAGAGGCTGGAAAATGAGGTAATAATCAATCATGGTTGTGTAGTGAAGCCTCCATAAAAATCCATGAACTACAGAGTTCAGAGAGTTTCTGGGTTGATGAGCACATTTATGTGCCAGGAGGATGGTGTATCCAACTCCACAGGGACAGAAGTTCTTATACTCAGAAGGCTTCCAGACCTCATACTACCTGGGGGTTCATGTGTATGCTTTGAAATATGTCTTGTAACAAATTGGCAATAAAAATAAGCAAACTGTTTTCCTGGGTTCTGAGAGCTGCTCTGGCAAATTTTTGAACCTGGGCAGGGGGCCGTGGGAACCTCTGATTTATAACCAAGTTGTGGGTAACCTGGGGGCCTACTAGCTGTGATTAACATCTAGAAGGGGAGCAATCTTGTGGGACTGAGCCCTTAACCTGTGCAGTCTGCACTACTGTGGTTAGTGTCAGAATTGAATTGAATGGCAGGACACCCAGCTTATGTCAGAGAATTGGCTGTTATGGGAGAAACCCCACATCTGGTGTCAGAAGTGTTGGGAGCGTGAGAGCAGAGAACAGTGAGGGTTCTGCCCAGATGGGGTGATTCTGGAAAACTCCCAAACTTGCAGTTGGTGCCAGAAATTTGGGGCAGACTTGGCAGTCCACAGGACCAAGTCCTTAACCTCCGAGTTTGGTTAATACCTGAGTACCCTGCCTACCTAGATGTCCAGATCTCAGCCAGACTCACAAGACCCATTCAAGAGCTATTATTTTGAGGACCAGGGAGGAGGGTCATGCCTCAGACTCACAATGGAGGCATCCCTGCATATGAGATTCGCATATGAAGCTAATGGAATGAAGTTTGAGAGAAAAAATACTTTTGTCTCTTTCCTATTTTGTTACTGTTGTTAGCCAGACCCAGGGAGACCACAGGAAGGCTAGCCAAGCCTTGGTTGTGTGGAAGGATGGGGAGCGAGACTAACATGGGAAGGGCCAAGTGGATGACAGAAAAGGGAAGGAAGAGGAGGGGAGAGAGATGCACTGGTCACTGCCACCTCCACCACCCAGCTGTGGTGCTTCTCGAAGCTTCTCAAAGCCCCACAAAGCCCTCCACCCCTGTGTTGTAGGACATCCACTAATTATACTGTAGAAGTTTTATTTTTAATAATATTTTTACTACACTATTTCAGAAGGCCATGCTTCTAAGTGCTGGAGGTAGGAACAGAAATTACAGATTGCTTTTTAGGCAGATATAGAAATGAAGTCTTGTGTAATTAAATCGCTTGTGGTCGTATTCTGCTCTTCAGACAAAAGTTTTAGAGAATAAAATATCGGACGAAGTTCCTCAGCCCTGGCAACACAAAATTCCAAGGAGAAGCTAGCAGATAGGAAATGAAATGACGCGAGGAAGCCAATGAGGAGCAACCATGTTTTTTTAAATTAAAAACTGAAATATATACCTGCTGAAAAGGGGAAATTAAACAAACACTGTATGATGGAGGGCAATAAAAGAAAATATTTCACCAGGAAAAATTTCTTCAGGGTTATATCAAAGTGTTCCTCTGAAATTGATAAAAACCCTTCTTTTCATTTCTTCTCTCTCCCTGAGAAATTTTATCCTTTCATTAGAAGTCAGTCATGTGCGGGAATTATTGATAGCTGCAATATTTCATCTTGCAGGTTTTTAATCAGTCACCATGGTGCACGCGCAGCCCACGAACTGTGCTGTGGTTTCTACGAAATGTTCTCAATTGCGTGGTGCACCTGTTCCGACGCTGCGGCCCCAACGGCATCATCCACCCTCGACCGCGGGGCGGATTGCTAAGGGATAGCTTGCTTTGCTGGTCACTGAGGAAATTTTAGGAGCCAAACTTTTAGCCCTTAACCCTTTCCCAAGCATCAAGCTCGTGTATTTCCTTATTTGATGGCAGGACAACCCATGAGCAAGAACGGATTCTTACACCTATCGGACAGATGATCAGAGGAGGGTTTGCGAGATTTACTCCAAGTCATACTCGCAGCAAGTGGCAGAGTCGATACTCAAACACGCCGCCTCTGCCCAGTATTTTCCGGAAATCTTAGGTCCCGGTGTCTGCAGATGGGAAATGAATAGTGTTACTCGACCTGGCACCGCACACTACCAGCTCTGAGCAGAGCAAACATTGCTACCTTTCCTTTTACTTTAAGATAAAAGGTTCCTGGTCAGATGCCAAAGATCTTGGTGCAGAAGCTAGAAACACACGAGCAAAAAAAAAAAAAAAAAAAAAAATCTCTGCACATAAGGTGAAGCACATTAAGGTTGGCTGGCCTCCTCCCCACCCTCTGAACCCACCTTGTCTGTTCCTTTCCTGGAGGCCTTGCCTTGTTTCCTCTGCACCCAGCTGGCTCTCCTTCTTTCTGGC
Source organism: Eumetopias jubatus (assembly GCF_037043125.1). Lineage (NCBI taxonomy): Eukaryota > Metazoa > Chordata > Mammalia > Carnivora > Otariidae > Eumetopias > Eumetopias jubatus. Next base: position 34,812,399 of record NW_028274818.1, read on the forward strand.
TTTCTTTCCAAATCTTCCCCTTGAAGACTGACTGAAATTGCACCTACTGACATTCTAGTTCTGGTCCCTCTGTACTAACGAGTTCAAGGAACATTATGTAACTTCTTTGGGTCTCAGTTTCTGCCTTTGTAAAATGGGGACATTATAATAGATGCTCTCTACAAGCCGTAATCAAAATGAATAATACACAATTGTACACATAATTAGATACAGTCTTATTTATCAAGATTCCTTCGTTTCTTGTTTCTACAGTGAAATTTGTAGGCCATAGTGTATATTTCTTTTATAATCCTATAAGACCTAGTCCAGTCATATATTCTATACACTTTTTTTTTTCCTGATCCACTGATTGGTTGAAAAATCACTTTGTTGATCATGACATTCAGTCTTTTGAGAGGCTATCAATGGAATTCAAGATGACGATGGACTTGTAAATGTATTTTCTGCTAGACACAGACTGTACGGGCAGTAGTAACAATAATAGCTCACATTTACTGAGGACCTATTAACCACCAGGCTCTGTTCTGAGGGCTTTTTACGTATTTGCTCATTTAATTCACACAACAGTCATATGAGATAGGCACTCTTGTTACCTCCGTTGGAGGGCGGAAGAAGCAGTCATGCGCAGAGGTTGGGTATATTGCTCAGTAGAGCAAAGCCAGTAAGTGAGCGTCGGGATTTGAACGGTCAGTCTGACTCTAGGACCCATGCTTTCCTCCTGCCCCACACTTCTGTCCTGTTGTGTGTAGAGGAGGACCGTGTGAAGGAAGGGAGGGGCCTATGATGGTGGCATAGAGATTCTGTTCCTAATCTTGGAGTGGGAAAGAGAAGTGAGGTTTGAATAAATGATTTCTTTTTTTACAAGATTTATTTATTTATTTGAGAGAGGGAGAGTGGGGCGGGGGGGTAGAGGGAGAGAATCTTCAAGTAGCCTCCCAGCTGAGAGCAGATCCCGATGAGGCAGGGCTCGATCTCACAACCCATGAGATCATGACCTGAGCTGAAACCAAGAGTCTGATGCTCAACCGACTGAGCCACCCAGGTGCCCCTGAATAAATGATTTCTAAGCTCCTTCAATCTGTGGCATTTTATTGTGATTTCACTCTAAGATCACAATGGTGACATTTGTATCACTGGATAAATGTATTTTAACGTCAGTCCAATCTTTGCTATTACCTCAGTGAAAGAGGTAGGAAAGAAAGTGCATAAAGTATTTACACAGATATGTACATATGGGTGTATATGTAATGTATGTGCATTATGTTATATATATATATAATGGAAAGAAATATAAAATGTAAACAGTGGCTAAATCTCAGGGGTGGGGTTATTTTGTGTCATCATTCCCTTTGTTTATAATTTTTCTCTAACTTTCAGATTTTCTAAAATATGAATGTGTTTTCAGATGAACTGGAATTTGGACCATGTAAAAGGCTACAGCCACATTAAGCCTGGGTTGAGTTTTAATACCCCCATATGGCTGCTTGCTGCTTCTGCTCCTTGAAAGCCATTTCCTTTTTCTTTTTTTTAAGATTTTATTTATTTATTTTGAGAGAGAGAGTGTGCAGGAGCATGATCTGGGGGGAGGGGCCGAAGGAGAAGCAGGCTCCACACTGAGCAGGGAGCCCAGTGTGGGTCTTGATCTTAGGACCCCAGAATCATGACCTGAGCTGAAGTCAGACACCCAATGACAGAGCCACGCAGGCGCCCCTTGAAAGCCATTTCCAACCCCTCTTGAACTGAGCACACTCCGCAAAGTAAAATATCTTGCAGGCTTAAATCACGTCTCACCCCATCTTATGACTGAAGTTGCATGGCGCTCAGGGAGGGACCTGTGGTTTCCAGAAGTTTGAAGAACCTGAGAACACAAAGAGAAGGACAGTAGCCTGGTGGTGAGTGAAATTAAACAGGTGCTTTAAGAGATAAAACATGATACATCTCTCACCCAGGATTTTCCCCTCTTTGTGACAGTTTTGCATAAAGGAATATTGAGAATTTTTAGGGGAAAAGCTATCAACATATGAAGACCAATTAGCCACATGGATCCCCTCCCCTGAGCTGTACAACATGAAGGTCTTTTCACTCAGTAATTTCCTCTCCCCTAAAAGGGAAAATCTAGGATCAAAGCCTGAATTCAGGGCTCTCGTCTCAGCAAAGATGCCCTTTGCAAATAAGCCTAACTATCTGAAACTGCGCATCTCCAGTTAATAATTGCTAATTAAAAATGTCTGATTTGTTAAGACCAACACAACTGGTAGAGCCATTCTTTAAAACAGATATACTCTCTCTAGCCAACTCATTCAAGTTTGCGATTACAGGATAGATCAACGGACCTGGGTTAAGCTCCATTCATTCATTACCTCCTTTCTCTATTCAACAAACATGTATCGATTGCCTACTCTGTGTCTTGTCCTGAGCCGGGCAGTGGGCACACAACAGAAAACAATGCATCTTTCCCGTTTCATGGAGCCGAGTCTAATGAGGGTCTACAGTTAAGTATGGAGGTAATTGTGGTGTGACAGTCAATTGCAGTGCTGGATTTGTGACCCCATTTCTCAAAAAGATACCAAAATATTGCAAGGCATACAGGACTTGGCACGAAAAGCACTTGTGCAGAAGCATAAATGAGCTTGCTTCAATGAGGGCTGACGACTGTTGAGAGCAATTTATTTATCTCCCAAAATGAAGTGCTATTTTGTTTAAAAGGGGTCAAATGGGCCACCTCTCTGTACTCCGTAAACTCAAGCAGCAGATGCACATTCTAAATAATAGCGACTTTATTTGCAAAACATCTTTTATCTTGTTAGTCCATAACATGCTTTACAAACTCAATAAATGACTGTAATATATTTTTATAAACATTGGTTAAAACACTGACGTTTTAATATATTTCATGTCATAAAGTATATTAGTTTTCTAAAAAAGCTGTCCCACAGTAATTTTGCCAGTACTTACATTAAAGGCTGTCCCTTGCACTTCATAAAACATGTCAGTCTGCTGACAGACAGAGGGTGGAGAGTTTTTTTCTCTTGACAGGGACACAGTTTCCTGTGATGTTTTAGTCATGGGGTCCTCGTTAGGTCTCTACCCTCATTTTCCCTGACCTAATTGTAGAGAAGTGAATGCTGAAGGAAATGATGAGCGCAGAAGACATGCGCACAATCACCTTTCTGGGTGATAATCCTACTGTGATCTTAGTGTAACGTTAATGGGCCAAAAATGTATGTGATGTTAATTTAGTGACTTGTGAGAAAGCATCTGGAGTTTAATGTAGCAACATGGACTACGCAAAAAATGTAATCATAATGCCGGCAAGGCTCAGTGCTCTGGATGAAGCCCAAATTGTTAGTCAGTGCCACGAGGGTATTTAAAGCCAAGCTGGAGAAAGGGGAATTCATGGGAAATGCCATGACATGCTCCCCAATGCCTCTGATCAGCTACCATTTGGTTAAAATACAAAAACAATTTGAGGAAGAGTTTTGCAAAAACAGATAGAAAAGGTGCTCTAGGGGAAACGAAGGGAATACAGAAATGCTTTGCTTTTGCTTTTGTTTTTCTTTAGGTCATTTTATCTGTGCTTCATCTGCTAGGTTATGAAGATATATTAATAAGTACTTTTTCTTGGAACGTAGATTCAGTTTGCATGAGGACATCGCATTTAGCGATATCTCTGGGTTTTGGGTAAGGCAGAGCACTCTGGGTAGGAAGGGTAGTTGGAACTTGGCTTTTAAAATGGTGGAATGGGTCCTATCAATCATGGTTATAAGGTATTTTTGGAAAAATAAAATGTTACCAAGGCGCCAGGTCACTGAAGCCATTATAAGCTCCTATGATAAATCTGAGTTGGACTTACCTGGATACTTATTTCCTGGGAAGGAAGTTGGCTGGGGAGAAGACAGAAACATACAGGAGGATTGGGGGCTTCTTTCTTCAAAATACAGAGAGGCTGATAGCAAGTGCTTGATCATTTGCTTGCTGAAGCTATGCCTATAATGTTCGGACCTTGTCACTTTCTTTGCAGATAAATAATTTGATGTCTAAAATGTGTTTGTATTATGTTAGAATTTCCTGGAGCAAATGGCTGAACATATTGAGAATGTACATCATCAAAAGGATTCATTTGGCCGAAATTTCATTATAAGTTATATAAAGAATAACTTCATGGATGCCACATGCCACTCTTAATTGGGTAGATAATGGGAAGGAAATGGAGAAGGGGTCACTAACATTAGGGGCAGGTGTTATATTCACATGTGTCTGAGTCCAGTATTCTATTAAGCATAGATGTCTCAGTGCTAGACCTGGTTCCCTCTCCAAGTTCATTTGGTGACCTTAGGCAAGTCACTCGACCCCTTTGCATATCACTTTTCCCATCTGTAAATTGGGGGTGTGTAGTACCCAACCTATATATTTTTTATAAGATTCTAAATAGGGCTAAAGGAGAAAATGTATGCAATGTTGCTATTAAAAGTATAAGGATATATATAATACATATATCATATATATATATATATACATTTAATAATTTGTTGTTACTCTGAAGTGATTTTAGTACACCAGCTTCCTGTCCTCAGGCTCTCTTTGGGATATGAAAGCTCTATAGAGGAGCTACTTCCAATGAGTTAGGCTTTTTATATAGAAAATAGACACCCCTGGAAGGAACAAGAAGAAGTGTATAAATAAGCACGTGGACAGAGTTTCCAGCAACCAGAATTGACTTCACAGCAATTCATTCCCTCCCTATAAGCTCTGGGAGGGTGGGAGAGAAACTGATTTCAATGTGAGAGACTTCTTTTTAACCTTACTCAACACACAATGACATTATTTCGTCATATATAATGATATGTCTGCATGCAAGTAATGATTTCCAGGCTACTTTAAGGATCTCTGCCTACATACAGAGTTATACATCATTCAATTTGTCAGAATCCTGATTGCAACAAAAATTGATGTCTGGTCAGATGTTCATTCTCATGTTCCCACACAGACCATATGCATTTGAAATGCAGAAGGAGTCAGGTGGGTAGAAAGAAACATGGAAAGTTTCACTCTTTTCTTCCTTCCGCTCCCTATCTGCCCCTGTTCTCTCTCCACTAACAAAAGAGTATGAGAAAGATGGGGCATCTAAAGTAGAAGGGAGATTGTCAAAAATTTTTTTTTTTGTCTCAGAAGGGAGTCACAGGTCTCTAAAGAAGAATCAGCATGTTCACCTACCTGGTGGCAACCTTCCTCAAACCCCACTACACACAGAGGGAACACTTTCTCTCTAGGAGGAAGGGATGGGTTATATCAAGTTGACAAATAACTAGCGAAGGAACATAGGGCATAACTACCAGTGTTTGATACAGTTGTCGTAAGGTGGAAAACTGAGACCATTGACTGATATACATAAAACAAAATGGAACACCCAGATATTCTTGAGGGGTGTAGCTGAGAGGGCTATCAATTCGCTGAAATACATTCCTTTTTCCTCTCGGGCACATTGCTGGACTACATTCTCCTCCATCCTTCCAGTGATAGGAGCCACTCCTGGGCCAAAGTGGTTCAGAAGCAATGCGCTTCCCCCCTACTGTCCCTCCCTGCCCACTAGCTGAATGGAAAAGCCTCTAAGAAGCTAGAGAAGGATGAGGCAACACAAGAAAAAACACCAAAAAGGAACTTGTATAAGTAAGAATATAGCCTCCCCGGATTGATAATAAAGGGAGAGACAGTCCTCTCTACACTGAATTTGTAGGATAGTTCAACTGAACAGTAAAAGCACTAACTTGAAACTGTGACTCAATAAACAACTGAAGTCTACACCAATAAGTAAAATAATAATAATAATAATAAAGTCTATACCAGTGGTCTTCAAAGCATGGTTTCCAAACAAGCAGCATCAACATTACCTGGGAACATGTCATAAAGGCGAATTCTTGGGTCCCACAACAGATCTACAGAAGATGTTCTGTGGGTGGAGTCCAGCAATTTTCGGAAGCCCTCCTGGTGGTTCCGACGGATGCTCAAGTTTGAGCACTGTTCATGTTTGAGCACTGTTCATGTTTGAGCACTGTTCATGTCTGAGCACTGATCATGTCTGAGCACTGATCATGTCTGAGCACTGTTCATGTCTGAGCACTGATCATGTCTGAGCACTGTTCATGTCTGAGCACTGATCATGTCTGAGCACTGTTCATGTCTGAGCACTGATCATGTCTGAGCACTGATCATGTCTGAGCACTGATCATGTCTGAGCACTGTTCATGTCTGAGCACTGATCATGTTTGAGCACTGTTCATGTTTGAGCACTGTTCATGTTTGAGCACTGATCATGTTTGAGCACTGTTCATGTTTGAGCACTGTTCATGTTTGAGCACTGATAAGCACTCTTCTGGAGATTTCAGGACCAGGATGGATTTTGAAACATATTCACAAAGGTAAATGGCTCAATGCTCCCAATTCTGAAATGCTGATATACGCTTCAGGCATATTTGCAAATATGAAAAGAACAAATTGGAACAAAGGCATTACTGACACTTTGCTTCAAGCCAGAACCTAATTAAAGAAAAAAAAAAGACTTGCATCAGGTTAAAGTGTATCAGATTTGTCTAAAAATGTGTATGATCCCAAGCCTGCATATTTCCTGGTTAGCGCAAGGTTAGGTAGAAGATTTGTGTGGGATTGGAAGAGATAGAATTGTCTGAGCATTTAGTAGAGAGTAACTTTTTCTAGGGCATATTTGAAGGAGCTGAGCCTCCCCCAGAACCTCAAAGCTTCAAAAAGTTTTGCATAATTTTCAAACAGTATCCTGAATACTCAAAGGAAGTGGGTTCAGCTCTGTGGTACGTGGTTCTATTAGCAAGGGAGTTTAGAAGCTTGCCCAGTCCACCTCTCATATGCCCAACAGCTGCCCTTTTATTCTTAAATCAAAAGAACTGCAAGGGATAAATTCTGTGCAGCTTCTACTTTGTCATGGAGCACAGCAGCAGACCCCCATAAAAATGCTTAATCCCAGGGGCTGATTCTTACCCACTTGGATGGAAATGAGAAAGGAAAAGCTATGCCATTTGGATTCTACTGTCTGACCCTTCCAGCTGCACCATCTTGCACCCAGCGTGTCAGGTTCATAAATAACCCCACCTCCAGTCTGGCCCCTATTCACGTTCTATCAAGGGAGGCAAGACAAGATTTCATGGATCAGCTGGGGAGATTTGAAGGCCTAACCTCGAGGTCACATAGATCTCGACTGCGTTTCTCTGCCTGCCTTTGTTTCATGCTGAGTCCAAAGAGATTTTCCCTTCTGGGGAAAAACGGTTCTCCCTTCCCTTCCTCTGCAATGACCAATACTAGGTGGGTGGCCATTTGTAGAGAAGGGATGTGTTGGTACGAGGGTCCACATGTAGCCTAAGAGAGAAGATAGGGGGATAAAAGACAACCAGAGCTGAGGCTAAGGCAAGACAAGTGAAGCCCATGATGCACTTGCCTAAAGCACAAATTAAAGTGCTGCCCAAAAGCTCACTAAACAAGATAAATGGTATTTTAATGTACCATTTTCAAAAATCAAAATTAAAGCAAAAACAAAGTCCAGGATATCAAAAATGTCAATAAAGACAGGAACATATTTCTGAGTTTTCCTTTTGCTTTAGGTTCCAATGGTTCTACCTAGGACTACCTGTGACTACCAGCCACGACAGTGGAACTATGTTCAGTTCTGTATACAACAGATGGGTGACTGATGAGTAAAAGTAATTCTCTGAGGCCAGATTTACCCGTGGTGAAAGAAGAAAAGGAAACGAAGGAAGGAAGGAAGGAAGGAAGGAAGGAGGAAGGAAGGAAGGAAGGAAGGAAGGAAGGAAGGAAGGAAGGAAAAAGAAAGAAAGAAAGAAAGAAAGAAAGAAAGAAAGAAAGAAAGAAAGAAAGAAAGAAAGAAAGAAAGAAAGAAAGAAAGAGAGAAATGAAGGCAAGAAGGTGATCAAAAAAAAAGAGGAAGAGGAACAAAAAAGATGGATTGAGTGCTTTTAAAGTGTGCGTAGGCATTGTACTAAGTACATTGCATGTATTAATTCATGCAGTCCTCAAAACATTATGAAGCAGATGGTATTATTGTCACCACTTGGTAGGCAAGGACAGACATGCAGAGGTCGGTTTTCCAAGATCATGTTAGTAAACGGCAGAGCTGCGATGTCACTGAGGCTTGAGGGCCTTTGTTTTTAACCAGCATGAATTCAAGGAAGGGAGAGAGGAACCAGGGAGGAAGTGAAAGGGAGAGAAAACCATATTCTGGCTTCCCGGCCTTTCTAAGTCCCCAGTCGCAAAGCAGACATGAAGAGATGGTGGCTGTTGCAAGACCAGTTTAGCGTCTTTGAACAGGAGACAAAAGCATACTTGAGACACTTGCTGTTGTGCTGGCACAGAATATCTACTTAATGTTGGTTGTTTTCACATCCTGACATCTCCCACTTGACAAGGAAATGCTCAGCGTGCCATGAAAGGAACAGAAGCCAGAGCCGAGCAGAAGGTTGTGGCGGCGGATGGCAGGGACCGCCGCTCATCTGCTTCTCTGGCCCCCTCCTTCCCAAACAGGTCTCGTTCTGCCTCTCATTCTCTAAATCTTTCTCTGTAGAATGCAAGAAACAGTACACAGAGATGGGTATATATTATTTATTTACTTACTTATTTATAGGTTATATCTACGTGTATTGTGTAAGTATTTAAAACCTGACTCGATCCAGAGCCACAAGAATGATGTCTCCATTGCAGGGGGGGACCCGGTGCGCGGGTTTAAGTATGATCGATGGGGCCACCTCCCTGGCTTAGTAAACTGCGGTGAGAGAAACGGAATAACCCTGAAATGAGACCGGAGGTGGAAGGGGGGAGGGTCCTGCTGGTGTAATATTACTGGAACAAGATGCAGGGAGAAGTAATTTACTCTGAAGTGACAGTCCGAAGGCAAAAAATAAACTAACAGGAGGGAGTTTAGGCTCATTAGCAGCCTGGTCTCAATATTTCATTATTAATGATAATGAAAAGTAGGAGGGAGAAAAGGCATAGGATCATGTGCGCCCCCCCTCCTCCAACCCCCTCCCTAGCCCCCCACCCACCCCACCCCTCCACCCCCCCACCCACCCCCACCCCTGCACCCCCGCCAGCCAGCTCAGAGGCTCACAATAGCCGGGCTCGGGGACTCCGTTTCAGTCGGGGCACACAAAGGCCCCTCCAAGAGAAAGAAACGCCAGGCAAGATGAAGAATGGGTTAGCTCTGGTTCTGGTCTGCTCTAGTCTAAATGCCTGACTTGGTGGGGACCCACTGCGGGATTCTGCCTGATTTATTAGAACCTCTGCGGCGGGCAGGGAGGCCCCCCCCACCGCTGCTCCGCAGCCCGGGCTGGATGAGCAACTGTGAAAGGGGAGACCTCGCCGAGCTGCCCCAGGGATTTCTCGGGCAACGCCCCTCCGGGCGGGAGGCAATCACTCCTTCCCGAGATTGTATATTGTCTGCACCCAGACCGGGAAGGAACAAAGATACCGGAATCAATAGCGATGGTCTGAATATAAAAGGAAACCGGATACATCCCAAAGATGGTAACGAAAGCCTAAAAATAAAATTCTACAGTAAGCAAGCATGCTGGATTCAGTTTAATTTAAAATGGCTATCAGGCTCTACCTGTTGCTCAAATAAAGAAAGTGGCAATTGTCTTTTCTATGCCACCTGACTGCCACTGCTGGCAAATATTTTGCTGTGAATAACTGACACATTTTCTTCCTGATGGTGATTTTCATAACCCAGCCGGTCTGGCCTGGTCCATTTGTCTGTTTTGGACCATTTCTGAAATTGTCAATATGGTTATATTAGTGTTAATCTTGTTGGGAAAAACAGTAGCTCCCTTCCTCTGCTGCCATCACCCAATGGCCTTGAACAATTAAAAACATATTCCGGATCATCTCTTCTCTTGTCAGTGTCCTTGTAATTTATTAACATGACAGAGTTATCCATCAAACCAACAGCTAGGTAAGGGTCCACCACTGTGCGGGGCACAGTGCTAAGTTATAATGACTTACAGAAATGAACCAAATACATATGAGGTCTCTTTCCTCTTGTTGCTTTATAGACTTTTGGGGGGAGCAATATGAAGCAGCAAATGCACAAATAACCATAGAATAACAAAATAACCAATCGTGTTAAGTGGGGTAAAGAAAATGATCTGGTGCTATGGAGAAGCCTAGAGGACCGGAAAGCTACTTTCCAGGGGATGGTCTAATCAGCTTCTCAGAGGACGTGCATTTAAGCCGAGACCTGAAGGGAGCAGTGGCCAGCTCAGAGAATCAGAGTAGCAAAAGAATTCCAAGCAGAGGGACTATCCGAGTGAAGTCCCGGAGTCAAAAAAGAGCATTTCGTTTCTTGTTCAGGTAGGAGGAAGAGGCCAGCCGGAGCATGGTGCTGAAGGGAGGGCGGTGTCATCTGGGACTTCAGAGTGGGCAAAGAGTGCCATGAAGTGCATCCAAGGTCTTTCTGGCTCCAGTGTGCAGAATAAGCTGGGGGTGAGACAAGCCCAGAAGCAGGGAGACCTGCCAGGGAGCTTCTCAGTGGGACAGGAGGGAGGTGGAATGGAGATCAGGACTGGCTCAGAGATGTCTGGCTACACCCTCTGAAGTGACTCTTTAGTGTAACAATGAACACTGCAGTTAGTGGGTCTAGATGCAGGCACACATTCTTTGTACACAAGGTACATATGGAGTCAAATCTGCATACCGATTTGCCTTAATGTGGACAACTGATGTCCAGGCGCAAAGATCATCCTACCCTATGTCACCAGGCAGGTCAAGAAGTCTATATTCTTTTTTCTGGTTGTGATTTTTTTTTTTTCCTCCCACTTTCCTGAGTCCTCCTTAGTTTTCTCCTTTTAGTACAGAACCTGATGATTTCTAAGTTGGGGCAGCAATTCTCATAGTGTGGTCCTGAGACCCAACTGCATCAGCATGACCTGGGAATTTGTTGGAAATATAAACACAGATCTATTGAATCAGGAACTCCGGAGGTGGGCGCTCAGCCATTTGTGTTTTAACAGCCCTCCACGTGATTCTGACTCTAATGAGAACCATTATTCGACCACTGCTCTGTATCTGCACCATCCAATACGGCTCTCACTCACCACACGTGCCTGTTGAGTCCTTGAAATGTGCCCGGTCTTAACTGAGATATGGAGTGTAAAATACACACCAGACTTCAAAGGCTTAGTACAAAAAAAAATGTAGATTTCTCTTAATAATTTTTTATATTGACACATGTTGAAATAACATGCTTAATATTTAGGGTTAAAATGTATTATGGAAACCAAAATTAATGAATTATACTTGTTTTTTTTTTTTTACCCTTTTCATGTCCATCAGAAAACTTAATATTACATGTGTAATACATTCTATGTTTTTATTGGGCAGCACTGCTTCTCTTCATTCAATGTGCATAGGAATTGCCTGAGGCGGTGGGGGAGGGGTCTTGTTAAAATACAGATTCTGATCTAATAGGTCTGGGATGAGGGCTGAAATTCTGCATTGGAAGCAAGCTCCCAGGAGATGCTCATGCTGCTGGTCTGTGGACCACACTTTGAGTAGCAGGACACTGATATATGTTGGGGAAGTTTCTGAAAGCAAGTCTAGTATCACTGAACAACCACTAAATGTGAAATCAGTACACCTGACAGAATCCCATCTCTGCTTCATATTAGCTATATGACCTTGGACAAGTCATTTTTTAAACTGACAAATGTAGATCATAGAAATAACTAATAACACTTGATTACTGTGTGGTTTAAATAATGTTGATAGAGTGATTTTTATATTATCAAGGCCAAATAGAGCTAAATAATTATTCCACATCATGCGTGCACACATACATGCACACAGGATCAAGCATTGAACATGCTAGGGTGAGTGATGCATAGGCAATTTTCCAGTTTCTAAAATAATTCAAGGCTACAAAGAGTGATATTTGGATATTTGGATATTGCAAATTTCCTCCCAATTATTTCTGTCTGGATGATCTGAGTAATTGTGACCAAGGAGAAGTAGTTATCTGAGAGGGACAATAGTATTTCGCCAGCCTTTCTTTCAGAAGCATTTGGTGATTGATCAATGGCTTTGATTCTTTCCCAAAGGGTGGGGCCCCAGGGGGACGTTATTCTAAATACCCAGCTAAATACTCAGCTCCAGGTCTCAGAGAATCAGAACATCCGCAAAGCTAGGGGCTCCAGCAGATTAGACTTCAGTAATTAGCAAGGAACCAGACTCCTAGAAGGAGTCACTTTGTGACCAGAGGGAAAAGAGAACAGAACTAGCCTGCGACTTTGTCATCATTAGGAAGATGGGGAAGGCGGGAAAGATGCATAAAGCAATAGTCCCTTAAAGCATAACTGTCATGCTGTGGTGGCAACATCCATATGGTTGAGATTAGCCCAGCTCTCCCTCTAGGGCTGTAGTGCTGGGAATCCAAGATGGCAGGATAGGGCGGCAAGGCTCAGAAACAGGACATGTTGTGCAGGAGCACTGCCCTGGGTGCTTAGATGGAAAATGTTGCAATTAGCTGTAACAGAAAGAGAAATTGTTTTGTTACCTGCTGGCACCAAATCCTCCCTCACCTCTCTCCACCCCCACCCCCCCACCACACACAGAGTTTAGTTATTCCCTCCCCTGCCTAAGCAAAGAGGTGTGGAATAGCAGAATAGCTATAACTTCATCTTTCAAGAAGGTTACTAACATGTTAATTTGTAATTTCTGGACAGGGAAGGGGGAGTCCTTCTCAATCTTTCTAAAAATAGTTTTCTCTAGAAGGGAAAGACTAGGTTGTTTAGAGTAAAGCAAGATCCGGGTCCTGCCCTGTCCACTGCTGGACTCACTGGTGGCACATCTCATGCACAGTGCAGAAGGCTACATAAAATCAGGACAGTAGCCCCGAGTAGCAATGGATTCAGAAGACCCAGCTCTATTTGTAAGTTGTACTAACCCATAGACTGAGGGTAAATCATTCCTCCTCCCTGGGCCGTGGTGCAACATCTTTAAAATGAGATTTGAGGACAAGATCTAGAAAGTCCTCTTCAGCCACAATATCCTGCTATTGCAAAGCGTAATTTGCTTATATAAAATGACCCCGTGGTAGGGACCTCCCTGCTGACGGGGCACAGGCGTGCCTGTGGAGAGCAGGTACTGTGGCAGACAGGCTGAGACAACATGAACACCACACTCATGACCCAAAGTTACAGTGTCTGGGAGGCTGGGACATGCCAGCCTCTTTGCGACAGTGGATATATTTGTTTTCTTCTCCTGTGAAGTGAGACCTTCAGTGGACGTGAAGTTTGCCACAAGGGCCTTCCCCATTTCCTTTCTTGCTGCTCATGCCCCAACCAAAGGCCCAGGTCTTTGGGATCTCCTCCCTCTCTTGGAATCAGTTGCACTCTCCAGGAATGATCTCATAATATAGTCTCAAGAAAAAGAAGGAAATTTGTATTTAATAACCTAATATATGCCAGTCACTTCAATAGAATCTCTTATTTAGTTTAATCTTCATTACTAGGGCCAAGACTAGGAGGAAGTGAATGAGGTGCCTACTTGCTTGGACACATAATGTAAGGAGGCCCTGGCTCCTGAAGGTCATGAATGCAAGACAGACTCACATACCACCCTGAGGGGGTGCACCTCCTTAAATTTTGCACCTAGGCATCTCTCTTGTCTCACCTAGTTCTGGTCCTCTTAACTCTGTTTGTACTTGTATTCCCATGTCATAGATATGGAATCAGCCATAGACAGGCCCAAAGTCGCACAGCCCCAAGCCTGACATTAAGACCCGTCTGTTTGCTCTATCCCAGCAGTGTAGTAGTCAGTGGCACAGATCCTGGACAGTTTAGAAGAGCTTGCTAGTTGGGCATTCTGGTGCCGATATTTGCTAATTAGTAGCCTCAGCCAACTTACTTAGATACTCCACTGTGGTTTCCTGGTCTACACAAAGCAGGTGATAGTAGCACCTACTTCATAATGTTGTAATTAAGATTAAAGGAGTATCACACAGAATGTGCTTAAAACAGTGTCAGGAACAAGTATGTCTCAATACATGTTATCTACTTGGTAATGATGGTGGTGACAGAGATAATCATGGTGGTGGTGATGGTGACGATGGTGGTGGTGGTGGTGGTGATGGTGATGATGGTGGTGATGGTGGTGATGATCATGGTGATTACGATGATGGTGATGATGGTGGTGGTGATGATGGTGATGGTGGTGGCGATGATGGTGATGGTGGTGGCGATGATGGTGATGATGGTGGCGATGATGGTGATGGTGGTGGCGATGATGGTGATGATGGTGGTGGTGATGATGGTGATGATTATGGTGATGGTGGTGATGATGGTGATGATTGTGGTGATGGTGGTGATGATGGTGGTGGTGATGATGGTGATGATGGTGGTGATGATGATGATGATGACAGTGTCTTGATAAATGTTGGTTGCTATTACTATTGTTCTCATCATATTATTGACTTACAGTGCTCAGTGAATTATCCTTCCCATGAGTTTTTTGCATTTTAGCAGGAATTACTCTCCTAAATACTGTATCTCCAATCATAAATTACTAGATGTCATCACTGAATCCAGGCAAATTATCTTTTGGAGGAATTAGAGAGGTGGCACCAAATCACACAGTTGAATGTCATTTCCAGCTCAAATGGCCAGCCTGCAAACCTACGGCTTTGTGCATTATGGAAATGACTTTCTCTTCAGAATCAGGCGGTTAATTCAACAGGGAGAATTTGTCAGGTGTTGCAATTTGGGCCCATGTGCACTCCTCCATCAGGCTAGCATTTCCTAAATTTTGCCCCATGGAACCCAAGATGTTCCTCCTCCTCCTCAACGCAGACTGCTCATCCAGGAAGTAGTCTGCGCCCTTGGGAGGCCCTGGCCCCAACAATGTACGGTTGGATTGTCCCTGCCACCTTAACTTGCCTCCTTTCACAGTCGATTACTCCCCCATTAATTGTTGTTGTTAATAATCTGCAAAACACATTTTGCTGGCGACGCCAAGTGCCATAAGGAAGAAAAGCAGAGGCTGGCATTATTTAATTGACCTCCCCATTAGCAGGGCTTGTGAGTGTGGTCATTGGACCAGGATCACAAATGGGCTAATGGCTGGTGCCTGAGCCCAGCTCTTGTCAAGTAGAGTCAGCTTGTCACAGGGTGTTTTGGAGATGCTCAGGATGTGAAAAAGCTGATAAAACCAAACGGGGTTTCCTGATGGTGACACATGAACTTGGCATCTAGCCTGCAAAGGAGTGGTCGTTTGACTTGGTCCTCTACACTAGACCACCTTTAGGGAGGATAGACATAAAGCAGGGATGACAAATGGAAAGTGAAGCCTGAATCACTGCTCTTGGGGCACGGAGCCTGGCACCCAGCTAGATCGCCCTGAAGAGACCGTGTGCTATGAGTTTTCTTCCAGGGGCGGGTGTCCCTGGTCACCACCGCTGCAGAGCTGCTTGTCTCTATACTGACAACTCCAATTTCATCAGCCCAGAGAAGACCCCAAAGGGGCACTTGATGGGTGTCACTCTGGATGTCACACTGGACAATGCCCAAACACCCACTGAACTCCTGAGTGGAAGGAAGTCTTTTTTTTTTTTTTTAAAGATTTTATTTATTTATTTGAGAGAGAGAGAATGAGAGAGAGAGAGAGAGAGCACATGAGAAGGGGAAGGGAAGAGGGAGAAGCGGACTCCCCGCTGAGCAGGGAGCCCGATATGGGACTCGATCCCGGGACTCCAGGATCATGACCTGAGCCGAAGGCAGTCGCTCAACCAACCGAGCCACCCAGGCGCCCCCGGAAGGAAGTCTTGAAAAGATCTGACATTGAAAACGCTACCCTGGGGGTAGGATATTAAAGTCTTGAGGCCCCTGGCACCATTACGAATGGGTCTTATGGGCCAATCTCCTCCTCTCTTTTGCTTCTACTTTTTTCTTTTTTTGCTTCTTCTCCCTCTGTTGTTTCTTTTTGTGTGTGTGTCTCATTTTTCTCCTGTGATGAACTGCACCACCCCCCAAGACACACATTCACTCCATCCTAAGCCCGTGAATATGTGATACCTCATATGCAGCTATGTTTATGCCGTGTGCCTCAAAGAGGATAGAAGCGCTAATAATGCTTCTGATTGTGACTTAGAAAAACAAGAGCTCCTCCCTGCCTTCCTGAAAAGAGCCTTCAATACTGACAGCTCCCTTTGTGAGAAGAACAAAGACAGCCCATGTGGTGGGCCTGTGGGAGCAAAGAGAACAGTTATAGAAAAGACTGGAGAGAGAAAGTGATGAAACCAGACTTCACTGCAACCAAAGGAAGGCAGGCTCAAAACCAAGAGAGAGGAGATGCCGTGGAGGCCAAACAGGGGACAGGCTATGGGCTGAGCAGGGACCTGCAGAGAAGGCTTTGGGTGGAGGAAAAGCTACAGGCACCAACTCCAAGTTTGCTTGTGTCCCAGTTGTGTTTCTTACAATGATAAACACCTTCTTCCCTCACAAAACTCAGGAGTTGGGCCACAAGCCACATGATGGGCTTTGAGTTTATCATAGACTGATGCCCTAAAATAAAGAGGAGGGGAGAAGGATTTAAGGGGACAGTGGCTGGATTTTGAGTTTCAGGGAACTGATACCACAGAGGAAGGTCCTTTGACTAATTATAAATACAGGGAGGCGATGATCAGCCATCAGTGGGCCATCTTATTGTATGTGCCCTTTGCCCATTATGATCGATGATCTTTCTCCTGCTGTTAACTATGCCTTCCGTCACCACCCCATCCACACACACACTTGTGTCCCCCTGGGTACCTTTTTGCCCGGGGATGACTATCATCTATGTGCCTGCCTTTGAATGTGCTGAATGACCAAGTCTTCAGATGAGCAAGGGGAGGGGATATTGCAGAGGAAGCTCAAGCACCAAGGCCTGCCATGCCCACACCCCGCCTCAGGAAAACTGACCCTGTGAATGAGTAACTGGTCTCTCATCTGGCAATCTGGCTGCCAAAGGGCCTGGCTCAAGTGCTCCGCACACCAAGAATGATAAGGACCAACTGAACAATGAGATCCTCTCTCAGGGAGTTGCTCTGTGAGCCTTATGGAGACAAAAGAGAAGGAAAAGAGAAAGAGAAAAAATGAGAAGGGTCTTTGAGTAACTAACAGGGAAGATTTAGTGTAGGATTACAACTCCCTCATCGAATCACCAGACTTCCCTCCTCTAATTGGGACTTCGAGCCAGGGCTATTTCCGGCGCTGGCGCGGCTCCAAGGAGGCAACCGCATTTTCCACCGGAGGCGGCGGCGGAGCCAGGCCGGTTCTCAGCGCCCAGCACCATAGCTCCCGGCAGCCCGGAGCGTGCACCGCAGGCCGGCGGCCGAGCTCGCGCATCCCAGCCATCGCTACTCCACCTGCTCCAGAGAGAAGGGAAGATGAGCGAGTCGAGCTCGAAGTCCAGCCAGCCCTTGGCCTCCAAGCAGGAAAAGGACGGCCTGAGAAGCAGGGGCGGGGCGGGCCGCGCAAGCTGTCCCCGAAGGAACCCAGCGAAGTGCCAACACCTAAGAGACCTCGGACCTCCGACCAAAGGGAAGCAGAACCAAGGGTGCTGCCAAGACCCGGGAAACTACCACAACTCCAGGGAGGAAACCAAGGAGCAGACCCAAAAAACTGGAGAAGGAGGAAGAAGAGGGCATCTCGCAGGAATCCTCCGAGGAGGAGCAGTGACGGCGCCGCCAGCTCCGTCGCCGCCGAGGAGCAGTTTCCCTCTGGGACTGGACGCCGCCCTCCGCTCCCCCCGCCCCCCAGGCCCACGCACCGCCGCCACCCACCTGCGCCCTCACCACCACACTCCACAGCACACCAGCCGCTGCGGGCCCCAAGGCCAGAGTGGGGAGCAGTTTCCTTTGGTTTCCAGCGAGCCCTCATCCACATGCACACTAGCCCTTCCCGACAAAGCCGACTGCCCACCTCGCCGCACCCTGCCCCTTCTGCGTCCCCTTGCTCCGTGGTGGGGACGTTATTGACTGGGCTCTTGGTTTGCGGGGCGGGGGGGGGGGGGGAATCCCTTCTCCATTCTTCCCTCTGGCTTCCCACTAAGGGGCCTGGGAGGGCTCCCCTGGCCTTAAAAGGGGCCCATGCCCCGTCTCTCATTCTGATCTGCCCCACTCCATAGCATCGGCAACAGTAGGCATGGCCAGTGGGGGTCAGCGCTCGGCCCCAGGATGCCACCCCAAGCGGCCTATGCCTCACGAGGTGCGGCTCACACCCACTTTCCTTCCCTCCCCCCTTGCCGGGTCGTTGCTCTAGGTCAGACAGCCCCCTTTGGGCACAGGAAGGAAGGCAGGAGGGGTCTGAGCCCCCTACTCTAAATGGACTCCAGCCCACCTCCCCCCTCCCCAATCTATTGCCGGGAGGGAAATGCAGTCCCCCTTTCTCCAGGTGAGGTCCAGGAGGCCCAGGTTCCCTGCTGCGGCCTCCTAAGGTGGGCTGGAGCCACTGCCCAACCCCATCCGCTTCCACCCTAGGCCTCAGTTTCCCCTTTTCCAACATGGGGCACTAATAACAAGGAGCTAGCCTTGCCCACTCCCACTCTTCTGCTCCTCCCCACCCCCCAAGGTTCTGGTTCCATTTTTTTCCTCTGTTCACAAACTGCGTCTGGACAGTTGCGTTGTTTTCGTTCAATGTTCCCATTCTTAGACATCCATCATTGCTGCTGTGACCAGCGCCAAATGTTCATCCTCATTGCCGCCTCCTGTTCTGCCCACGTTCCCCTCCTCCGAGATGCTCTTAGGGGAAGGGGCCCGGGGCAGAGCAGGCTGGGTTACCGACCACCCCAGTCCCAGGGAAGTTGGGGTCCTTCCCCTAGGCTGCTGCAGCAGAGTGGGGGGGGGCTGTATTGACCACCGAGGGCGTAGGGGCCACTTCTACCCCCGTTCTGCCGGGGAGGAAGGAGCCATTATTTGTCCCAGCCTGCCCCCCCCCCAATCTGGTTTCCTATTTGCAGTTACTGGAATAAAAAAAAAAAAAAATACCTTTTCTGGAAAAAAAAAAAATCACCAGGCTTCCACTGGATTCCTAGAGTTGGAGCCTTTGCCAGTGCTGATTCCTCTGCCTGGAGTACCATTCTCTCATTTGCCTGGCAATGTCCCCTCATGTCCAAAGCATATCTAACCTGAAAAATCAGGAGGGGTGCCAGAAGAAACACCTAGAGGACACTCCTGGAATAACTGGTTCCTGGAAAAGTCTAGAAGGATAAAGAGAAGGCAATGCCTAACCTGGATACAAGAGCTCCTAAAGAATCATCCCCAGTTCCTGCACAGTGGTAGTGGATGGTCTCCTGAACTTGGCACTTCATCCTAACTACACCAGAGGAGGCTCTGCTTTGATCCATCCTCTCCCAAGTTCAGGGTGCAGTCACTGATTGGCGTCTTAGTTGCAGAAACAGCTGAACCCCAATCTAAACAAGCTCTAATCTTGCTTCTCATTTTTTTAAACAATGCTGACAAATCAGCTTCAGATAAGAAAGAAGTAATAATAAAGGAGGGGGAAACTAACTTAGATGAAACAGTTAGTTGGTTTAACAATTTTTCCTGGATTTAATCTTGGGAGACAGAGTGCTAAGATGGAAATGCTTGGGTTTTATTGTCAGACAAACCCAGCCCTTCTGTGAAGCCTTGGACAAACATTGTAACCTATCTGAGCCCAGTTTCCTTAAGTGAAATGCATATATGAATACCTGCATCATAGAAGTATGAGGAATAAATGTGATAATATGTGTAGAAAACCTTGAGCATATTTGGTTGTAAATAAATGTTAGCTTTATGTGCTAATATATTGAGCTGTTAAAATATATCCCTGCCACCCTCTAGTTCCCCCTTTCCTGTTCCTTTTTCTAGCAGGTAATTGTCCTTGAATTTCTTCATTCAAAGGAGATTTATCGAGAGCCTACTATATGACAGATGCCATTCTAGGTGCTGGGAATATTGTAGTATATAAAATATACAAAGCATTATTTCCTTGGAGCCACAGACACTGAAAAGCAAAACATAACCAATCTTCAAAAGAAAAGCAAAACAAAACAAACAAACAAACAAAAACCCAGAAAGTGTAACAGATTTGCTTTCAAAAGCCCAAGTCCCCAGTAAGAGAAAGCATTTGAGTCTAGATACAATGCTCTGGCAGAAACAATGGGGGAAGCCTGGTTTCCAGGCTAAAAAGAGACTGTTTGGGCAAGAAATTGGGGAGACAAAGACAGATGGGGCACAGTGGAGGCTTCTTTGTTCCGGGGAGACTGCAGAACTCCAGAGAGACACGGCTACAAGATCCACAGGGGACATTTTGCCAACTGGCCACCTGCATGGACGTTTTGTTTGGGCTTCAGTATTGTCCCACGCTTCATTTGAAAAAAGAATTAGGGTCTGAAACACTTAAGAGGTAATTGGATCCACCTCTTATTTTATAGATGAGGAATTTGAGGCTCAGAACAGTGCAGTAACTTAGCCAATTCACATAGTAAGAGAGTGGGTCATGGTGTGCATAACCTAGATGTAGATGGTACTGACCATGGGAGGCCAGGCTCAGAAAGATGCATAAAAACCACTTGGGGGTGGGGGAGGGTTGGGGGGAAGGTCATAAAATGTGGATTCCCAGGCCCCACTCTAAGGGCTTTTGATTCAATCGGTCTGTAATAGAGCCAGAGGAAACTGCATTTAATAGGCACCCCGGAGTGATTCGGATGCAGATGGTCTGAGGACTAATTGCCACCCTAGGCCTCTCTGGTGGTAATTTGTATGGAAACCAACAACCTCTGAGATGTAATAAGGTGGCATCAGTTCCATAAAATCCCTGGCTAGTGCAGCTCCCTTCCATAGGTGCGAGCCGAACCTCTTCAGCTGAGTTATGGCATGTATTTGCATAAATTACCATGAGAAACTTGTTAATATTTCCTAGATATCTTTTTTCATTGCTCCATTAGACAAGGCTTTGTGCTTTTGTTTGGGGCTGAATGTCAGCCAATTGGAATCCACAACTGTGATGGCATAGAACTTGAGGTGGTAATTTATTCTCCTCATGGAGCCCTGGTGTCACCTATCTGTTCAAAGAAATGCTACCTGAAATCAGTTGAATTTTAGCACGCAAATTATAGGAAGTGTTATCATTATAAGCAGCAGGAGGTTCCTGATTTGCTATCATTTACGAGGTAAATGAGTTCAACCCGTTAGGGATAGGGGATGAGTTTGGGAAGTAGATGGGAAGGGGCAATGAGGGAAGAGATTCTACCATGGGTTGAGGCCCCCGGGGTTTTGTGCCTTCAGTAAAATGAGACTTCCAAAACATGCTTGGATTTGCTTGATAAAAAAAAACTCAAAAAGTTGCTTTTTGGAGAGGAGGCATGCAAGAGAAGGGAAAGGGCATGAGGTAGTTACACCTGGTGCTTTCAGCAAAGTGGAAATGCACCGTTAGAGAAGGTTGGCTTCAGTAGAGTCAGGAGAAGTCAGGACCTTGAGATAATCAAGTCCAACTGCCTCATTTTGCAGGGAAGGAGGCTGAAGCCTGGAGTGGAGAAATCACACGTTCAAAGTCAAGTAAGTAATTTGAGCGTAAAAACCACACCTCCAGATGCCCAAGCCTGCGGTGTTTTGTGCGCTATGGCTTTCAGTCTCTCTTGGACTCTCCACGCCAGCACCAAAGTATTAGAGCTCTTGTGTGCACCCTGCCTCCTAGGTGCCTAATCACAACCACATTTCTCTAATCCATTTCTATTTCTTTTCTTGAATCAAACCTCACCTCCATTCTCTTCCATCTCTACTAAAATAATGAACGGAAGCTGGAAAATCCTTCCCTCCAAAGTGGTGTGGTCCACCCACCTCATTCTCAGCTTGTTTCTCCTCTGGGATCTTCTCTGTCCACTGCTTTCCGTCTGTCCATCACCATCTTTTCTGTACTCCTGGAGTCCAAGATAGCACATTTAGATAGTTCACCACCATGCAGCGTAATCTGGGTTGGGAAGAATTGCATTGAGCATTCCTGCTTGGCTGTGTTCTGCTCCCAAGGTAATTGCAAATAAAAGGAAGTGTAAAGGAAACCATGGTACTTTAACCTTTGATATTGAAATTTCAGCCACAATTACAGCAAGCACATTAGAAACATCACTAGGAAGAGCTGCTTCTTAATGACTTCCCTCAGGCTGCTTTGGCAAGGAATGCAGAATGTATTTTCTATTCAGCCAATTCTGTGTGTCTTCCTAAAGGTGAGTGAACAACAGCAAGGAATAGTAGGGGGTGGGGGAGGAGGAAAGACACAGTGAAAGACACAGACTGTAAAGAACAAGATGGATAAAAAATGAGTTGTAAGATCCTCAGGCAAGTGCACAGAGGAATGCAGAAATTTACCCATGGAGTTTGGAGTAGAAGCATTGAAAGCAGCTGGTAGGGAACTAACTGACCAGAATGATCAGTGATCTGGGAGTTAGAACACCTAGATTCTCATCCCTGTTCAACCACAATTATCCATTTATACTTGGATCATCCATTACAGCTCTCTGGCCTCTGTGTCCCATTCTATAAACTGAAATGTAGAAGTGAATAATCTCTATCATTGTATAATTCTAAATGACCTTATGTCTATGGGAGTCATTGGCAACAGGCCTGTACTAACACTAGGATTTCTGGAAGAGACACAGCCCCTGTGGTGGCTAAAGATTTCAGGAAACAGGCCAAAAGAAAGAGAGGATCATTAATAACCAAGAGCAAGCAGTGCAATGCTGGGTAGTCAGATGACAGGGACAAGAAGAGAACAGGGGAGGGAAGGGTGTGCTGGTTTCATATCTCAACCTCTCTCAGAAGCAATCCGTATCCTTACTCAAGAAAAGTGAGAAGGTCACGTTTCGCCTGAATAGCAAGGTGATAGAGCACACGGGGCCAGGCTTCACCAAAGACCTGAGTTACAGTGATCGGGATCCATCTGAACTAGACCAATTACTTCAGTCCCCCACGTCTGTCATTCCCTATTTTTAGGTTTGATAACAGTGATCAGAATTTTCCTTTAGATGGCACCATGTCTTTTCCCCCTGAAGAATTTTGAGCCCAGTTGGCAAATGGGAAAGGATTACTTATTTCGGGAGTACCCCAGGGATGCAAGACCATGGGGGGCAGAGGGGGAGGGTTAGGGAGGTGACGGCATTAGAAAGGGGTTGCTAATGACAGGGATTAAGATCTTCTCTCATCCCAAACCCGGAAGCCGCTTTTAATTCTAAATTCCTGGGTTGATTAAAAAAATACACATGTTAATGGGATCCACAAAGGATCTGGGGGATCTTTCCTCCCAGTCTAGCTCCATTTGTGACTGTATCATAACAGAGGAATGGGAGAATCTCTTTTTTTAATTATAAGCAGAGAAAATCAAGTCAAGACCTGTATTTTTCCTTGAAGCCTTAATATTCATTATGCAGTAAGCCTTAGGACTGAAAGTCAAGAGTTACTGAGAATAACTTGTTGAGTGGTACAAAACTATGTACTAATCCCAATGATTAATTCAGTGGGCTGACTCTTCTCTGTCAGTGACCAAACCCTAGTGTGTTTTGACAGTTCCAAGGCTGCAATCATTTGGTTACCTTCCTACTTCCTTGTTCCTCATACATTCTGTCAAACATTTGGCTCAGGAAGTTTAATCTCTGGACTAAGATGAGAATGTGTTGTATGTCTGCAAGGATCCAGCTGGGTTTTGAGGTTGTAATACATTTAATTACTGGGGAAACACCACTCAAAATAAAAGAAGTGATATAGACGAGGTCCTTTGCCTCCCACCAACACCTTCTTGACCAGACAGGCTAAAGTCAGGAGCCCAGGGAAGCTAGCCTGCAAGTGAAACTTGGTGCTTTGTTTCTGTGATGCTCTGCATGCACGGGAGGCATCAGTGCCTAGTAGCCAACCCCTGGCTGCCGTGTTTGACAGTATCTCAGACACACATCCTGAACATGGGCTGTCCCTGGAGAAGCTTCAGTGCTTAATCCTGTCACTGTAAAGCATCCATGCACAGCCAGGCTACAGGCGGACCCGATGTTCTCAGGGAATGGCTGTCAGTCATCAGTAATCCTACAGCCAGCAAGATTACACACTGAACCGGCGTGCAGATGGGCTTGAGCGGAAGTGGGAGAGGACTGGGACTATAAAGCATACCACCCGCACAACCAGCATGAGATTCTCTCGTGCTTTGAGGAGTTTCAGATGGAAATGATTTCCAAGATGGTGTCCTTCCGGGCAGTTCGCTACTGTCATGCTTGGAAGGGGTCACCTCCATGGTGTCTGAGATATAACCTGCTATGGTTGATCAGGTCATCACTTTGAGGAAAATATCTAGAGGCTCCTTAAAAAAAGTCAGTGATTCATCCACCCATGTAACCTTTAGTGAGCAACGGTTATAGGCATAGCTTGGACAATATAAAGTTGAGTTTGGGATAATGTGTCTCATGAAAGATCAAACTTCATATCTTTGGCCATCAAAATAAAGACACTATTGTTCAGGGTGTGGGTAACCGTCCTGAAACCATCACTCTGTTCTCTCTTGATATTCTCTGGCCATCCCTCTCTACGAACTCCTTTGCTTTGAATAATTGGAGGCCTATATTAAACTATTTTGTGAAATATGCTATTTCCCTGATACGCTGGCACACAAAGTATCTTAACCCCGCACATCCATGGGGATATGTCATAATGTTATTAGCACCATTCATAGATAATGTATCAGAAAGTAAATAAATTTAAGTCACAATAGCTAATCCCCAGCTACAGCTCTGGGTCTTCTGCATCCTAATCCAGCACTGGAGTCCTCTTCCCACACCTCCATGTGACTGTAGGTCTTGCTTGTTGCCTGTTTGTCTCCAGCAGGATCAGTGAGTCATGCGCTTAGCTGGTCAAGGGCCCCTAAGGAGCAGCCTGGGCTGGTGGCTGTGTCCTCTATCACAGGACTAAATACACCCTAAAAAAGGAATTCATGGCTCTTGAGAAAGTTTCTAACATCCACAGAAAATGTGAATCAAAGATGTTGGCAGTTTCTTCACAGGGAATTGTTTTCAGCAAACTAGGTATCTTGAACTTATCAGGTGACAACAGGAAGGGACATAGAAGTAACTCTGAACAACCCCTTGTGAAACATGTATCCTGAAAGCTGTCCAGGAGCTAAAACCTCTCAAGGTTATCGTGTCTGTTTTTCTTGTCTGTGTCACCTTCGATTTGAGATAGAGAGCATTTATGACGGCCTAACCTTTTGGTCTCCTGAGATTTGTGTTTGACGTTTGACAGAAGGGGGTTAAAAAAAGAGAGAGAGAGAGAGAAAGAAAAAAATGGGTGCATATATTTCCAGAGCTGTGAACTGTTCACCAGGGCTTAGTCCCTGGCGTGGTGGTGAAGTGGGTGAGGTTTATGCCGGGACTCTCCACCTGCATTTTGCTGCTTCCACCCTTGGAAGCAGCAAGGGTGCTTTTCTCAGTCAGGAGCAGCCATCTCACATCCCACTACCCTTCCCCCCGACACACACACTCCTAGGCCTTTATAAGGAGGAGATTGTGTAATAGAGGAGTCAAGAGTATTTCTCTTTTAAAGAGGCTATCCAAGAATGTATCTACAAAGCTGAGCACCACCTGGATGGAAAGGATAAATCTCGGTGCCAAGGGAATGCTGGGGAATTTTTCCATGCTCCCTCCTCTCCCTCCTGCCCCATTCTTGTCTACTGCAGGCATGGGGGTATGGCTGGTCATGCCCTTCAATCTCAAGATTGATGTGACAATACCTACAGATACATTTTCACTTACAGAGAGATACCAGAACCAAGAGTATGTTGGGACCACTGTGGTTTTTCATGACTGCCTGTGAGTTGTCCCATGGTCTGAGGCAAAGGCTCAGCTCACACAGGACCTCAAAGGAAGGACTCTTTACTCATATTGTTGAGTTGTGTTTTAGATGCCAACTTATCTAAGAAACCTGGGATGGCTGGAGAAGAAGCAAGGAAAGTTTGAAGGGACTGGAGAATAATATTCCCAAGGAAAGATGAAAAGATTTATCCTAACCAAGGGATTCCTAAAGGGCCTAATGATGGGCTTTAGATATATGAAGGTGTACTACGCACAGAGCAGTGACATCTGTTCCCCACTCCTCCCTCATCTGCAATCCTACAGCACAGATTGTCTATAACATTCTTTCACCCATTCATCATATCCTGCCTCATGACTTGCCTTCTGTGGTTATCTGGGAAAAGCCATTTAACTTTATCACAAGCTTCTCTCTCTTCTTTCCAATTAAGGCCTTCACTCCGGAGAGTAGGAACCAGTTGCTACTTATCTTTCTACCTCTTTCAGTTCTGAGCACCAGACTTCACGCATACTAGATACTCAAAAATCACAATAAATATGATTTTCGATTTGGTGATTGATACTGTGGGGAAGAAAGATAAACTCTACTATCAGGGATGTAGGTTAGAGATAAGAACATAAGATCTGGACTGAAATGAATTCGGGAGGCAGTATGATGAGAAAGTAGTACTCTGAGAGGTACATTGGTACTGTATAAGCCTGAGTATAAATGCAAAATAACCATTTTCCAGCTATATCATCTTAGTCAAATACTTAAATTCTAAACCTCAGTTTCCCTGCTCATAAAATGGAGAGCTGCTCAACAATTATGTGAGGTTAATGTGCAGCCCACAGGAGCTACATAATCACATGGACTTTTGAGTCAAAAATTGTATTTGAACCATGGCTCTGTTCCTGAGGAATGGTGGGACCTCCAGCATGTTCCTCTCCGAACTTAGCCTCAGTTTCTTGATAAGAACACCTCCTCTACAGGATTGTTGTACATGTTAAATGAGTTGACATCTGTAAAATGCTTAGCACAGTCCAGGACACAGTAGGTGTTCAATAAATATGAAATATTATTAGGTCCTTTTCATAGGAATTCCTCTTCTCTCTGGGACAAAGCCTTAAAAAGAAGGAGATAATCTCATCCTTTTTCTTCATCTCTCTGCCTATCTCTCTCACTAAGAGCAAGAGGGTGGATGATACTGCCTCTTTCAGACTGAGGTAAAGTAAACTCTCAGCTGCTATAAAAGTGCCTTGAAGTAGATCATCAAAGAGACATTGGAGAATTCTGTTGCACAGCCAGAAGTAGCTAAGAGTAAAATCTAGGTCTGGCTAGTCTGGTATAGACTGTTACAGAAATTACAGACTGGTTATAGAGCATCTGTTATATCCATTGGAATAGTCCGATTTTGGATGGTTGTTTCTTTTATGTAAAACATCCTGCTTGCATCTGAGACTATGGAATTAATGGCTTTGGTTTGGGTTTCTTTTTCTTTGGCCCAGCATAATATCTTGGAAGAAAATAGGCATTTGATTATTATTTCATAAAAGTGTGAAGGATTTTGTGGCCTGTGGGACAGAGTTGATCCTCCCTTAGAACAGAGGCACATGGCCAGATATGAGAGATAAGGCAGGTCCACAGGCAGACTTATAGACAGAAAACCCAAACTAATACAGAGGAAAAGAAATGGCATCAGAGGCAAAGCTAAAGGTAGGAATAGAGAGAGAGAAAGAGAGACACATAGAGGGCAAGTAGTTCCTGCTTATCTTGGAAGGTATGGAATCCCCTTCTAAATGGAAGGGCCGAGACACCTGGCTGGTTTAGTCAGAGGAGCTGAGCGGACGACTCTTGGTCTTGAGGTGGTACATTCAAGCCCCACGTTGGGTGTAGAGATTACTAAAAATAAATAAATAAATAAAAAAAATAAATTTTCAGTGGAAGGGCCCTCTCCCTGGAAATTTCATTTGTCTTCTCATTTCATTGCTGAAATGTTTTTAACCAATACCTTTCCTTTGAGCTAGTCCCAATATCTCACCTGCACATACCCTTCTGAGACAGGAAAGAGGAACTCTGTGGCTACTTTAGAGTCTTTGCTTGAAGCCCATTACAGTAACAATTACACTGTGATCTTCTCAAGAGATGCAGCATGCCGATGTGCTGCCTCCAAGGTCACAGTCCTCATCATAAACAAACCTCTTTATGACAATTGCTGAAATGCAATCTCTCTCTTTCAAAGGTCCATCGTTTCATTAATGAACCTGTAATCCCATGCACACCTGTTTGCCTGATTTATAGATGTTTCTGTCTCTTCAACAGACCCATACATTTTCACGCCAGCCTCAGGAATCTTCTCGCTTGTCTTATAGGATAAAGATTGAGCATGGCCCACCACTGTTCTCCAATCCCACACCCTGAGACCCACACACCACATCTGGGGCACTGGCTATACTGCTCGGTTCTTTCAAACATGTCTGAAACATAAAACCTTTCATGGCAGCCCCCGAGCCTCCCCAAAGCAGAGTAGTACTCTCTGAATAAGGTCACACTGAATCAAGAATTTATTAGCCCCATAAACTGCTTTAGTCAGGGGCCAGAAGAGATAAGGTGTGCTTGAAGATCTCAGAAGCCAGATACAGCAGCTGTCATATCTAGAAGATCATGTGCGTTGTCGTTTGGGAGAGGACTGATCAGAAAGAGCCCTTCAATTCACATCAAACGGTGACATAAGCAATAACTAAACACTTAACTGTGCTTTCTTCTTTGGGGGTTTGTTGCTGCAGTTAATATTAATTACTGTGAACGATATACCTATCCATCCTTCAGGGTTAAGGTAAGTATTACTTCTCTTAAGAGAGCTTTCTCTAAATTTGTACCCATCTAGACCTTCATTCCTCCATACATCTAATACTAGATCTGAGTCATTTTGCTCCATATCTGACTGAATGGTGACACTTTAGCTTCATAATTAATTTTTAAGCTCATGGGAAAGTTTTCCTTGAAGTCTATTACATCTTTTACATTACCTACACATGGTCATTTAGGTCGACAATAAAGAGAAGGAAGGAAAGAAGGAAGGACGGATTCTCTGACACTAGGCACTAATACACTCAACGTTGTCAACTGAGCAGGCCAAGATAAACAGTTGCTACTGGCTTAGCAAAATGCATGGAAAATAGAAAGCAGAGGTGAAAATGCTTGACGGCAGGCGGTAGAGTGAGAAATATGGGAGAAAAAATATTGTAATTTGTAGGAAATTTTGGTAATCTCTGTTTAGGGAAAATAGCTTCAGTGGATATTTATTGAATGTTTACTTCAAGCCAAGTGTTGCAAAGGGGTATTTTGCATACAGGACTCCTTGCAAGGGTACCATAAATTAGGTGTTGCTATATGATTGTATGGGTGAGGAAATAGAGTCGGAATGTCCCAGGGACTTGCCTAAGGTCACACAGCTAATAAACAGAAAAACCTGTTTGGGAGACCAACCAGTGTCTCATTTAATCATTTATTCAACAAATATCAGTTGAACACCTCCTACATGCCAAGCACTTTTCTAGGCACAGAGAACCAAAGAGATAAAATCCTTGCTTTTATGAAGCTTGAATTCTAGGAGAAAGAGACATAAAAAATAAATGACTGTGTTTTAAAAACATCAGTCCATGTGTTGATAAGTGCTATGGTAAAAAGGGAGTGGGGGGCCACGGGGGAGTGGTGGCTACAATTTTAAGTGAGGTAGTCAGTGAAGACCTGAGGAATGAAATTTGAGTAATTTCAGTAGAAAAGGGAGTGCACTCTCTAGATGTCAGCAAGGACAAAAATACCGGGGTGGGAGTGTGTCTGGCCCAACTGAAGAATAAAGAGAAGGTCACTGGGATTGGAGGAAAGTGGGAAAGGGGGAGGAGAGGAGGAGAGGATGACGTTGCGGAGATATTGCGGGGTTTGACTAGGCCAGGCCCTATAGCCTTTTACTGAGTGGCTCCTGAAGTTATTAGTGGGTCTTAAACAAAGAATAGCCAATGTGATTCAATCCTTGGAAGAATCACTTTGGCTCTGGAGTTAAGATTAAATTTTACAGAGGAGGCCAGGAGCAGAAGACCAGTTAGGAGCCTATCACAGTAATCCAGGCAAGAAATAGCAGCTTGGACCAGCCTGGTTGTCGACTTCTGTGTGTAGTTTTGAGTGTGGGAGCTTATAATATTTGCTGATGGATTTGCGATAATATGTGAGAAAAGCATAGGCATACAGATAGCTCCAAGGTTTTTTGATGAGCAATTGGAAGGATGGAGTTTCTATTTATTGAAATGGAAAGACTGAGATGAAGGAGCAGTTTTGGATGAGGAGATCAAGTGTTTTTGGGTTTAAGCATCAGAGATTTGATTCGCCTTTTGGATTTTCACGTGGAGCCATTGAGCAGGAGTTGGGTTTATTATTCCAGAGGTCAGGGAGAGGTTTAGACTACAGATAAAATTTGGGCTTCTCAGCAGATATATGGTACTTAAAGCCAGGAGTCTGATTAAAGACATGAGAATAGATAAAGAGTAGATGTTGGAATGGGATATAAACAGAATAGTGACGGTGATGAATTCAGCCCAGGCATTTCCAACTGTAGAGCATGAAGAGATGAGGAGGAAGATTGAGAAGAAGACATCAGCGAGGTAAAACGTAACCAAAAAGTAATACTGTTGAGTGGGGAGCATATACCAAGGGAGAGAAAGTGATAAGCTTGACTCGAATGCAGCTAAGAGTCAAATAAGGTGAAGGGTGCGTATCAGCCATTGGATTTAGTAGCATGGATGCCATTGCTGGCATTTACAAGAGGAGCATTTATGCAGTGGTGGTGATGGAACGTTGATTCACATTGATTTAGGAGATAGAATAATTGCAGACAGTAAGTATAAGTGAACAATCTTGAGGTGTTTTACTATAAAGGGGAGAAAAGAAGGAGGCAAAAGTGAGAGGGGCTTGAGGTCTCAAGAACGTATTTTTAGGACAGGAGAAATACTTGGCCATGTTTGTGCCTTGATGAAAATAGTCTAGGGAAAAATGGATGATCTAGGGGAAAGAACAAAGAATTATGTCCTCAAGTAAGCAAGAAGGAATAGGATTCTTGATATAGGGCCCTGAGCTGCTTATTCAAACAAAAAGTAACAGGAGGGCACAGATGCAGAAGGAGGATGGCTGCATTGTGGAAGCTTGGAAAGTTCTCTTCTGAGTGATTCAGTTTCTCAAAGTAGGAAGCAACATAATCAGTTGAGCGTGAGGATGGGGTGGATTTTGGAGGTTGAAGGAAAGAGGAGGTGATAACACCTAGAATACTCTGAGGCTATGCGCACAGATTAGACAGAGATTGGGACTTCACTAAAGAATGGGAATTTGCCAGACTAGTACAATTTGAAGAGAGAGGGAGAGACAAAAGATTTGAGGAAATATACAAGGGTGTGATTATGATGATGGCTCAGGATAGAAATGATGACTTGAAGGGGATGTGTGACAGAGAAAAAGTAGTTGTGTCAATGTATTACAACTTACAGTGGGATAAAATAATTGTTGTGTTGGGGTACCAGAGGGAGTGAGAAAGCCAGGAGGGAGCTAGACAGTGGGGTATTTTGAGGCAATGTAGAAACTGCTGGCAACAGATGCTGTGGTAGGGGGAACACAACATCATCAAAGAAAAGAAAGCCAGGGACTGAGAGGTAGTAGGGCAGATGCTGTGAGTGCCCTCCTCTACCTCCTTGGTCCACCATGGAGCTCACCCTAGGCAGTTCTCAGGTAGCTTTCCGCCTCTCTGCCTGGGGTGTTCTCTGACCACAGGCATTTCCTTGGCCTATGTACATGGGGAGCTAATGTCCCCAGAATGACTTCCAATCCATGAGGGAAGGGAATTAGTGGAAAAATCCCCCAACCTCACTACCCCTCTGACATACGGTTCCGAAGTGTGTTCTACAATTTCTCAGAAGGTCCTTAGTTGTACTGAGCCCCAGTTCCCACATAAGAAACCCATTCAGTAATTTATCTGTGATTGGCATTTATTTATTTATTTTTTTGTCTCACTTACTTGGCTTCCTAGAATCACATCCTAAATAAATCACTTATCCCCAAATCCCTGTCTTAGGAGTTGTTTCAGGGAAACCCATTTTAAGATAGTTGGGATTTTGGCCCGAGCTGCTTTCAGGATTTTCTCTTTGTCCCTGAGACTTGTCAAAAGTTTTACTATTAGATGTCGGGGTGTTGACCTATTTTTATTGATTTTTGAGGGGGGTTCTCTGTGCCTCCTGGGTTTTGGTGCCTGCTTCCTTCCGCAATATTTATAGCAGCGATGTCAACAGTAGCCAAACTATGGAAAGAGCCAAGATGTCCATCGACAGATGACATGGATGGATAAAGAAGATGGGGTATATATATATACAATGGAATATTATGCAACCACCAAAAAAAATGAAATCTTGCCATTTGCAACGATGTGGATGGGACTGGAGGGTATTATGCTATGCGAAATAAGTCAGTCAGAGAAAGACATGTATCATATGATCTCACTGATATGAGGAATTCTTAATCTCAGGAAACAAACTGAGGGTTGCTGGAGTGGTGGGGGGTGGGAGGGATGGGGTGGCTGGGTGATAGACATTGGGGAGGGTATGTGCTATGGCGAGCGCTGTGAATTGTATAAGACTGATGAATCACAGACCTGTACCTCTGAAACAAAAAATACATTATATGTTAAAAAAAAAAAAGAAGATAGTAGGAAGGGAAACAGGAAGGGGGAGAATCAGAGGGGGAGAAGAACCATGAGAGACTATAGACTCTGAGAAACAAACTGAGGGTTCTAGAGGGGGGTGGGGTGGGGGATGGGTTAGCCCGGTGATGGGTATTAAGGAGGGCACGTATTGAATGGAGCACTAGGTGTTATACGCAAACAATGAATCATGGAACACTACATCAAAAACTAATGATGTAATGTATGGTGATTAACATAACATAATAAAATAAAATAAAAAAAAAGATAGCTGGGATTTTGGAAGGATAAGCTATGCAGACACTGACATCACCAAAGCGTAATCAGAAAATCTTCAATTATATATGATAATGGTGTTATTCACAGCTCTATTTTTAAAAGCAAAAATCTGGTTTGTGTGTGTATCTTTATGGAGACAAACTTTGGAGATTGGCTAAATACAGCATAGAATAGTTTTACAGTGAAACACTATGCAGCTTTAAAAAATAATTATAGCTATAAATACAGTATAGTCTTGAAAAGATGTTCATGCTAAGTTACATGAAGAATGAAAAACAGATAAAGCAGTGCGTGTGGGTGCATGTGTATGCATGCATGTATGCATGTATGTAAATATACACACTTTCTCTCTCTACACACATACACACACACTTCCTAATTTTTCTTTAACAAATATACCTTATTTATGTCATACAAGTTTAAAAAACAATAAAAGGTCCTCTTACCCCTAATCCAGGGAACTTGTCACAGTAGAATTCAGAAATCTCACATAAAACATTCTGTTGACCACCGTTTCAGTTTGCCCTTGACTGAGGGCTTTCCGGGGATGCCATGAGACTGAATCTCTGTACTAAAACCAGTCAAACTGAGATGGTTGGTCACCCTAGGAAATATTTATACTCTTTCTTCCCTTCTTCCCCATAAGTGGACAAATGACAAAATAGAATCTCTTGGAGTCCTAGAAGGAAAGGCATGATGGGAGTGGAAGACATCATTATTATTCAAGAAACATATATTTTTTGCAGCAAAGACCCAGGGATAAAATCAACACATTTGGTTGATAATCCCTTTCACATGTACATGCTAGTTTCGCTTTCATTTTCATCTGCAGGGAGTCTTTAACAGCTGTTACTGTCAGGCCTTTGCACTCTGTTTCCAAACCTGTAAGAACCACACAAGGGCAGGAATATTCAGAGAATGAAGTTGGAGGGGCTTAAGGAAAACTAGCTCACTCACATTGTCATCTGGAAATTCACACTTCCCCTTTCCCTCTGTCTCAGTTCCTTGCTCTCCTGTTTTCTCTCCCTGTGTACCAGGCAGAGATCCTGGGATGAACACCAACGTGCCTGTTTGGTATGCATACTGTGTGGATGGTCCAGATAGGAGCCTCTCACGTCATTGTTCATTGGGGCTCTCTGTTAAATAATGTTTAATGTTATCTGAGGAGTTTAATGGCACAGTTACTGGAAATATTACAAAGGCAAGAGGAAAAAGAAGTCATCCCTCTTACATTTTCCAGACCTGTCATGAGCTCACTCATCCCAAAACCTGACACCTTTAGCTACAGAAGCCTTGTTCGTTTTTGTTTAATTTATTGAAATTATATACGATCTATTTCTGTCCTAAAAGAATTGAGTTCCCCATATCTCCATTTAAAGAAAATGTGTAGCCCCCATTTCAAATGCACTTATATGGTGATATAACTTTGGCTGGGGAAGGCCTAAGGGAAGCCTAGATGGTAACCTTTGCCATGTGTGGAAGAATCCAACACAAACAAGAAATCTCTGGTATGCATCCTAGGCATTAGTATATTTAGATACTCAACTAGGTGACTCTAATGTGCAGTTTGTTCCAGTCTCTTCCTGTATTTCAACTCATTACGTGATGCATTCATTCATTCATTCATTCATCCATTCATTCCTAATTAATTTATTGAATATCCCCTCTGAGTCCAGGACTATGCTTTGCTCTATGGAAGACTGAAAATAAGTGAAAGATACACTTCCGACCCTCAAGACAGTTATAACCCAGTGGAGAAAACAAGACAAACACACAGATGGAGTGCCCTATAAAAGATGAAATTGTCATTACTGAGAGTAACTAGGGCCTATGTTATGTAGGAGGTCATATTTAACAAGGTAAGTGTTGTTTTGTTTTTTTTAAGATTTTATTTATTTTTTTGTGAGAGAGGAGAGAGAGAGAGAGAGAGCACAAGCAGGGGGAGGGGCAGAGAGAGAAGGAGACTCCCTGCGGAGCAAGGAGCCCGATGTGGGACTCGATCCCAGGACCCCGGGATCATGACCTGAGCTGAAGGCAGAAGCTTAACCAACTGAGCCACCCAGACGTCCCAACAAGGTAAGAGTTTAAGTATTAAGGCCCAGACACCCAGGTTTGAGTCCTGACTCCACCATGGCTAGCATTGTAAACCTATGCAAGTCACTTTCTTCTTTGAGACATTTTTTTTCTCATTTGCAAAATATCCTCCAAAGTTCATAAAGATCAGCTTAGATAATGTATGGGTAAAAATTTCGTACGCTTTCAAGTATACCAGATGTTTTCAGTGTTGGTGACTGCATATTTACTATAGGACTGTATTTCCTATAATCTGTCCCCAACCTAACTTTCCAAATTTATGTTCAAGTTTCTAGCTTCAAAACCTAGGCCTTTTCTTTTATTTGCATATTCATCTATAGCTGGACTGATCTATTCCTCTTTCCTAAAACCTGCCATGTTCACTCCCATAATCGAGTCTTTGTTGATGCCATTTCCTCCTGAGAGTATCTCTTGTCCCCAATTCCATAATCTTTACTCAGCTTTCCCAACTCAATTTACTGATCAACTTGAATATCAGGTACTTTCTAACTGTGCTAATTCACACTGATCCCCCTATCCTAGGATCTTACAGCCAATAATACATTGCATCATAATATGCCTTGGTTGACTTATTTTTCACATGTTTATATCTTATTTCACCAACTGGTTTGTAGATTCCTTCAGGAATAGGTACCATGGGTTACATTGCTTTGCTCAGCTACAGAGACTTGTGCCAAATTGATTCATATCAATACATAGTTGGAAGGAAGGAAGGAGGGAGGGAGGAAGGAAAGGAAGAAAGAAGATAAAAGGAGGATTGGAAGGAAGAATTATTCTTCTCTATGTACTGAGACTCCTAAATTTTGAACTCTTGATATAATTGCTGCGGCATCCACACAGTTTTAGGTGTTGAACTCAAAAACAGCAATGCCTGCATTCTGCCCTATACCTATAACCTGAATAGCCTCTTGCCCTAAACATACTTACCTATTCTTTCCCCATCTGAACCTTACCTTCTCTTCCAGTTTGGTATTTTAAGCTCCAATTATACAGTGGCTACATGAGGTTTATTTCTTCTACCTCTGCTTCTTCCGTCCTTTATTTTAAAAATGAGGAGGGAGAAGTCTGATGATAGTTTCCTGGCAAGAATATTTCATATTTAATATTGCCTTTTGATCAATTCTGCTCTCAAGCTAGGGAGGGAGGGGTCTGGGCCCTGGCTGGAACCCTGCATTAGAGGCCCTCTTCTGCTTGTCATCCAGCCACGATCCCCCTTCAGACAAGTAGTCCCTGGGACTAGAACTAGTGCTCAACTGGATCCCATGCCCCTCGTAGATCACATTGTGAGAATGTAATTTCTCACCCAAATGACCCAAGCCACTATTCAGGGCCTGTGTGTGCCTTTTCCTGGGTCTAACTTTCCAACTACACTCTTAGGGTGCTACCCCATAGGAATGGCCAATAGGCAGTGGTTTGTTGGCCGTATGGACAGAATTTGGACGTAGAAGTTGAGATGTCCATGTAGATAACGTGGAGCATAGGTAAATAGAAAGAGAATTGGGATGGACTAAAAGCTAAAGTCTCTATGACAGTCTCCAGGTTATGGGGTCCTAGAATACTAAGCTCAAATCTGGCTTCCAGGTCATAATTCAGGCATTTGAGTGAAGGTATGAGGTTAAGAACATATTTTATGTAAGAGTTTTTATCTCAATATGATACTTCCTAAATCTTCAGACATACAGGATTCTCTGTTTATACTCTTGCCTCAGGACCAACAAATTAAGGACATGCCTAAACTGAGGAATAAAAAGTCTTTGAAAGCCCTTTCCCCCTGCCCATGTGTTCTTGTTAATTTTGAAATAAAACTTAATGAGATACCATTTACCAATAATGAAATGCATCAATTTAAAGCATACAATTTAGTGAGCTTTGACAAATATACAGACTTGTGTAATCACCCTGCCAATCCTTGTAGATCATATTTCCTTAACCCCTCAAATTTTCCCTTGTGCCCCTTTGTTATCTAAACCATCTAATCACATGGCATTTATTCTTTTGTATGTACCTTCTCTTGTTCAACATAATGTTTTAGCTTTATCTTTTTAACTTTGGTAGGTATATATTTGTAGCACTGTTTACATTTGTATTTTCCTGGGGTGCTTCAGTGGCACAGTTGGTTAAGCCTCCAACTCTTGGTTTTGCCTCAGATCATGATTTCAGAGTCCTGAGATGCCTCCCACATCAGGTTCCATGCTCAGCATGGAGTCTGCTTGTCCCTCTCCCTCTGGTCCTCCCCCTGCTTCTCCCTCTATTTCTCTCATAAATAAAAATAAAATCTTAAAAAAAGTTTGTATTTTCCTGATACCAAATGGTGTCAAGCATCTTTGAATGTGCCTATTTGCCATTATTATATCTTCCTTTGTGAAGTGTTTGGTCAAACATTTCACTTTTTTTGAATTGTGGCATTTTTTTCTTAAACTGTAAGAGTTCTTTATTTATTCTGGATACAAGTCCTTTGTCCAATGTATGTGCTATAAATATATTTTCCCCTTGTAAGGTTTGCCTTTTTTTTCCTTATAATTTTCTCAATGGCATCTTTCAAGGAGCAGAAATTTAAAATTCTGATGAAGTCCAAACTATTATTATTTTTTTCTTTTATGTTTCAAGATTTCTGTGCCTTGTCTAAGAAATATTTGCCTATCCCAAATTACAGATATTTTTCCTATGCATTTTCCCTAGAATTTTTATAGTTGTAGTGTTTTTATTTAGGCTTATAATCCATTTTGAATTGTTTTTGCATATGGTGAGGGGTAAGGTTTGGGGTTCATTGCTGTTGTTTGTTTTTCTTTGGAGATATCTAATTGCTCCAGCACCATTTGTTGAAAGCGTTATTCTTTTCTTATTGATATACCTTGGCAGCTTGGTCAAAAACAAATTGATCATTTATTTTTAAATCTATTTCTAGATTCTAGATTCTATTTTACTGGTCTATGTCTCTATACTTATATCAATCACTCTGTCTCAAACACTACACCTTTACAGTGAGTCTGAAAATCATATACTGTGAGTCCTAAAATTTTATTCCTTTTACAAATGGTTTGAATCACCTAGAATTTTTATATCCATATAAATAATAGAATAAGCTCATAAACTGTTATTTAAAAAGCCTGGTGGGAATGTTGAATAAAATTGATATGAATTTATACTTCAACTTGGGGAGATTGACATCTGAACAATATTGAGTCTTCTAGTCGATAAATATAATATAGCTCTTCATCTGTTAGGTTCTTTTAAATTTTTCTCAGCTAAACCAACCTTACATTCCTGGCATAAGTCTCATTTCTTAACTTATAATCCCTTTTATATATTGTGGACTCAGTTTGCTACTATTTTGTTAAGAATATTTACATCTCTGTTTAGAAGGGATATTGGTCTTAGTTTTCTCTTGTGATGTCTTTGTTCAGCTTTGGTATAAAAATAATATTGGCTTCATAGTTCAGTTTGAAAGTCTTTTCTGAATTAATTTGTGTTGGATTGGTATTATTTCTACCTCAGATATTTGATATAATTCGATAATTTGGGCCTAGAGTGTTCCCTGTAGAAAAGTTTTAAATTATGAATTCAATATATTTAATAGATGTAGGGCTTTTCAGGTATTCTCTTTCTTCTTGTATCATTTTTGGTAATATAATCCCTTAAAGGATTTTTTCCATTTCATCTAACTTAATTTATCGACATAAAGTTGTTCTAATATTTTCTGATTTTTTTTCCCCCATGGGGAAAAGCTCAAAATTTATTAAGTGAAAAATTTACACTTGATTATCTTTTTAATGTTTGGAGAATCTGTAGTGATATATCTTCATTTATTTCCAGTATTGGCAATTTTCCTTTTCCTAGTCATTCTAGCAAGATATTTAATAATTTTAAGTTTTCAAAGAACCAACTTTTGGCTTTATGGATTGTTTTCTAGTTTTTGCTCTCTATTTCATTTATTTCAAATATTATTTTTATTTTCTTTCTTCTACTGACTCTGAGATAATTTGTTCTTTTTTTTAGCTTTTACAGGAGATCATTGATTTTTAGAGACTTCTTTCCTAACGTGAACATTTTATGTTTTCCCTCTAAGTACTGTTTTAGGCGTTCCCACAAATTGTAATATATTGTGACTTTATTATTATTAAGTTCAAAATATTTCCTAATTGCCTCTGTGATTTCTTCCCTGACACATAAAGTATTTAGACGTCTATTGCTAATTTTCCAAATTTTAAGTGATTTCCTAGAAATATATTTTTAAATTTATTTCCAATTTAATTATATTGTAGTCAGAGAATATACCCTGAATGACTTCAATTGATTTAAATATATTAAGACTTGTTCTTGTCCTGAGTATGGTCTGTTTTGGCGACTATTTATGTGCACTTTAAAAGATATATATATGCTTTCATTTTTGTATATATAAGTGTCAATTAAATTAAGGTAGTTGATATAATGATGTCCAAGTTTTCTCTACTCTTATTATCCCAATTTTCTTTTGACTTCGTTTATCAATTGCCAAGTGAGGTGTATAGGAATCTCCAATTATAGTTAGGTAAGTTGGGTATAGTTATGTCAAGTTTTCCAGTCATATTTAGGATTAGTATGCCTTCCTCTTTGATTGACTGACCCTTTTATCAGGATGGCTCAGTTGGTTAAGCGACTGCCTTCGGCTCAGGTCATGTTCCTGGAGTCCCGGGATCGAGTCCCGCATCGGGCTCCCTGCTCAGCGGGGAGTTTGCTTCTCCCTCTGACCCTCTTCTCTCTCGTGCTCTCTATCTCTCATTCTCTCTCTCTCAAATAAATAAATAAAATAAAATCTTTAAAAAATATATCTTATTTT
Organism: Eumetopias jubatus; assembly: GCF_037043125.1. Lineage (NCBI taxonomy): Eukaryota > Metazoa > Chordata > Mammalia > Carnivora > Otariidae > Eumetopias > Eumetopias jubatus. Next base: position 34,852,188 of record NW_028274818.1, read on the forward strand.
GTCCACAAAAACATTTCATGTCCTCAAATCTACTTTGTCTTTTATTTATGCAGCCACCGCAATTTCCTATGATTCTAGTTTGCTTTGTATACTTTTTCCATTCTTCTCCTTTTACCCTAGGTATATTCATTGATTTTAGATTTCTATGTTGAGAGGTTGACTTTTTTTTTTTAATACTTTTTTGGAATTTTTTTTACGTAAGCCATACACCCAACATGGGGCTTGAACTTACAACTCCAAGATTAAGAGTCACATACTCCACCAAATGAGCCAGTTAGTCACTCCTGAGAACTTGACATTTTGTCTTTGTTTTTGTTCTTTCAGAACTGTAAAGATATTTTTTACTTACATTATGTTTTATGGGAAGTCTGTAGGTTTTGTTTGTTTTATTGTCCTGTATGTAATGTATCTTTTTTTCCTCTTAGGTGCTTTTTAAATTTTTCTTTATCATTGGTTTTCAGTAATTTCATTACAATGCCCTGTGATATGGTTTCTTGTTTATCCTGCTTGAGTTTTGTTAGGCTTTTTATATCTGGAAGTGTACAGCTTTTATCAAACTTGGGGAAAAATTTAACTTATTCATTCAAATATATTTATTTTCTCTACTCTCTCCTCCTTCTAAGATTCCAACTACATACATTATACTATTTGATATTTTTTCACAACGTCTATTTAGACACCTTTTATTGTTGTATTTTCAAGTTCATTGATATTTTCTCCTGCAATGTACAATCTGCTATCCATTCAGTTAGTTTTTAGTTCTAGATACTGTTGTTGAGCTCTAGAAATTCCATTTGATTTATTTTTATGTCTTTCATTTCCCTCCTTATTATGTTCTTATTATTCTTTAAGTCCTTGAATATACTTATGATAGCTATTTTATGTTTAGAATAGCTCTTTATCTGTTCTTTCTATCATTTCTGTATCTATTTCTATTGATTGGTTTTTCTCTTAATTATGGGTCATTGTTCTGCCTTTATTTTTTTTCCATATCTGGTTATTTTTTACTGGATGCTTGGCATTATAAATGTTATATTTTTGAATACTGATTTTGTTGCCTTCCTTTAAAGAGAATTAAGTTTTGTTTGTGCAGGCAATTAAATTACATGGGGTCCTCTTAATCCTTTCAAAGTAAGAATTTTAAACTTTGTTGTGTGTAGAGTAGCTTTCACTTTAGTTTATATCTCTACTATTAAAGTGTGACCCTCTGGGTTCTCTCTAATCTGACAGATTGAAACTTGAACATATCCTAGTTTTCTTTTTGAGAATATTCATCTTGTAGCTACTCAATTGGGTTTTGTTTTGTTTTGTTTTTTCATGGTATTTGTTCTTTGCTCAGCCTTGCAGTCTTACCCAACAAGTACATAACTTAGTATTCATCAACCAGCTCCTACTGGTTCCTACAGGAACTACTATGCTGGTTTCTAGGATTCTTTCTCTGTGTAGTTGCCTCCAATCTGGTACTCTGTTCAACAAATTTAAGTCTCCTCATCCTCATCAAAGTACAATTGCTGTGTCTTCATCTCAGCCAGATGATTGTTCTCTGCGTGTGTTCCCATCTCTACAATGTGGTCCAGAAAATGCCTCCAAGCAGAAAGCCAAGGTAATTGTAGGGCTCAACTGGGTTGTTTACTGCCCCTCTCCCCCAGGGATCATGGTCTTGTGCTGCTTTTTATCTAATGTCTGAAAACAGTTGTTTCATATTTTTTTAAAAATTTTTTTCTAGTTTTTTATGCCAGGAGGGCAAGCCCAGGACTAGGGATTAAAACATGGCTGGAAACATAATTCACTTCACTTGGTTTTTAATTCCTTCAGACTTCTGATGTTATCTGTGATCTGGTGGTGTCTATCACTTCTCCTTTAGAAACATTCCTCATAATATCCTCCCCAGTTATGCCAAGAAAAAGAGATTAGAGAGGGTGTACAAATATATTTTTTTAAAAAGGAAGATGACACACTTTCCTGAAAGTGATTGGTAAATATTTAATTCTAAGAAATAGAAAATAGGTATCTGTGTCTCTTATGAATCCAGACAATATTTGAATATGGGGGATAGATATCAGCCAGCTCTGGGTTAAACATCCTAAAGTTTGTCAAAAGCTTTCTTAGTGATGCTATCAACCTCCGGGCTTTTCTGACACATCTTTTCCCATGAATCCAGGTACTCTTTATACCCTGACTCTTTTCATCTTTCTGGCTCAAATTCTGTTATCTAGTAAGTGTGAAATAAATTTCTTATGAGATGCTAATGACTCATAAGACTCAATATGCTATTCTACTAAAAATTTTTAGAAAATCTAAAACTGTAAATTGAAAGAATGAATCACTAACTGTGGGAGTTCAGGCCTCAGCCAGAAGTATGGGAAAGAAATATGAAAGGACTGGGTGTCTCCCAGCACCCCTTATATAGACTAGAGTGAATGGCAAGACAAAAATAAGCATTCTAACAAAGACCTAAGAAGAAAAGAAGAACGCCCACTATTTCACCTCTTCAGTAACCCCACAGTCACTGCAAAGCGCGGTCTAGTCTAGCAATAACCTCCCCCTCCCCCTTTCCTGCCCATTAGCTGGAGCCAGTGAATTATGGCGAAAGGCAGGAGCTCTCCCGCCTCTAGGGGGAAAATAACTTTAATCTCGTCAGAGCCCTGGAGAAGGGACTATTAAAAGAGTTAATGGAAGAAACTTCTGAATAGATGGGTCAGGCTGTGACAAACCAAAGTCATTTTTTGACTTAAGAAGGAAAAAAGGAAAAAGAAAGCTGGTGATACAGACCCTGTAGCTCTGATGGCCTCCAACTCCCCTATCAAATCAAT